>NW_022196903.1:37291427-37353614 GCF_008632895.1 Mastomys coucha
TTAGGAACTTTTTGCATTTTGCATTTTCTTTGACTGTTGTGTCAATGTTTTCTATGGTATCTTCTGTGACTAAGATGCTCTCTTCCATCTCTTGTTTTCTGTTGGTGATGCTTGCATCTATGTTTCCAGACTTCTTTCCTAAGATATCTAACTCCAAAGTTGTCTCTCTTTGTGATTTCTTAACTGTTTCTACTTCCATTTTTAGGTCCTGGGTGGTTTTTCTCAATTCCTTCACCTGTTTGTTTGTGCTTTCCTGTAATTCCTTAAGAGATTTTTGTGTTTCCTCTTTAAGGGCTTCTACTTGTTTACTCCTATTCTCCTGTAATTCTTTAAGGGATTTTTTTGTTTCCTCTTTAAGAGCTTGTACCTCTTTACCTCTGTTCCCCTTTATTTTTTTAAGGGAATTATTCATGTCCTTCTTAAATTACTCTAGCACCACCGTGAGATATGATTTTAGATCCAAATCTTGGTTTTCTGGTGTTTTGGGATATCCAGGACTTGCTGTGGTGGGAGTACTAGTTCTGATGAAGCCAAGTCTTCTTGGTTTCTGTTGGTAGGATTCTTGCGTTTGCCTTTCATCATCTGTTGATTTCTGGTGTTAGATGTTCTTCCTGTCTCTGACTAGAGCTTATTCCTTCTGTGGGTCTGTAAGCCTGTGTCAGCACTTCTGGGAAATCAACTCTCCTCTGGTAAAATTCGGGTGCAGATGGCTGTGGATCAGCTGTCAGTCCTGAGTCCTGGGATCAGAGCACACCCTTGAGATAGGATCTCCACTTGTGGGAAAGGTGCAGAGAGGGGTGTGGATCTGTTGTCCCTCCTAGGTGTGGTCTGAGGTAGAAAGGATCCTGACCAGGCTGCCCTTCCACTTTTGAGGCCTGTGCCTCCCGATTGGTCCTGCCTTAGAAAGTCACCAGAGAGAGAATGACAGATCTCACCCAAGTCCCTGATTTAGAGCACTCCCTGTAGGCAAGCTCTCCACTTGCAGGAAAGGGGCAGAGAGGGCTGCAGATCTGCTGCCATCACTGAGGTTCATAATTTCAGTCCAGTATCATCAAGGAGGGAATATGGCAGCATCCAGGCAGGTATGGTACAGGAAGAACTGAGAGTTCTACATCTTCATCTAAAGGTCGCTAGCAGAGTAGTCTGTCTTTTCTTTTTCTTAATTAATCTTTTTATTCATTTACATTTCAAATGATATCCCCCTTTTCTGTTTCCCATCCAGAAATCCCCCATCACATACCCCATTTCCCCCTCCCCTTTGCCTCTATAAGGATGCTCCTCCACCCACTCACCCACTCCTGCCTCACCACTCTAGCATCCCCCTCTGCTGGGGCATCAAGCCTCCACAGGACCAAGGGCCTCCCCTCCCATTGATGCCAGATAAGGCTATTCTTTGCTAAATGTGTATCTGGAGCCATGGATCCCTCCATGTATAGCCCTTTTTAGTTGGTGGTTTAATCTCAGTGGTCCAGTTAGTTGATATTGTTCTTCCTATGGGGTTGCAATCCCCTTCAGCTTCTTCAGTTCTTCCCCTAACTCTTCCACTGGGATTCCTGGGCTCACTCTGATGGTTGGCTGTAAGTATCTGTGTCTGTATTAGTCAGGTGCTGGCAGACCCTCTCAGTGAACAGACATACCAGGCTCCTGCCAGCAAGTGCTTCTTGGCATCAATAATCATGTGAGGATTTGGTGTCTGCAGGTGGGATGAATCTCTAGGTGGGGTGGTCTCTGAATAGTCTTTCCTTCAGTCTCTGTTCTATTTTTAGTCCTTGTCTTTCCTGAGGACAGGAACAATTCTGGATTAAAAATTTTAAAATGAGTGGGTGGCCCATCCCTCAACTTGGGTCTGCGCCTATCTACTGGAGGTTAAAAATATCTTTTCAAGACCTCTTGCATAATATGATGACTAGATTTATTTCTATGTTGCAGGAGAAATTTATGTAAATTTTTTCATAGGTGATGTTAATAAACTCATTGCAATCTTTCCACAGTGTACGCATATATCAAAACACTGTATCACATGATTATATAGTAACATATCAGCATGTTAAAGTACAAAATCAGGAAAATGTGTAAGGAGATTACAATTCTAAAGTGCTCCATATCTCTCCCTGTAAAACCATGCAAGCTCAGTGTTGAAGATTGCAAATATGTGTTCACATGGCCTCACAAGTGGCTTATTGCTTTCTATTATCACATTGAAATTCTTCATAATTCTTTGAGGGAAGGTTGAGGCAGGGTATCACTACCCATCCCAGGCTAGCCAAGAGTGTAAGACCTTCTTGACTCAGCCTCAAAACTCCTGGAACCAAAGGCATGCATCCCTTTGTTTTGTTTTGTTTTTAATTCATTGACCTACATTTTCATTTTGCACGGGACTGTCTCACACACACACACTCACACATACACATTATGTTCATGTTCTTGGAAGCCTATAATACATACTGAGCAAATTATCTCAACAAAATGAAGCAAAGTTTTTGAAAGGGGAAAAAAAGGAGAGGGGGAAGATGGAGGTAGCAGAACCTTGGAGAAAGCAAGGGCAAGAAGAAGGGAAAGTCGGTAAGTATAAAAGTCAGGCGCAGACTCTGTCAGGCGCAGACTCCGTCAGGCGCAGACTCCGTCAGGCGCAGACTCCGTCAGGCGCAGGCTCCAGGAGCTGGCGCCTCAGAGGAGGCCAGAGATTCAGAACATGGGAGTCTGTGGAAAACTAGAGTTTGGGACCCATTAACCATCATTTTCCTTCAGGAGAGATTTACAGCCCTTCTCTATTCACCTGCTATTAGTAGGCAGAGATAATAGTAAGAGCTCTTGAGAAGCCAAAGTAAGAGGTCAGTGAAGGTGTGGGAGGCCAAAGGAATTCATCCTTCCTCAACCCAGGCCTCTCATGCAAGGGTACAGAGTCTCTTAGATGAATTTTTTTGTTTTGGTTTTTTTTTTTTTTTTTTTTTTTTTTTTTTTTTTTTTTTTTTTTTTTTTTTTTTTTTTGGTTTTTGTTTGTTTGTTTGTTTTTTAAGACAGGGTTTCTCTGTGTAGCCCTGGCTGTCCTGGAACTCACTCTGTAGACCAGGCTGGCCTCGAACTCAGAAATCTCCCTGCCTCGGCCTTCCAAGTTGCTGGGATTAAAGGCATATGCCACAATTGCCCGGCTCTCTTCAATGAATTTAAGGAAAACTAAAACCATTGGCTTGAATCTGATCAACTTATTTATTTACTTACTCACATACTTAGTCATTTAATATGATTGTAATAGATTAATGAACATGCTGAAACATTTCAGAATCACCTGAATGGGCACCTTTGTGTGATGCCATTTGAATTGTCACTATTGTGTCTTGTTAATGAGAAATGTTTTTACTTATTTGAATGTTTATTTGTTGAATGAAAGTTTGAAATCAATCACTAACAGTTAAGTCCATGTGATTCTAATGTATTACCATCTCTTAAGAAATAAGTGGGAAGCCATGGTGAAACACATCTTTAATATGAGCACTTGGGAGGCAGAGGCCTCAGAGTTTGGGAGGCAGAGGCCTCAGAGTTTGAGGCCAGACTAATCTAAATAGCAAATTCCAGGACAGCTAGGACTAAGTAGAGAAACTCTGTCTCAAGAAAAAATAATAGAAGTAGGAGAAGAGGAAAATCAAGAGATTAGAAGATCATGAGTTATTAGATCAATACCTATCCACTAGTTACCATTAAATGACAAAACAATTACTTATTTCCTACTCCATGCTAATAACTAAGACACCCATAAAAGAAATGTGAGCAAGCCTTCTTTGGCGATTCCCAGTCTCCACCCTTCCCAGCATTCATTTTCTCCTCTGACCCATTGTAGCACTTTGAACCTTCCTTCCAGCACTAGTCATTTCCTACCTACCGTGCTTTAGAGCTACCCATCCTTCCACAACAGACTGTAAGCGCCCCCTGCCAGTGAGTTTCCACGTTACGCCGTTACACACACCTTACAGCATAAGTGTGACAAGTGTAAGATAAAACATTTGTTGTATCTAAGTTTGCTAACACTTCCTTGGTATGCGAAGGAGCAGGCACTTCTTTGAATCAGGATACAAAGTGCTGAAACTTCTTTTGCTATACCTACCAAAAACTTCATTTTGAAACCTTGTACCTGGAATGCCAATACTTGGAAGGCTGAAGCAAGATGCTCAGGGCAGAGCTGCTATGTACTATATTAGACACCTGGTGTCCAAACTTCTAATATGAAAAAGTGACAGAGAGAAAATAATTTGTCTTATTTTCAAATATGAATAAAGACAGATATAAAATGATATTGATTGTTAAATCTTAAATGCATTCTAAATGATTATCATTTGGAAAGTCATTGACCAAGTGAATAGTTCCCTTAAAATAAATAATTATACATTTGTGGCGTGTACATTATAATATGTTAACATTTTAAAAGATGGAAAGAAAACAATACATGCCTATATAATTGGGAAGTGGTCAGAAGGTACTAAGGGAGAGTAGTGATTTGCATTTGAATTGACACTTGGTTTTACAGGTGTATACCTGTCAAAAGTCAGGGAGTAGCCTCAAAAAATCTGATTCATGGGAGAAGGGAAGAGCTTATAAACACTGAACTCTACTTTATTCATGCTGAGGCATTTAGGCAGGTGTATATTCATGTCTGCAGTCCCTTTTAACTGTACCAAAACCTAAAGTGCATTGAAAATATGAATAAAAGGATAATTTGGATAAAGTGGATATTTGTGTGATAAAGCAAGTACAGGGCAGTGCTGATTGTAAAAACTTTTGATATGTGTATTAGTTACACATTTTTCTCTGTTTCTAATATTTAATAATAAAATGGTGTACTCACACAGATAAGAAATAATAGCCAATGTATAGTTACATGGAAAAAGAAAAATGTAAATCAATATAAATAGCAGACTTCTGAATGCATTCAGGACAGTGTTTCCCTGTCCTTGGCCTTCGGTTGGGCAAACTGACGGTCTTCAGGGAGAGGTACTGGGGCTGAGTAAGGTTTGGAAGTAGAAATAATTATTTTTACTATAATTTTCTTAGCTATAAGTAACATACCACATATGATTTAATGAACTGAATGTTTTAATGAACTGAAACACTATATTTTAGTGAAAAGGATTTTTGATTCATTAACATGCACATTGATGTTTTTTCAGACCATCATTTATCATTTTTTAAATCATGTGTCTTATCATTCAGCCCACATTACAGAACTGTGGAGGCCAAAATCAAACGTGTTACTTCTCTACGTAGGTCCCTGGGGGGAGGTTAGCATGGGGCTCTGTACAGTGTAAACAAGTGCTCCTCCATGAAATCAGGTTCTAGTGACAAAATGGTGCCCTCTGCTGGTCTCACCCAGTACACTCAAGTCTAGCATTGGCCACAGTTCACCAAAGTTCACCAAATCAGAGGGAGGCACAGGCTGGGAAAGCACTGATAAGCAGAGGTTTTTGTTCTTTAAAAGCTTGTAGATTAGAAATGGATGCATGTAACCTCCACCCAGCTTCCTGTAAGTCTCCTTAAGTGACATCATTGAGATTTGAAACCAGGTTTGTCAATCTCTAAACTGCATACTTAACCCTGAGGCCTTCTGCTTGCTGGTAATTAGAGATGTGTGGACATGCAACTCATTCAGCTATCTGCTGTTTATTTATTTGTTTACTTTTATTTTCAATACACTATCTTACTGAGTCACCCAAGTTGGCCTGGAACTCATGAAGTCGCCTACTTTGGCCTGTGGAATGCTAGAGACTGCGGGCCCGTGCCTCCACTCCTGGCTACATTTTGGTCTCTCTCCACCTCTGTTAACATTTGTAATAAACACAGAGCCAACCTTAGATGAAGACTTCTGTTGTTACTGGGCAACAACTGTAATCAAGTTGTCAAATTTCATTAAAGCTGTTGGTGGCAGTGGGGAAATAAAGGGGTGGGAGAGAAACTTGCGTCCTGCCAGAGCTCGGGAAGACTGACGCAGGTCCGCGGGGCCCTGTTAGGCCGCAGAACCCCGCTCCATGGGGTAGGGAACTCGCAGTCTCGGCTCGGCTTGGGTAACCTCAGGAGAGCTGGCGCTCGGGAGCACTGGCCGGGCAGACACAGGAGACTGCCAACGTTCTCTACGACTGGGTGGGCGTCTGGCTGTGGGAAGCCAGGGGATCCCAGTCCGAGGGGGTGGTGAAGGAGCAGTTCTGTGGGTTCTCAGTCTCGGACATCCCAGACGCCCCCACCCCACCCCCGGGCAGCTCAGTCAACCCCACTGGGCCTCAGGGAGAAAGGGGCGGGGAGAAAAGAGGGTGCCCAGTGGCTCCCGCCCAACGTGGGGCGAGAGTCCTTGGTGGGTCTCGCAGCTGGGAATGCTGGAAACCCTTCCTGAGGATGATTAGAGGAGGCTCTTTATGGAAAGGCCTAATCCATTGCTCTAGCACAGCAAGTCTAGATGAAATGAGGCAGTCCATGGTCTTAAGGCATTAATTGTAGAAAAGAGAGAGAGAGAGAGAGAGAGAGAGAGAGAGAGAGAGAGAGAGAGAGAGAGAGAGAGAGAGAGAGAGAGAGAGAGAGAGAGAGAGAGGATAACTATGGCCACATGGAGAAAGGAGAACGGGAGGGGGAGAGAGGGAGCAAGAGGTGAGAGTAAGAGCAAGAGGTTAAGAGTAAGAGAGAGGAAGGGTCAAACAGCCCCTTCTATGTTGGGCTGGGCTACCTTTCTGTTCCCAGGTAACTGTGGGGCAGGACATACTTGGCTGTGGTTAGGTGACTGGAAGTGGAGTCCAGCCAGAATACTGGGAGCTTGGGGCATTGTCTAGCCACCAGATGATGGAGTGAGGACTGGTGGTGCAAGCAGCCTAATGTCTGGGGGCATAGCTTACTGTTCCGCCCCTTGTAGAATTTTCTACTGGGTCTCTGCAGTAAGCCTCGGTCAACCAGAACACAGACTGCCTTTCACGGTCCAACAGGTGAATACGTGCGTTAGACTGGCTGCCTAAACCCTACTGCCTGAGCCATTCCTTCCTAGTGAATGTTGTGCAATATTAAGCCTTGTTTTTGAGGGTGAAATCATGTATTACCTTCTATATTGGAGGATTTACAGCTCTGAGAAAGCAACAAGGGATTAACGAAGAAGAAAGCACTACTGAATTAACAGGTCAAGGTCTGTTTGGTTCTAACTCATTCCCTTTATCTGAACTGGCTGAATTCTCTAAAGAATAAAAAATGATAATGAGCCTTACCCAACAGGCTTGTGACCAAGGACCAAACAAGACCATTTTTAAAAACAGTTTCTCATTTAGGCCCACTCAATTATTTCTATGTAATACTCTATATCTAGGATATGTGAGTCAGCCTTCTCACACTGTAACAAAATATGTAAAGAGAAGTTAACTTAAAGAAAGTTTGTCCTTGGCTTATGGTTTCAGAAGGTTCCGGTCAGCAATAGATACATTGCATTGACTGAGCAAAGGCAACGAAGCATCAGGCAGAGGAGGCTGTTCACCTGGTGGTGTCCAAAAAACAGAAAAAAAAAGATAAGGTCGGGGTCTGGGGACAAAATATATCCTTCAAAGTCCAGCTCTCTGTGGGCAGTAACACACTTGGGCAGGGGGTTCTGGCTGTATACGAACGTAAGGTGGGCTGGAGAGATGACTCAAGGGTTAAGAGCACTGACTGCTCTTCCGAAGGTCCTGAGTTCAAATCCCAACAACCACATGGGGTCTGACTCCCTCTTCTGGTGCGTCTGAAGACACCTACAGTGTACTTAGGTATAATACTAAATAAATCTTAAAAAAAAAAAAAAGAATAAGGCAAACAATGCACAAGGAGCAAGCCAGCCAGCTGCTCTCCCCTCATGGTTCTGTTTCAGTTCTTGCCTTGAGTACCTGCCCTGACTTTCTTCAATGATAAGAGTGTGATCTGATGGAGTTGTAAGATATAATAAACCCTTTCTCCCCAAGCTGCATTTTTTATCAGGGTGTTCATCACAGCTATAGGAACCCTAACCAAGTTCTGTCAGATGACATGGGACTAATGGGCTCAAGGAATAACTGGAACTCAGGAAGGTTAGTCAAGGACTAATCTGGCGATGGTGAATTTTGTCAGCTTGACTGGGTTTTAAAACTTATAGGGCATTAGTGGGCCACACTTTGGGTGTGTCTAAGGGTATTTCCAGAGAGGACTAACTGAGAGGGAAGACTTGCCCTGACTGTAGGCAGCCCCATCACAAGAGCTGGGGTTCCAGACAGAATTAAAATTGGAGGAAGGTAAGTGGCAAGCTAGGTTAACACGGGCATTACTCTTTCTCTGCTTCTGATCCACCCAGATATGAGCAAGCTTGGCTGCCACATCTTCCCATTACAGTCGACCTTCTTCCCTTAAACCCTTAGTCAAAATAAAGTTTTCCTCCCTTCGAACCCTTTTCCTGATTTCTCATCACACCCATAACTCATATGGATACAAAGCTAATGAACGGAAAGAACACGCCGACTATCTGTATTCGGAGCAATAAAAACTCTCCTATCTGTTTGCCTTAGGTTTTTATGCACTTCTCAGAATTCATCATTCAATTCGTAAAAATGAGGATAAAGTACACATAAGAAGATGTTCATCACACTGCGTAGTCTTTGAAACATACAATTCACCACTACCATCTAATACTGGAATGTGTCGGTTACTACAAAAACCCCAATAACAAGCTGGGCAGTGGTGGCACCGGCCTTTAAGTCCAGCATGTGGGAGGCAGAGGCAGGTGAGTCTCTGAATTTGAGGCCAGCCTAGTCTGCCAAGTGAGTCCCAGGACAGCCAGGGCTACACAGTAAAGCCCTGTCTCAAAAACAAAAACAAAAAAACAAAAAACAAACAAAAAACAAAAAAAAAAAACAAAAAAAAAAACAAAATTACAACAAAAACACAGTAGCAATTGCTTCTCTCTCCCTTACTCTGGCCTCAAAATCTCTAGCCTATCTATGCTATCTCCTCTAGCATAATTTTTAATGATAGAAATGAATAAGGAGGCTGTCTCATTAACCCTTCATAACAACCTTTCAGTATGTTAACAGAATTGCAGCCTATCCATTTTATAATGTTTCATAGATGTTATGAATAACTTAATGGGGCTGAGGATCTATAGATCAGTGTGTTAGTATGTGCAAAGACCCAAGTTTGATCCCCAACCAGAAATTACTATACTAAAGAATTTTATCATCAAATGAAATACATGTGACCTAACTTCTAAAATGTTTTAGAGTTGCAAAGTGATGAGTGTGCACTCATCTATTTTGTAAACAGACTAGAATTACAAAGTTTTAAAATTATATCAAGTTAACTAATAATCATGTTTCCTAGCCCAGTAGTGGTGGCACATGCCTTTAATCCCAGCACTTGGGAGGCAGAGATAGGCAGATTTCTGAGTTTGAGGCCAGCCTGATCTACAGAGTTCCAAGACAGCCAGGACTACACAGAGAAACTCTGTCTTGAAAAACAACAACAACAACAACAACAAAAAAAAATTATGTCTCCTTTACCTTTTAAATAGTTTATAACTTCTTGGAACTAATGCAGTTGATTTCAAAATACTGGCTTAGAGAATTAAAGAACACAGGCTGTCCAGACTTGCAGATTTACATCTAGTGCTTATCACAGTTAGCAGATCTCAAGGTTACCAAGAGCCTTAAGCTATAGAGGTCCCAGTTCCCCCATCAGGAATACAGCCCAGACCTCATAATGTCGACACTCCCACCCACACCCTCAGGCCCTTTGCCTTTTACCTCATTCCTCTCCCTCTCCAAACTCACACCTTAAGAAAACTGGCAAAGTATACCAAGGACTCCTCAACAACTTCCTTCTGTCAGAACATTTACTGAAGCTTTAAACTTGAATTCCAGCCATACTTTCTCTATGTGAGCTGAATAGTAAGGAAGCTGCTACAAACAAATGAAACACTTGGGTACAAGCAAAATAACTACAGGTTGCCCTTCCTGTCCCCATTCTTATTTTATAAAGAGAGTACCTCCTATAGGTACTATAGTCTGCCATGATGCCCCATCCTTTCCTCCAGAGCAATCGTGGGCAGAGGAAGACTAGGAAGTCCTGCCACTACTCAGATATGCTCATTCTCCTATCCATTCTCATTCTGTCTCTCTGACTCTCTGTCTCTCTGTCTCTGTCTCTGTCTCTCTCTCTTTCTCCTTCCTTCACTCCTCCCCTCCCTCTCTCTGTTTCTCCTGTCAGTCTTGTCTAGGACCCCACAACTGTTCCTGAGGACCCTAGATTATATTTGTATTCCTGTCTCTCTAGCTCGATTGGTTTTGTCCAATGCTAATGTGGTGAGAGAATAGAGTCCACGGGGACACAGCAGACCACCTCCCTCTCTCACACTCCCCCACAGCCCAAACCCACAGATAGAGCATTAGAGCAGCTACAGGAGCCACAGGGTGCAATGAAGCCCTTTGTGGGGCTAGCTCTGATCAGGTCATAAACTTAAGAGTATACTCTACCCAGTGTCAAGAATTCGCTTTTTTCAGAGATTCTACAAACATTGAAAAGAATCACTTTTCTTGTAATGCTCCAAGTAAAAGAACAATAAATAAACATAAAACACTATATAAACACTATATAATCAGGTAAAAGCTGAGGCAGAGAAAGAGACGGTGTGGTTAAGCAGTGAAGACTCCAAAGCAAGTTTCATCTAGAAATAGGATTTGTGAAAAGCCTGCTGGGAAGCAAGAGCACACCACCGATGCTTCCTGAGACAAAGAAATCACAGACAGAGCAGCAGAGGCAAGATACGCCACTCCACTTTTGACAATGCCTCCCTCGGTACCCAACAGTGTAAATACAGCACGGTCTCTGCTCCAGTCTTTCAGGAAAGACAAGTACAAAAACAAATCAGAAGGTACTTTGTGCTTAGGATTGTGACTAGCACCCAAGATGCTTTGAGTAGGACGAGGGAAAGACTAATTCCAACTCCGGTCCTAAGTACAAAGACCATTGGGAGTGGGAGGGGACAGGGCTTTACTGTGGAAACTGAGGAGGACAAATAACTGGAGGTCAGTCTTGGGAGAAAGGGGTGGAGAAAGACTAGGCTTGAAGGAAGGATTAGGGGCAAAAGAAAGGGTGGGGCAAGTGGGCTCCGCCTTCTGCCCCGGGTGTTCTCGGTCTGCCACTGGTTTTCAGAGTCTCTAGGAGACAGGTGAGCCGGAGCTCCTGGGACTTCTACAGGGGGCGGGGCGCAGGCCTTGGGAGTAGGGCTAGTGTGGGCGGAGAGAGTCTGTGAGTTCTTGCTGCGCTGAGTTCAGGAATTGGCACGGTGTTACCCGGTGTGAGCTGCCTTGAGATTGACTGTTGCTGTTTTCTCAGAGAAAAGGTGGCCCTTTCCCATTAGCCCCTCCAGCCTCTGTGCTGGCAGGAAACTTGAAATCTGAGATTAGTGATTTGTGGGAGGAGGTTTAGGTCATTGACTACGCGGTAGTGTCGTTAGGACTTCTGGTGGTTGCTCTAGGCCTTGCTAAGTCTTCCTTGCTTAGTTGGTGTCCCTGTGGCCTTGTTGTGTCTGGGTTCACATTTTCCTCCATCCAGAGCATGAGCTGACTCAACTGTGGCTGATAGCAAACCTGCAGGCTGACAGGTAAGGGATGACTCCTCTTGCTATCTCTATCAGGGTCATATTGGGGGTCCTCTGGCTGGGAAGAAAAGAATAGAGGTCTGACCAATCCAGGAAAAGGGCAAAGCTTGATCTCATATAGATTCCAGAGATTCCTGTGGGCACTGAGGCCACAGGCAAGGTGTCAGGCCCTGGATCCTGCATGGTGTAGTTGGAAGCTAAAAGAGAGATTTCCAGGGAAGAGAGAGAGAGAGCAAAGAATGCAGGCAGTGCCATGGAATAATAAACTCATCTAGGGTTGAGAATCAGAACTGAACTAACTTCCCAGTTCTCCATAGCAATAGCCTATAATAATAATAATAATAATAATGATAATAATAATAATAATAATAATAATAATACAATAATGGAGCCGCCAGAAGCCTGGAAGATCATTCGTTTCAGACTGAACTGAACACTGGGAACCCAAATAGAGGAGCATAATATTTTTACTTTGGGGTCTGGCACTGTTGCAGTGCCAATCACTAGCTAACGCACAACTGTATGCCTTTCTGCAGGTGCCCTGGGAGGGGCCATGGTGCCAAGGCAGTTGTTGGGGAAACTGAAGCAGCCATTTCTCTTCCTGAGCAGTGCCTCCCTTCTCCTGGGGCTGGCTTTACTGGTCATACAGTCTGATGTCGCCCCTGTTGCTTACTTCTTCCTCTGCTTGGCTGGCTTCTGTTTTATGGCCTGCCTCCTCGCCTGTGTTATGGAACGGTGCTTCCAATCGATGCCAAACTCAAGGCAGACTGAGAATCCAGAGGCCCCAGGCCATGCACAGTGAGTTAATGGGAGATGGGTAGGATGACGGGAAGACACCCTAGGCCCTTGTTCCCTCTGTGCCTATCCTTTCTTGGGCATTGGCTCTGCTTTCCTCTGTCACTGGTATCATTGAGAACAACGGTCAGCGGACAATAGAGAGGTCTTTTGCAAGAGTGAGACAGAAAAAGAGGGGCTTCTTTCAGGCATCCACTAATAACCATATTTCTCCTCCCACAGAGACAATGGAGCTTTTGAGGTGCCAACCTATGAGCAGGCTGTAGTGGTGATGGATTCACAATCACAGCACCACCTCCAAGAGCAGGAGCAACCACCCCCTTACAGCAGTATCATAATATCCCCAGGAGTTGAGGGGGCACAGTCTAGCCAACCAGAGAGGCCCAGCATAGGCAGTCTGAAAAGGCGAGTGGGCTCAGAGGGGACAATGACTCCCAGAGGAAACCCTGGAAGAGCTCTTCGACTTAGGGGTCCACGAGTCGTGTCCACTGCTCCTGATCTGCAGAGCTTGAGAGTGGCCCCCAAACTGGAGCCTAATACTCCACCCCCTGCCTATGAAATCTGTTTTGCTCACCCTGATGATGACAGTGTTTTCTATGAAGATAAATGGATACTTCCCTAAGCGGTGCCCTCAGACCCTATCATCTGTGCACTCATTTGTCCAGCATTTCCTAATATCTATTGAATCAGAAACTGGTTTTCCCCGGGCATCACGATTGAGGCCTTCAAAGCAGCGGACAGTCAGGCTGTGTGGCATGTCCTTCACAGATGAAATATAAATGGCACATCTGGATTCTTCTGGAAACATTCTGGAGCCTATCTGATAACCAGTATTTCAAGAGTAAGATGGAAGACGAGAGAGAAAAGTTACCAAGAGAAGCTGGAGGAATACCTCTGAGTGACAGCTATGTTTCTTCTATTGCAGACATCAAGTCTCCCTAAGATTCCTGACGGGGTATCACCTACCAGGATAATGAGAGATTCTAAGGGTGAGGGGAGCTGAATAGTTTGCACAAGAACGGGATGCTAGTAAAAACATAAAAATAACTCGAATCAAATTCCAATTCCAGTGCCTACTGTTTTCAATACCAACCAGGCAATCCGCATTACTTTTATAGCCTTGTCTTGGGACAACTGGTAGACAAGAGAAGTCTAAATAGACACAGAATGAGACGACACTTAGGGCAGGATAAGTGCGACCACAAGCGGTCCCAGCCTGGGAGAAGAGCTCCTCCTAGTGCTTTCCGTCTTCCCTGCACCCTGGCCCTGGAAGTTCAAGGCGAACAAGGTTAACGAGGGAAGCTTAGCCCCTTTGGGCTCCTGGTGGTTACTGCAGGAGGGGCCGGACGAACCAGGGGGAGGGGGCTGCGGTTTCCGCGGGAATCGATAGCCAATCAAGGTCCCCGAGTAGGAGAAACCTTGCTCTTTTCCCGCCCCTTCCCGTTCCTCCTACGGTTTCCTCTCTTCCCATTGGGCTGTGCGAGCCTCAGCGAGCATTGCGCGCTTGCGCATGTCCCGGCGTGGGTGGGGCTTGCTGGCGCCGGGCGGGGCTGTGCGCAGGCGCGGCGCGGGTGGGAGACTGGGGGAGGGACGCGGGGGGCTGGCGCGGCCGGGCGTTTGTTTGTTTTGTGGGTGGTGCGCGTGCAGCCCGGGAAAAGCTGGAAATGGCGGCGCCGAGCGGGAGGTCGCAGTCCTCTCTGCACAGGAAGGGTCTGATGGCGGCTGACAGGAGGAGCAGGTGAGGAGGGCAGAGTCGGGGAGGCGGCCAGGCGGGTGGCGCGGCTTCTTGGCCTGGTCCCGCGTGTACGTACAGAGGCTGCAACAGCCTCCCTTTGTCCAGCGCAGAGGAGTCTGTGAGAGCGGATCTTCTCAGTCCCGCGCTTCATCTCGCCTGCGGCATCTCACCTTTTCCAGAGGTGCTCCGTCTTTTTCCTTCCAGTTCTTACCTGAGGAGTTAAACTCATGTCTCTTAAAAGACCAGAGACTTTGTGCAGACTTCGCGGCTTGGCCTTGGGCGCATTTGATTTGGATTGACTTATCTCGTGTCCTGCACTGCTTTCCATAAAATAGGTGTTTGTCTGAGAATTCCACACAGGTTTGAGAGGTTTGAATCCTTTGAGAGGATTAGATGGTTGCCGTTTCTCCGCCTCCTCCGTCAGTTTCGATGAAAACATTGCACAGGGCGACACAATTTAATGTTTCCTGTCCAGACCTGTAACATTAATTTAGAAACGGGGAACCATCAAAGGACATGGAATCTAAGTGTTAAAAGCCTCTTTTTTTTTTTAAAATTCCAGTTGACAGGAAACTTTTAAGCCTCTTCTGCTAGTTTGAAATAAAAGGAAGTAGCAGGTGCTCGGAGTGGGTGGTGCTTCAGATAAAACACCGGTGACTGCTTTGTTCAGAATTCAAGCCTGGGACATAAGAGGATTTAGAACTGGAGTCAGTAAATTGTGCCTGGGGATGAAATTGTCTAGAAACCTCCCCTCCCCCGTTTTTTTCCCCAAGGGAGTTCTAGTGCAAGGCCAGCATTTAAAGGCTACCAGGCTGTAATCCTGGCATCCTGATGCCTGAGGCAAGAGGATCAGAAACTCAAAAAGTTTGGTCTCCTAGTCTAGTCCTGTCAAAGAGAATGAGGTGGTAGGGGAGAAGTCAGATGCCCTCTAAAGGAAACCAGAGCATGATGAGCCGAGTGAACCTGGAGAGAATAGTAGAGTGAAAGTCAAGGGAATGGAGCCTTTTAAGAAATGAATGTTCCTAATGACCTAAGAACTCTGCTGTATCGTTCATTGTGTACCTGAGGATATAACCAACAACCAGCTGCAGTATAAACTTTATTTTCACCAGATTCTATATTTAACCTCATTACTGAGTTGTCTTGTAAGGCAATTCTTCACTGAGGTTTTTAAATTCATGTAGAGCAGATTCTAGTGAATTTTGAAATAGCGGATACATTCTGAATACTTAGTCTGCCTCGATACCTCCTGCTGATGCAATTTCCCAGGACCCTGTTTTTCTATCTAACTGTCGACTGAAAGGACTTAGAGGAGCCTTTGTACAAGGGGCATTCAGCCAGTGCATGGTATTTCAGAGGTTGAAGGTGTTTATTTGTTCCCCTATATGTTATCCACATTGAAATCAGGATTCATTTGAAAATGTATCTTGATGTATAAAAGTCAACTGTTACAGTATCATTCCACTGCCGTCAGACTCTAAGCATTGTCTCATACTAAAGATCAGGGAGATGCATTGGGCACATAAAGGATGTATATTGAAAATGCTATTCTCTATTCGTGAGAATAAGCAGGGCTCTTTTCAAATTTGAGAGAAAAACAACTGAATCTTTCAAATACATTTATTGCCGGGAACTAAATTGCCAAAATAATTTAACCATTGCTTGCACTATCCTTGTGATTACAAGTTAAACAAGTTATACCATGTTCACCATTAGTATCTACCTTCTGTGGCTTTCCCTCAGTTTCTACTTACTCATACCTTGTAGGATTTTGATCACTTTTTAGTATTTGTTTATCATGGAAATGTAATATTTTTGATAATTGTTTATGTGAGCAGTCTAGAGCAAGTATGTGTGTCTGAGAAATATGGGTGTCAGCTTTAGGTTTTTATTAGTTTATTCCCACCTTAAGGTCATTTTCAACTTAGGTTAGTTTTCTAAGATAAAAACTGTGTCAGTGCTTTCTGAACATGAAAGCTGGTCTGTCAGAGGAGTGTTTCTTTTCTTGGATGTGTTTGTGCTTATATTAATTTGACCAAGATGGCTCTTTGCTATCTTAATCAGATCATTACCTCAGATAGTCTGATGTAAACATTCTCTAGAGAATTATACCTTATTTGCTTAGGGTCAGCATATTACCACTTAGTACATTTTGACTTAAAGAGATTTAACAAAATGTGCCTTATCTTGCTTGTTCTTTTTATTCACTTCCTTTCTCCTCTTCTGTGTTAAGGCTAATACTTGAAAGCCCCTGTGTCTGCCTTCTTTCGGTAGGATTTTGGCAGTGTGTGGAATGCATCCTGACCATCAGGAAACTCTGAAAAAGAATCGAGTGGTGCTGGCCAAACAGCTGCTGCTGAGTGAACTATTAGAACATCTCCTAGAAAAGGACATTATCACTTTGGAAATGAGGGAGCTCATCCAGGTATCTGGGTGGGGAACGCTCCAAGAAGATAAACTGGTCTTAGGCAAGAAAGACTTTGAAAAGGAATGCCCTACTCAGGCTTGTGAGCTTGATAGAAAAGCTCATCTGTGCATTCTCACAGATCTGTAGTCTGTAAAAAGGAAATGCCAAGATGAGTGAGAACACTACTTTAGGAACCTCATGTGGGAAAACAGCATGACAACTAGATATATAATTTAGTGTTTTACTCCTGTTCCTTAGGCCAAAGGAGGCAGTTTCAGCCAGAATGTAGAACTCCTCAACCTGCTGCCAAAGAGAGGACCCCAGGCTTTTGATGTCTTCTGTGAAGCACTGCGGGAGACCAGGCAGGGTCACTTGGAAGACTTACTGCTCACAACCCTCTCAGATATTCAGCACACACTCCCACCGGTATGAAGCCCTAGGATTGTAGCCTGGGATGGGTTAATTTGTCCAGAAAATATATAGAGCAAGGGACGTGGGAGAGAGAAACTTGATTTTAATTACGACACAACCATCTCTCTGGGGTCTTTCAAGATGAGTCTTGATTTCTTACAGTTAAGCTGTGACTACGACACAAGTCTCCCTTTCTCGGTGTGTGAGTCCTGCCCTCCTCACAAGCAGCTCCGCCTATCTACAGGTGAGAATTAAAAGGACAAAAGGAAACTCCCACATTGGTTTACCTGCTTTTCAACTAGTATCTGACTTTTCCCTAAAAGTGAGACGAATTTCATGATAAGAACAGTTCCTTATGAATTTTGACAGGCAAGCAAGATAGGTTAGAGGGATATAAATTGGATCCATTCCCCTCCATCACAGGTAGTAGTCTTCAAAATAATTGAGTTTTTTGTGTACCTTATTAAGATGGGAAATACAATTCACTATATGATTTGAGTTGCCATCTCTGTAAAGCCAAACAAGAAGAGCCTATAGGCATTCAGAGCTCCCTGTGTGCACTGAGGTGCTTAGAACCAGGCTTGTCTCAGAAGCGCTTTCCACCTCAGCAAGTTGAGTATCTACTAGTTGAAGCCATTTGGGGGTGGGGGGGGCTAAGGATGAACAGAAGCCAACAGGGTCTGTGCCAGCATTGAGCTTACATGTTAGGGGAAATAAACATTAAAGCCTACATTTAAAGGGTGTCCTACAGTTAAAATGACTAATTAATGAAGTTACAGGAGCAATGCTGAAATGTGTAACTTTTGGCATTCTCCCTACCACAGATACTATGGAATACTCCTTAGATAATGGTGATGGTCCTCCCTGTCTTCAGGTGAAGCCATGCACTCCTGAGTTTTACCAGGCACACTACCAGCTGGTGAGTTTGCATAATTTCAAGAAGAGAGATGGGGAGTGAGAGACTTTCCTGGTCTTCTGAACCTAGTTTGCCTGTTTTGCTGCTTTTGCCCTTGTGAGAATGTCATTGCTGATTGATGCCTTCTGTGGCTTTTCCTTGTTACCTAGTGTAATTAAAAAAAAAAAAAATAGAGGAAATTGGATTTGGGGAGTTGTCTGCTTGGGGATGTGGGTTATTTGGGGTGTGCTTTGATCTTGTAGGGTAACAACATTGCCCATCATCAAGAGGCTCCTGGTCTAATTGACCTCCTCCTTCTAGGCCTATAGGTTGCAGTCTCAGCCTCGTGGTTTGGCACTGGTGTTGAGTAATGTGCACTTCACTGGAGAGAAAGACCTGGAATTTCGCTCTGGAGGGGATGTGGACCACATTACTCTAGTCACCCTCTTCAAGCTTTTGGGCTACAATGTCCATGTGCTGCATGACCAGACTGCACAGGTACACAGGGCTGGAAAGGCTGACGTGTAAATTGGTTGGGCTGCACTTTGGGGCTAAGTGCTTCTGTTCCTCTTGTGCCTGCTGGATGTTTCTCACTGTTGTGTGTTGTGCTGGTTCCTGCAATCTAGTAAAAGGAGCTAGGGCCAGCTAGTTGTCTGAACATTGCTATCTCAGGGTAGCTGCTTTCATGGAGTTAGAATAGTACAGGGAGGCTTGGATTCCCACGTGTATAAGAAACCTGACTCCCAGTCACTCAGGAAGTGATGAGACACCGAGATCCATCCAAACAAACTCCAAAAGGGTATTTATAAATCAGACTACGCAGGCATTTACTTTACAGCTGATACCATTACTTAAGAGACCAATTATTGTTTAAACCATTACTTCTGGTAGATTCAGTAGATTGCAAGTAGAAAAATATATGTGAATACTATTTAGAGTTAGTCTAAATCAGTGTTGAATTGTTTTAGAGTAAGTTACTTCTGGACAAGTCTCACACATAAGCAATTAGTTATGAGTTGTTCGTCACTGACTTGTTTTTGAGTATCACTGATGGTCAGGAATTAAAGTTCAAGACCAGCCCCCTTTACATAGTAATTTGAAGGGCAGCCCAGGCTACATGAGACCTTGTCTTGTATAAATAGATGAGTAAATAAATTCCCTTTGTCCCTTTGCAGTAGAGGATCGTGGTTTGTGTTGAAAGTTTATTGTGGTCATCTTGGCTGTCCCACTTCTGTGAAAATAATGATGTATTTGCTACATCTTGGGTGTGGCCAGTTTCATAAAGTATGTGCCTTGACGCTGTTCCTGACATGGTGCTCTTTCCAGCTTGCCCATAATTGCCCATTTAAAATAGGTCCATTCTTGCTTCAAAACCATGCCTGGGGGTTGAACTTGTGGCTTGGTGGTTAGAAAATTGGTATAGTGTATGCAAAACCCTGAATTTAATCTACAAGGAAAGAGGGGGAAGCATAGCGAGGCCAACCTTTTCCATTATCAAGGAAATTGAAGTAGGTAGCTTGTCCTCAGGAACTGTTGAGGGAATTGGAGGGTCACCTAACAAGCTTTGTGCTAGGTTTGTTTTCTAAGGGTATGGTCTATCTTTTCCTTATATTTTTCTAGAAAACTATTCTTAAGGTTTTCTAAATTGTATGTTGTTGACGGTGAATCTTAGATGCCTGATAAAGGATTCCATTCTGCTTCACTAATGTCGTTGAGTACTGCTGGTTTTCATTTTCTTTTGTTTTGTTTCTGAGACATTCAGAAAACTTGATGAGTCCATCAACTGTACTTTATGTAGGCCATTTCCATTTAGGCTGTATTTAAGACAGACTCAAGGGCTATGAATTCTCACTCCCAAGTTATACTGTCAAGTTGCAGTGAAACCAAATTTTGAGCACCTTATAATTTCAGGACTGTTAAAACACACACACAAATTTAATATGGTTCAGAATTCAAGGATAGATGTGGGGGGGGGAGCTTTTACCATTAGTTGGCCCCCTATATTACTAATAGAGCTGAAGCTTCTATTCTTACAAGAGCTGAGAGTATAAGTAACTTGAGTAGATGAGGTCAGCACAGTGCATACAGTGGGTGGAACTTACGGGTAGTCTAAGCAAAGGGAGCAGTGGGTAGATGAGATGAACATGCCATAAGCCAGGGGTTTACTGAGAATATTATTCTTTGCTACATTGGGAATGTGCAGAATTCTCTTCCTGTTGGACTTATCTAAAGACTACCTTTTTTGACATAGATGTGGCAAGCAGAGAAACACAATCAAGAAATCTAAGATTCTTTGTATCATTATTCATTTTCACTAGTAGTAATTCCCTTGAAGTAAAAAATAATATAATTAATTGTAGAGAATTTTTGTCTGCTGTTGGTGCTGAAGATAACACTAACTAGTGTTCTTACCACTTAGTTATATATTTAGTGTCTGTCATCAAATATGCATTGCGTCTACCTTGAGAGGTAACTTGACTCTTGAATCACAGTTTAGCACATTTGGAAGTAGAGGTGTGCTCTAGGGTGGTAATTTTTATTCTTACCACATGCTGTTGTTTTTTAGTTTGCATTTGGGATACAGACGACTGTGAGAATGTAAGGACATTCTATGAGTCACCCCTGGAAAATGTAACTATCTATACAGCTTTGCATTTATCCATAGATGATATATCACTCATGGCCTCCAGTCCCCAGCTAAAGAATATCCAAGAGCTACAAACCCTGCTATCTATATAAGTACTATACTTCTATTTAAAAAAAAAAAATCTACAGCTCCTATTTTAAGCTATGTCATATGTGGAAAAAATCCACCCAAATAAGTAATCTACATTTGTTGAATGATTTCTCTTTATTCAGTGACAAAGTATATATGTTCTCTTAGCTTTATTGCCCTCCTTTTTACTCATATAATAAGCTGCAAGTTTAATATGGCCAGGAGTGGGTGTGTGGGGGGGTGTGAGTGTGTAGGAGTGTATAATTTTTATTCCATTCTTCAAGCAAAATTAACTTTTAACTGTCTCTAGAATATAGTTATTCCTTCTCTTCAAACAAAGTCATAGTTTACTAACAAGTACTATGTTATGGTTTGCTTCTGCTTACCCAAAAAAAATATGGCTGCTTTCTCACCAAAACCAGTCCCACCATTTCCAGTTATTACAGGGTATACAAGCAAAAGTATCCAAACAGGTCAGGTATAATAATGAGTGTTTGTGATCCTGTACTAGCTTAGGAGACTAAGGCAGGAGGACTGAGAGTTCAAGGCCACTATGGGCTTTACAATAAGTTCTGGGTTAGCCTGAGCTATGTAGTATGTCCCTGTCTTTAAACAAACACAAAACAAAGAACAAATATTTCCAAGCCAGGTAGATTAGAAACTATTAAATTTTAAAATGTCAGAATTATGGGGAGGGTTTATTAAAATAATTTGCTGAAGCTCAGCTTTTCACATTTTGCACAAGTTCTGAATGCTGCGGCAATCACTGCTTTGGGAGACACCTTTAAAAGCTCCAGAGCTTGTGAATACAAGTGAGCTACCTGTTGAAAGTGGAGACGATGATAAATGTGAATCTTGTGTACTGTGACTATTCTGCCTAGAGCAAATTCATCCTCATTTTATTTCCTTAAAATTTGTAATAAGATGAACTAACATGATGGTTTTTTGTCTTTATCTCTGTCCATTGCAAGTAAGAAAGAAGGCTTGGACTGGACCTCTTCAGTTGCAAAGGGAGGGCTAGGTTTAAAAAGTATAATGGATACTATGTAGTTTTCTTTCAAAGAAACAAATTCTTAAGTTACTGGTATCTATATAGTTAATCGATGAAGATAAAATTCTTAAGTTGGACCCCAGGTTGAGCAATAATAAGTTTCTTTGAACAAATATTGAAATTATTACTCTATTAGACATGTTTATTATAATAATGGAGGATCTTTAGAGTATGTGGTTAAATTCATGGTGATTAAATTCTTTCTGTGTAATATTCCACTTAACTGTCACAAACTAAGAGAAAATTTACTTGTAATGATTTTCTCATAAAGTGAAAAGTGGAAGTTAGAGGGACTAAGTCTCTAGTTGTAATATATGAATTGGGTTTCCCAACTAAATGGATCTGATCTCAAAGCCATATGTGAAGTCTTGCCTGTATGGAAGAACATCACAGCTGCTTCTCCTGAGCAGTGGGTCTTATGCAGATATCACTATGGCACACTTAGAATCCAGACAGATACTAGATGAGTCCTGCTGTTCTCCAGTCTTGATACTTGATCCCATGTCAGAGCAGTTCATGCTCTTGTAGCTGAGAAAGTATTGTCTCCTTAGGTATAAATGGGATGAGGGGTTGGGAATGAGTCAAAGTTGGCACACTCAGGGTAACTTCATGTTTGTTTTGTTAACGTGTATATATGTGTGTTGACGTGTTTAGGGGTATGTGTATGTATGCATGTGTGTATGTAGAGGCCCTAGGGTTGATGTTAGGAGTCTTTGACTGCTCCCTACCTTTCTTGTTGAAGCAAGGTCCCAGTTGAACCCAGAGCTTGCCAATGTGATTGGTGTAGCTAGCTAGCTTGCTCTAGGAATTCCTCTGTCTCTGCCTTCCAGGTGTTAGAATTATAGTCAAGGCCCTGTGCTCACACAGCATCAGGTTTTGGGATCCAAGCTCTAAGCTTCAGACTTTAATGGATACACTTTACCTACTGAGCTATCCCCACACATACCATGTGGCTTCTTTGGTAACTCACTTTAATACAGGAGTTCTTAATCTATTTCAATGAACTCATGACTCCATATTCAGAGTTTGATGTCTGAAGTCATGTGCATTTTTCTTGTGAGTGTATAGTTTTCTCTAGCCTTTCAGAAAGTTTATGTGTTGTTACCAATCACAGGAAAATGGAGGAAAACACCTTTATCTTTCAGTAGGTCAGGTTTCTTTGAAGCAAGCCAGAGATTAATTCAAGCATCAGAGGTTGATGCTGACTACAGTGAACCAATACTAGCAGGTATCTCTGTCTTCTAGGAAATGCAAGAGAAGCTTCAGAATTTTTCACAATTACCTGCACACCGGGTCACAGACTCCTGCATAGTGGCACTCCTTTCACATGGCGTGGAAGGTGGCATCTACGGTGTGGATGGCAAACTGCTTCAGGTATGTATAACTTTGTGGAAGCTGACCATTGAAAACAGGCAGTTCTATGTCCTATCTGTCCGTCTGTATTAGCTACTTTTTTGCTGTGACCAAATATCTGACAAGAAGCTTCTGAAGGGAAGATTTACTTTGGCTTATGGCTTAAAGGCATATAGTCCATTGTGGCAGTGGGGACTTAAGGTGCTTTGTTAAACTATGTCATCTTAAGTTTTAATACTGCTGGACATAGAATATCTTCATTGTTTTTTAGACTTAGTTAATTTTTTTATTTTATAATCATCAATGCTAAGAGTACTGCTTAACATTAATCCATAGCATAAAATGGCAGATGTGTGTTTTGGACTGTTTCAGAAATCTTTGGAAAAGCAATCCCAATCCCAAACCAAAATCCATTCAATAATTTTTTGATGAAACTCAATCCAGCAATTCAAAAAGCAATTTTTAAAACCAAGCTTTCTAACAGTACAGTCCAAAAATTACCAATCTTATATGTCTGTGCTGAAGAAGGCTAATAGAAAAATATTAAAAGTCGGTTTTCTATAATTAGACCATTATGCTTCTCTAAAGACAAAACTCTGTGTCCAATAAAGGCATTATAGGAATCTAAGCTAACGTATTTAAGCCTGCTGTACTGGAACACGCAGTGCCAAGTACACACGTTACATGTTTATAACTAAGGCTAAAATGAAGCCATACAATAGAACAAGCACAGAAGCACTTCAGATTCATTATGCATTTGATTTTGAATCAACTTTTGGCAATTGTGCATCAGAAACCTTTTGGTAAATCTTTTTACAACCCACACATTTAGACATCATGGGACATTATGACCAGAAGGTTAGGAAAATTGGTTCTAGAGGCTAGAGAGATGGGTTGGCAGTTAGGAGCACTTACTGTTCTGTAGAGGATGCAAGTTCCATTCCTAGAACCCACATCAGGCTACTGAAGAGCAAGCATGTCATTGCAGTTTCAAAAGACCTAATACCCTCTAGCTTCTGTGGCGTTCTCCATCTCCTGACGCATGTAAACTAGTGCAGACACATGCACGTAATACACATCATAAACCTTCACAAGGAAAAAAGGAAACTTTGTGATTCTAAGGCCTATCATAAGACACCCAAACAGATCACCTTTAAACTATAATCTGTCCCTGGTTCTCTTAAGACTTAATGGGCATCTCATAATGAAAAATACGTTTTTAAGAATCTCCTAAGTTTTAGCTGTTTCAACACTGTTCAAAAGTATAAATTTAAAGTATTGTGAGACTGGGGGTAAACCTTAGAACAGAGAAACAATTACACTCAATATACAATGGCAGAGTAAACATTTCTGTTCCAAAAAGAAAGGAATGGAGTCATAATGAAGTGAACAAAAAGTGCACTGAAGCCCTCCTGATTGAATGACAAACCAACCCACAGCTCAGCGTCCGGGGTTCCTCACTGCATCATTTACTCCAGCTAACTTGAAAATCTTGCTCCTTCCAGCTTGCCATGTGGCTTATGTGGCCTCTTTAGGGCCTGCTTCACTTGGTGCCAACAGCTTTCCATATCAAGGGTCCCATATTTCTGGTTTCTCCATCATAAGGTATCTCTGTTTACATCTTAGCAATCACTTTCTGTTTTACACACTCAGGAGTTCTACACAGGTATCCACCTTGCTGAGGCTACACATTGCCTGGCCTCTTGACTTTCTGGAACCTTGGTGTGAATGACTGATTCTGCCTCCTCCTCTGCTGCCAGCTTGAGATGTAGCCTGGCTACAGCAGCCTCTGACTTTTAGCTGACCCTTGGAAAATACTTCCCTGGGTAGCCTGTATCCAGTAGGATATACCTAAAGATTATTTCTTCAGGTACTCTGTTTGTGGAAATTTGTACCCTCGACCCTAGTTTGGTTGGAATCTTTTCCCCTAGTTTCCCCCTTTTCTATTGTCCAATTTAGAGTTCAATTTTTGCCTTAGTGGCTCTAATAGAACTTTCTCCCATGGTGTCTAGCACTGGACTCGAGTCAACCTTGAGGACACACGTTTCCTAGAACCTTTGGCTCCTGAGAATCTGAAGGGTTCTGGTAAATAATAGAGAATTCCTACCCTGTCCTTCATTTTAACCAAGCTCAGGGGTCTTTCTTCATGAAACTTTGTTTTTATATCTTTATGCTATACACTTCACTCACTAAAAATGTGGGTAAATTTAGTGAGCAATGGGTCACTATGGTGACCTGAATGTTAAGGTAAAATATACTCTGCTAAATAAATTAGTCCATTATTTAAATTCAACCTCAAGTTTTCAGAATACAGACTGTATCCAATTCCTCACCAAAGTGGGGCTTAAGCTGAGTTCTCATTAAAGTTCTTGATCTGTTCTGTGATCTATTGAGCCTGGCCTTTGTCTTCATTTTTTCTTAATTAACACTTAGTTCTCTTGAAATCCCACTAAAATTGCCCCTGAAGCCCTGCTTACAGCATTCCGAACTTTGTAGCTTGCAGCTTCTAATTCTCCCATATTTCTCCAACAAACTAGTTCCAAAGGCCCATGAACCATGTGAGAAGGTTTATCACTATATTTACCCCCTGCTGGCATCAGTTTTCACTATTAGTTTTCTTAGACTGAGATCAAATACTTAACAAGAAGCAACTTAAGGGAGAAACTGTTTGTTTTGGCCCCTGAGGATCTAGGCCCTGTGGCAAGGAAGCCAACTCTCCAATGGAGACAGGGGCATGAGACTACTTACTTTCATCTGGGTAAATTGTGTAGCATAAAAGAAGAGCTGTTGGCATGTATGGCTTTCTTTGTAGCAACCCTTTCATTCAGTCTGGGCTCCAGGTGTTTTCCTCCTCAGTTAATTCTTTCTGGAAGTTCAGTATCCTCAAAAATAAACCAAGGTATATCTCCTGGGAAATTGTAAATCCAGTAAGTTGACAAGGTCAGCTATCACCCCACCTTTCAGATGACGGTTGAATTTGTATGTGTTAGACTTCAAGAGGTCTCACTGGCTACCTAACGTCCCCTCTCCCTTATTTGTTTCTGGTAGCTCCAAGAGGTTTTTCGACTTTTTGACAATGCTAACTGTCCAAGTCTACAGAACAAGCCAAAAATGTTCTTCATCCAAGCATGTCGTGGAGGTGAGTGCCCTGGCAAACCAGCACCTGGGTGGTGGCTCCTGGGCAGCCTCCACCAGCTCTCACTTTCCTGTTTGCTCCTCTCAGGTGCTATTGGATCCCTTGGGCACCTCCTTCTGTTCACTGCTGCCACCGCCTCTCTTGCTCTGTAAGTGTCTCCCAATGCATGGGGTGTGCTAGGACTTGGGCAGCCCATGGCTCTCAGTCTGATCAGCTCTGTACACCTCCATGGCTATCAGGAATCTCTTATCTGTGTGTGCCCTTTTCCTAAGAACTTGGCTTTTCTCCGCTTATTAACTGCAATGTACTTTTTGTTTCTCATTCCAGTTAAGGATTTCTGCTTGGCTCTTCCAAATCTTCCTTCTCTTACCCTTCCATTTTCTCTCTCTGCCGTGTTCATGCACCCATGCACTCGCCTTCTTTCTTTACTATTCTTGGAGCATGCAGGAGAACAGTACAGACCTCATGTCTGCCTCGGACTCTCCTGAGCTGCTTCTATCCTCATCTTTCTTGCATGCATGCAGTATCTTCTACCCCTTTAAGAGCCAGGCCTGTGTAACATGGCTCACAAGACACATAGGCCTCCTTCTCATCTAGAGGGAAACAGTAGTAATTAAGAATCTAAATTTGGAATCAGATTGTGACTCTTACTGCTTAATAATTATGTGAAGTTAGAGAAGTCACATCACATCCCTCTACTTTATTTCCTTCTTATAATCTGTGGGTAGTCAACTTCCTTAAGCTGTTGTGATGATTATCAAAATTTGTCCCTAAGAGCTTTCAGGGTAAATGTGGAAAGAAAGCCAACCAAGGCTGCTACAGCCTGTTCAGCATCCTCATTGGGTTGAAGTTTGCATTTGCATTATCCAAACATGCAGGCCACTAATGTGTATCACTGCAGAGTACATTGTAGTCTTCGGTGACTGTAACATTCCATCACAGAAACAGAAGAGAATGTCTTGAGTAGTATATGGATTACCCGGGAAATTAAAGCAAGCGTATGTAGAGCATCTTGAGTTTAGATCTCATGCAAGGATGAAATTGTGTGAGAACAACTGTACAAGTAAGAGTATGCAGTAATGAGGTCATCTGAGGCTCATTTGAGGAGGCTTTTGTGGCTGCAGAAAAGCTTAACTTAAACCATGGATACATGCTTTATACAGGTGTGAAGAGAGTCTTTCCCAAAAAAGGGATCGAACGCAGGACAAACACAAGATTATAAAATTTATCTTCTAGGTGTACAGTGTGCCACCATTTAGGATCATCCACCCACCCCAGCTGTATAATATATTTGCAGTGCTCAAATCTAAAAGGCTAAGCATTTCTATAAGTGATGTAGTAAGATGTAAATGATTACATAGGATGTTAATCCAGCTAATTACAAACCTCTGGTCATAGCTAAGATTTTGAGCTTTAACGGATAGTATTTTGTGAGTTTAACTATGAAATTAATATGGTACATTTTTCCAGGAAAGTTATCATGGAAGGGGAGCTGCACTAAGAAAAGAGTGTGTGAGGGCAAGCATTTTTCCTTTATAAGTGTATCTCTAGGCCCAGAGCACTGCTCTACACACACAGTAGCACTTAGAATTTTGAGTGAATAGAAAAAGTTTATGTCTAAAAATGAACAGTAATATAGAAAGCAATTGTGAAGAAAAGGTGGACAATGTTTATCGATTAGTATGCCTGAAATTTGAAGGCAAGAGGTAAGCTCTCCATCACTTAAAGGACACCTTAGCCTGGCATAGATGGTGGTAACAAAGCAGACCATGAATGGCCCTTTTTTTTTCCTACCTCAGAAGTATATGTAGTTCTGGGGCTAGATGAAGAAATTGCTTTTTTCTGGAGTAATTTTTGTTGTATTTATCCAGTGTCTAAAATCAGGCCCATTAAAATATGATATGAAGCTGATGCTTCTCTCCGAAAGTTTGAACTTGCCAGTCTTTCAAAGTACAATGACTGACTCCCACGCTAGAAGGATGAGCTCAATAAGAGTGTAGTTTTTAACTCATTGTGCCCCTAGATCTTAATAGGAAACAGTGCCTGGTAGGTACATGGACAATACTTAATTTAAATTTAAGAAAAAAAAATTTTTTTTGAGTCAGTGAATCTTGGTCTTTCTACCCAAAGTTCTTCAAGCTTCGGTTTGTCTTGCACGCAGGAAGTCCCGTGAAAGGGTGATCTTGGGTTTGGTGTGCTGACCTGTTCATCTTCACTCTGGTCCCTTCTACAGACATAACTCCTTCCTAACTCTAAAATAAACAGCAGCTTGTTCATTTTGTAGAAAATACTCACTTGTTTTTCTTATTTTAAGTTCTTCCATTTTTGAACTTCTCTAAATCTCAGACACTTACCAAGTTTGTCTTACAAACTTAATAAACAAGTAGGAACAGTTTTAGAAGTCTGAAAAACCACTGTAAAAACCTCTGATCACACTTATTCTCATCTTTTAAAACTGATAGCATAGTTTAAGGTTGTAATTTTAATATAGAATATGAATAGTAAGAAGACTTGGTTTTTTCTTCTAAGACTGTATATCACTATTTTATTGTCTAATACAGGAAAAAGAAAGTAATTTCTGTACACTACTAACTGAACAAGTTAAGGTGATTATTCCTAATTGCATTTGCGAGGAGTATTTAATTTGGTATATTCGCACATAATACAGAATATGAATATAGGTAAATGTGCCTGGCCTTTAGAAGTTACCCCTCAAGCAAGGATGCATGTTAGAAAGTAATAACTTTTTAATTTTACTTTTTTAATTCTTAAGCTATAGGTTGGAGGCAGCAGCTAAAAATGGCTCTTCGGTCACAATTATAGGGGACTTTGGTGTACCTTTGACAGATCTATAAAAGATGGGAGAAAGTAACATCTTCATCTCTTCTGTTGGTCTTTTTGCAGATGAGACAGATAGAGGGGTCGACCAGCAAGATGGAAAAAGCCACACACAATCCCCTGGATGTGAGGAGAGTGATGCTGGCAAAGAGGAATTGATGAAGATGAGACTGCCTACTCGCTCAGACATGATCTGTGGCTATGCTTGCCTTAAAGGTATTTTGAAACACCAAAAGAAGGCAAAAGGTTATACTGTCCTAGATGTGAGGTTTATTTTGTTTTGTTTTGTCTTCGTACTGAAGTCTACTTCATACTAGGGAGGGTAGAAGATGGAATAGAAGTCTGACTTTGTGAAGCTTGCCCATGACCTTCACACCTCTGGTTGTAGGCAATGCTGCCATGCGGAACACCAAACGGGGTTCCTGGTACATTGAGGCCCTCACTCAGGTGTTCTCTGAAAGAGCTTGTGACATGCACGTGGCTGACATGCTTGTTAAGGTAAGTCTGTTCAACTGGCTCCACAAGCCTTTGTGTCTCCATAGTGTTGTTCTTCATTCTTGCCTTCACACTTTTTTTCATCTACCCTTCTGGTTGGTCTAGCACAAAGTGATCTCAGACTTTGGACCATTGGTTCTGCCTTCCCAGGTGAATGCCCTTATCAAGGAGCGTGAAGGCTATGCCCCAGGCACAGAATTCCACCGATGCAAGGAGATGTCTGAGTACTGTAGTACTCTGTGCCAGCAGCTCTACCTGTTCCCAGGCTACCCACCCACGTGATGCCGCATGCAGTTCATGCTATTGGAGGCCATTGGATCACTAGGGGCACAATGGAGACTTCTCTTCAGAATGGTTTTTGTTCTGTCTACCCCCTCAGGGATATGAGATTCTCCCAGGCTTGTTTCCTCTCAGCCATTTCCGTCTGTGGGTATGAAACGTAAGGACGGCTCCTCCAGTGTGGTATTCTCTTCCTGTAGAGCCAGCTCTGAATGGATGTGTTGCCAGAAGCATTTTGGCTACAGCCAGTGAGCCTAGAAAATGACATTGTGAACACAGTATTATTGTGGGGAGAGGGCATATGGGTTTCTCAATATGTTTGTGATATTTTTGTTCCCAGGGCTCCTAGGATCATTGCCTTTTTTAAAAAATCAGTTAAGGAGTCTCAGAGATCATCTCCTTTTTTTTTCATATCTACAACCTCATTTTTTTTTTTCCATAGTGAAGATTTGGAAGATGTCCCAATTTAATGTAGGTATTTTATCTGTCATGAAGCGGCAGATGAGACCCTGCTACTTGAGAAAGTTCTGTGCATACCCTTGAGTTCAATCAGGACAGTCCCTCAGCCTTTCCATTGGTTCCTTTGTGTTCAGTGCACCCAGCCTTTGAACAGAGCCTTGGGTCTGCATGCCATGACACTGGAAGTCATAGAAATTTCCCTGGTCATGCTTTGTTTGAATTGTCACTGAATGAACCTTATCAAGCATATCAACATAAAAATGCAGTGACAGGTGAGTGTGCTGTGTCTCCTACTGTCACTTGTCGCCAGGATGTCTCCTTTGCTGTGGTTCCTGCTGTACAGTTGAACTGTACTTGACGGCTGGCCTCCAGCATCTCATGCTTTGCACTGGTTCCCTTCCTACCTTTCAGCCCACTCACTGCTTCTGCAGTCTGTGAAGACGTCCTTTCTAGGATGTTTCTGGCCACTTAAGCTGTACTGTAGTTGTTTATTCTCTCTGCCTTCTGCTTCAGCATAAGGCTTCTTTGGTTTTCTGCAGCAGTGTCTCCCTTCTCATTGTTTCTCTGTACTTTAGTGAGGATAATATCATACATGATAAAACCTAGAAGCACTTGTCTCTGCTCTTACAAAACTTTCTTATTCTTGAAAACCTTTGCATTTACATTTTTTCCTCTCTTCCAATTCTCCACGTAACAGAGTAGTATTGGTTCTTAAAATATCTGGTGATGTCATTCCCTTGCTTAGAATACTAGCTTCCTGTCATACCTCATCTAAAATGCAGACTTTTTTACCCAGCTTACAAGATCTGGCTCATCCCTTCCCTTTGGATCTCATTGAATGGTGATTTCTCACTCTGCTTCAACCCCTCTCAGTTCCTCATGTCAGTGTTGCAAGTGTTGAGAGCTCTTCTTTAGGCTAGTCTCTGATTCTTGAGTCTGGTGGAGGCCTCTTGAGCATGCTGCCCATGAGCAGTCTTCTGTACTTACTTATGGCGGCATCATGTTGGTCCCTGTTGTGTTTACTGCAGGTTGTAATGGCACATTTGCTTGTTTCACTTGTTCCCTCTGAAGCTGAATGCTCCAAGAGAGCAGGAACTGTACTTCTTACTTATTGATAACCAGTAACTGGCACCTACTAGGTCTTTGATGAATGTTTCCTGAATAAAGGAAGGAGACAAGCAGCTAACTTTAGTTAGAACCGATCTTTTGCAGTTTCTAAATTGCTATTATAGTGTACAGTTCAATTAGTATTTGTATTCTTATGGGGTTTTTTACCAGGTGTTTTATTTTTATCCACTGTTTTGTTGGTTTTGTTTTTTGTTTTTTTGTTTTTTTTTTTACATTGTTTGAAGACATATCACGTGTGAGACAACTTCCTTCACGTTTCCATGGTGCCCAGCAAATTTGAGGCCTATGGTAGTTGAGGTGCTCAATTAATGTTTGTTGTTTGAACCAGGTGGTTTGAAGACTTGCTGCCAAATTCTGCCTTTGGGTCAGTATAGGATGCATAAGTGGTAGAATCTTCACACTTTCCACTGCCAAGATTTTGTATTGCCATCAGGTGCCAAATAAATGTTGATACTTATTACTGATTTGTGCCTGGTGTCTATTTTTGTGAATGCTCAATCTTTGGAAGCTTTCGTATTTTTTTCCGAAATAAAATACACTGCATCATTTCTTTCTCACAAGGCATGCTGAGATCCCTTCTATTTTGCTACCACTGTTTTTCAGTATGACCAGGTGGTGGGCCTATCTTTGTTGGCATAACCTGTGATTTCTCACGTTTAAATAAGATATAGGAACAAGTAGTTGTTCTGGCATATTAGTTTATGGGATGGGGCTGAAATAGCAGGTAGGGCTAGAAAGAGGATGTAGACGTGGGGAGGGTACTGGGATTCCATTTTTCATTCAGCCCAAATTAAAGATTTTTCAAAGTAAACAAATATTTAGCAAATTCCAGGTTGGCCATGAAGAGATGTAAACAGTGAACTCTAAGCTGAGGTATACTTGGAGTGCATGCATCAAAAAGCAGATGTTTAAGTTATGGGCTAGGGAGGTTTGATGAGAACCAGGAAATTCTCTTGGAGCATTGGAAAGTAAAGAGCCATGGAAAGCTGCTGAGGGATGACAAGTGTCTGCCAACCAGCCGAGTTGCAAAGCATGCCTCCAGATAGAGGGAGTGCAGGTGGGGAGAATGTTGGGAGCAAAGAAGTTTAGGGACTGGGAAGACTGGCCAAAGTAGTACAATAAAACAACATGTAGCTTGAGTGAGGGTATATACAAAATTCTAGAAGGTAAGTGGATATGGGTACCATTTTTCAAGAGAGCAAGGGCACTGGAGGTGTGGTATGTTGGAGACTTACAGAGCAAAGCCTGCCGAGTCTAAGTCCATGTCCTTCCAACCCGCCCTTGAATAAGAGTGTCAGGTTGAATTTCACAGCTCTCCTCCCTTCCCCCACTTACCTCTGCCAGGGGATTCTCTTCTAAAATTATCCCCTTCCCTGAGGTGGGGGCCGTCCTCTGCTGCCCTTCCCCATCCTGTTTTCTTAAACAGGAAAGGAAAACAGGAAGAAATGAAACCACTTTTCATGAGAGCAAAGCTACAAGGGGAAGCGGGGAGGGGGCTAAAGAGGAAGACACACAGCTACGCTGATGGAGTGTTAACCAAAGAGCTGGGAGCCTTCCATTCTGTCTTCCTTGGAGTCTCATAGGATGTCACTTGCCCTCTTTTTTTCTCAGAAGAGACAGTGAAGCTCAGACACTTTGATCTATCAAAAAGAAGAAATGCAGTATTGAGGGCATGTCTTGTAAGATCACCTAGATCTGATTTTACGATAGAGCTGCCTTTAGTGATGTCTTTAATGAGGCACTGGCTAAAGTCTCCATTTGCCCATACCTAAAGGTAAGGAAGGGTTTGTGTCTTAAAAAGTCATTGTAATGGTTAAAAGTGGTGAGGCCAGGAAAATAACTGTATTCAAAAAGACAGAAACAGATTAAAGAAACCTGTGGTGGATACTACCCTGGAAGGCCTTAAAGAGTGATGGTCAGGCTGTGACCCTTTTGGGCATTGCCTTATCTGCCCTTGAGTCATGCAACATTTGTCTATAATGAACTACCTGTTTCATCCACACACACAATGATATTTGAGTGAGAATATAGCTCAGTGATAGGATGCTTGACTAGCATGCACGGGACCCTGGCGTCAGTCCCCAGTACAGCAAAATTATGGCCAGATTAGTATTCCCTATGCACTGGGGAGGCCAAACTAGCAGAGGTTGGAATTGGAAAATAAGCATAAGCTGAAAGGAAAATCTGTTTCTTTTTTGGGTAAGGATACTAAAAGATAATCTCATCTCATACACAGCTACCTATATCCCCATCTTCCTGTATAATACGCCCTTTAATCTTAGTATCTTCAAACAAGAGATGATTTAAAACTTTCAAGGAATACACATACATGCTTGCTTATGAATTTGCATCCAAGTTTGGGACCTTTGCAGGACTACCCACAGCCCATCTTGGGGCCCTCCAAATCAGAACCTAGCACTGAGCACAATGAGGTGTCTTAGTAAGAAGTGGCCACAGTTTACATTTAGTTCTCTTGTAAAATGATAGCCCATGGGATTTAAACTACTTAAAATTTTGAATAAGGTGTTTGTTTACTTCTTAAATCCTGCAGTCTAGAACTAGTTTTCTGTATATGTTCATGCTCTTGCTTTGAGAATCTGGGTGTTATCATTGCAGTTGCTACTCATCTTGGAATGCTATCTGTGAGCTCTTTGCAGTGCCTGCTAGTCTCTGCTTTCAAATCTTAGTCCATGACTACACTGCTCTGTTTTAGGGCGAATGTGCTCAGGAATACTTTGGAAGCAGCAATCACATCTGATAGTTGTTTCTGAAAGTTTCCTAAGAAAGTAGTTATCTTCAGAGAACCACACTCTACAAATGGAAGAAAAAAAAATCTTCCTCTAAAGATCTCCAAGAGTATAGTCTTTGTTCTTTATTAGGAAGGCCTTGATCTCTGTTTTCTGTTATCTTCATCTGACCCTTTTTCCCTCTCCTGTCCCACGTTTATAATCTTTGTGCGTGGATTGTAAGCCCTGAAATCTCAGTACTGATTGTAAAAAGGGTGTTTTTATTATTTTTCAGCTTTCCTGTTATATAATTTACAATTTAGAAATGATATACAAATTGAAAGTATACAATTGATATACTAGCATGTTTGCATTGTAAAATGATACCAGGATTCAGATTCTGAACCATCACCTCACATTACCCTATATGTATGTGTGGCGTGACCTGAAGTCTATAACCTACCCTTAACTAATGTGAGGTACACAGTGTGGTATTGTTAACTGTAGGACCATGTACATTGGCTCTCTAAAACTCAGAGCTGAAAAACTGATGTGTGGTCATGACTAGCATCTTCCCTGGACTCCCAAAGCACACTCCATCTCAGCCCATGGCCTTTAACTCTGTATGTGTTTCACTACTTTAGATTCTACGTATAAACAGCATGCACAGTATCTGAGTATGTCTTAACATCTTACTTAACATTGCCTAAAAGAAAGTGTCTTTTTTGATCACTGAATCATGTGTCTAAGTTTCCTTTATACTTTCACCTATTGATAGCCTCGGAGGTGATTTTATATCTTGGTTGTTATGAATATGCTACAGCGAAAAAAAGAACACAGATATCTGAGAGACGGTGGTTTGTTTTCCTCTCTATATACAAACATAAGTAGGACTGCTGTGTCAGACAGTTCACTCTGTTTCTAATCTAGTGTTTTCCATAAGGACAATGACAATTTCTCCCACTCTTAGTACCTAAGGGTTCCCATTTCTGTGTGTCTGCCCCAGTGCTTGCCAAGCTTGTCCTTGTCACTCATCCTAACAGGTGTGGGTGATGTCTCACTGGGGTTTTCATGTGTATTTCTCTCTGGTAAGTGATACTCAACACCTAGAAAAGTACTTTTGTGTATAAACACCATCACAGTATTTGAGTGTCTGACATCTTAGCATTGCCTTAAAAAAAGCTTGTTTTGTTTGGGGGTTTTGTTTGTTTGTTTGTTTGTTTTGCTACTGAGTCATGTGTGTAAACTTCCTTTATGCTTTCACCTGTTGACAGCAAGACAACTCAGAGAGTAAAGGTCCTGGGAAACTAATGACCTGAGTTTGCATCCCAGAATCCACGTGGTAAAAGGAGAGAATCAATTCCCAAAAGTTGTCCTCTGACCCTCGCATATGTGCACCCAAAAAATGTACATGTACACACACACACACACACACAGAGATTCCTTTAAAGGGGCCGGAAAACTGGCTTGATGGTTAGAAGAACTTATTGCTTTGTAGAGAGGCTCCACCAGCACCCATGTCAGACCAGTCGCAGTTGCTAAAACTAGCTGCAGGGCATCTTGACACCCTCTTCTGGATTCTATGGGTCCACATGCACCACACATAAAGACAGGTACTAAAAATGATGACAATAAAAATGAAATCTTTTTGTAATTTTTTAAAAAATATTAAAAGGTACTTTTAATGGTGTCTATCTTCCCACTTTGAGCACTCCCATTTAACATATGTCTAAATCACATTCCAGACCAGATATTTGGTATGCATACCTTTCAGTCCCTGAACTTGGACTTCTAAGAGAGACCCATCTTGATGGTGGATCTGAAATTCAGTTTGCCTCTGTTTCTTCTATAATGAGTAGTTAGGGAATGAATGTCTTAGGAAAAGAGACCTGGTGGAAAAAACTCAATGCCTTTGACCTCTATCAAATTTAATTTATTGCCTAGAAAAGAGGTTACTTGTCCATCTTCATTTTCTTGGGTTCCTGCTATCACCTGCTCTATGACTCTAGCCTACTTCCTCTTCCCACTTGTTATCTAACCTACCCGGGTAGAGCTATCATGGGCACCACAGTCCAGTTGAAAGCTCAGTCTCTCCCTATTGATCTGAGCTGCTGTTGAGGCTAACACATATGTCTAGGAAATGAGAGACATTCCACACCCAGTGGTGATAGGGGTGGCACGAAGGGGAAGGCACTGGAGTGTTGTTAGCCACCTTTGGCAGAATCAAGGGCAGAGAGCTGGAGGAGAAAGCTGGGAATTCAATGCATGTGGAGAGCTGGCCACAGAAAAGTCCACATGAGGACTGAATCCTTAAAAAATACTGAGCTGAAACCAGCCCAACAAGGAGAGATGGCAGAGAGGCGTCAGCCTCTTCCAGGTGAGTTGCCTGTCTAATATTGCCAAAACACTGAGTAGTTTCATTCAGCACTATCTTTTCCCCTCACTTTCCATGAGGTCTTCAGGGAAGGCTCAGCTATACCCACAGCCTAGAAATTTCATTAGGAAATTTTTCATTCTAGTCCTGGTGATATTTATAAAGGGACTAGTAACCTGGAGCTGTGAGCCTTGTAGGAAAGCAGCAGTGCTGCTGGCTGGCAGAGGGAATTCCCTGTTGGACTGTCCCACAGGTTCTCATCCTAGCCCCCACCCCCACACTCCACTCACACCTGCTTCGACCCCAGGAGGATCAGATGTGGCAGTGGGGGGGGGTGTCATGTGATGGAGAGACAGCTATAAATAGCTAGAGGTGGGCATGTTGCCCCAGACGCCTTGGGGACAGTCAAAAGCAGAGGCTTAAGGAGCTACTTGGGGGAGACGAAGAGCAAGCAGGCCAAGGCCTGGCTGGGGCTTGGGGGGAAGGACACATGGAGCGGTCCCAGTCCCAGCGGCATGGAGGTGAACAGAGCTGGTGGGGCAGTGCCCCCCAGTACCAGTACATGCCCTTTGAACATTGTACCAGCTATGGACTGCCCTCAGAGAATGGGGGCCTTCAGCACCGGCCCCGAAAAGACATGGGTCCTAGGCACAATGCCCACCCAACACAGGTAATGTCCTGGGGAGGAAAGGTGGGTAGCAGACAGTTGGCTGGGGCCAAGGATTAGTGAAAATTGATTGTTATGTGACAAGGGGGGTATAGAATTTATTTTGAAAATTAAATGGTAAATATATTCAATATATGAAAGCCTTTTAAAGATCTGAGCTTAGTGTGTTTGCTTAAAAGTTGCATGCACTTTTACATAGCCTTTACTAACAAAATATACAAACCATGTGGGGAACCAGCAGAGCCACACTTAAATGAAGAGTGCAAGCTTATGTGCTTATATAACCAGAGTGGTTTTTGTAAGAGCTGCAAATGCTATAAGGATCTCCTCTACCTTCACCCACGTGCAGGCAACATAGGTTTTCTCTACGCAATCCCCTGTAGAATGCACACACACACACACACACACACACACACTTTCACAAAAGGCAGAAGAAAGGCATTGGGACAAGCGGAGGAAACAGTGAATGATTCATCAATGATCAGTGACCAATATCTATAAGCACAGAAATGGAATCCAGTTTTTAAGGGCTTGGAGGTAGAATTCTGGTGCAGTGTTGACCTAGTTTGTATGAGTCCCTGAGATCTGTTTTGTTTGTTGGGGAGAGAGTTGTAATTGTTAAAAGGGCCAACAAAATGATTCAGTAAGTAAAAGTGCTTGCCTCTAAACCTAACAACCTGAGTTTGATCCCTGGGCCCCAAATGGTGGAAGGAGAAAAAATCTACTACTACAGACGGTTCTCTGACCTACACACACACACACATTTACTTCTAAAACAAGGCTTTGTAAAACATAAGACCCTGCCGGGCAGTGGTGGCGCACACCTTTAATCCCAGCACTTGGGAGGCAGAAGCAGGTGGATTTCTGAGTTCAAGGCCAGCCTGGTCTACAGAGTGAGTTCCAGGACAGCCAGGGCTACACAGAGAAACCCTGTCTCAAAACACACACACAAACAAAACAAAAACAAAAACATAAGATTCTAAGGAAAGTGCAGAGCTCTATGCCCAAAGGCAATTACTCTCTAGAGCTTGGGGATCTTGGTATATGGGCAACTAGCACAGAAATAGGTGTGAGCACGATGTATGGAGGGAGAAGTTTACAGGCCACTATTAATATAAGTGAATGTACCTCTTAACTGCAGAGAATGCAGAATGGAAGAGAATGGAGTCTGAGACAGAGATCAGACTTAGAAGTTTTGCTGACAGGGTTATGGCCCCTGGAGTCAGGCTCAGAACCTGGAGGTGGGCTGTGTAGGTGGTGTCAGCACAAGGGTCATGAGGATCTTTGAGCAGTTGCTAAGGGTAGGTACACAGTGGGGAGGGAGATGTGTTGAGCAGGATATAAATGTCAGAGACAGCTCATCCACACCCCAGTGCTGGTCATTTCTGGAGAAGGCTGGCTAACCACGTGAGCAAAGGTGCTATCAGAGCACTTCCCTCCCATCCTTTATTTTCTCTTGGTTTTTCAAGACTGGGCTTCTCTGTGTATCCTTCCCTGTCCTGGAACTAGCTTTATCAATCAGGTTGACCTAGAGCTCACAGAGATCCATCTGGCTCTACCTCTAGATTGTTGGGAATAAAGGTATGTAACACCACTGCCTAGCTAGTTAGAGCTCTTTCTGGTGACAGGACACCTGGCCAAAGGAAGAATAGCAAGTTTAGTTTGGGAGTAGAGTTCATCCAGATTCCAACCCACCTTGAAAACAAGCAGGAATGTAGTGTGTTTTCTTTTTGCCTTTATGAGAAAAAATACTATATTTACACAAAAACTAGAGTGTGGAGCTCCCAGGATACAGTAGTCATCAGCATATTGTCAAGATGGTTCTACCTCTTGTAGGTAGAGATTCTCAAAGCATTTTGTCAAGATAGTTTTGTCTCCCCTTCCCACCTCAGTTCTGCACACAGTAGAGGACTCTCAACACTTTGCAGACATTTCAGCACCTGTACATTTGGGCTTTGATTTCTCCCTCCCTAAACTTGTCATAATTTGGTGAATACATCTGGCTCTTAACAATGTTTTCCCAGCCTGGGTGTTTGTTAGAAGGGACCAAGCACACTGTTTCTCATTTTTCCCAGTCTGCAAGTCAGAGTGCTAAGACAACCCCAAGAGTTGATCTTCAAGGGAAATATTTTTCTGGCTTTGTTTGTTTGTTTGTTTTTGAGAATGGGTCTTACTATGTATCCCGAGCTGGCCTGGAACTCTCTATGTAGACTATGTTGGCTTCAGATTCACAGAGATCTGCCAGGCCCTGCCTCCTGAGTGCTGGGACTAAAGGTGTACACCACCATGCACAGCTAGGAGTATTTTCTATATCTGGGTTACTGGTAGAGTTTGAAAAGAAATGATGATTTCCACCTGAGCAGGATAGTTAGTATGTGCATGCTCAGGACCGAAACATCAAACTGCTTCTCATATTGTGAAATAAGATCTCTTCTACCCAGACTGTCCCAGAATCATGACCTGGGCTGACCCTGGCCCTGGAGGATGAGTTAGTATAGAGGGTGTGGGGCCATCATGAAGTGATTAGCACTCTTATACATCCTTCACAGATACACTAACATCGGGATAGATCTGCCCTCTTCCCTTGTTGGTAGGACCCAGTTAGCTCATATTGGGAAGCAAACTAACTTGTATTCTTGAGCCCAGTTCCTGTTTGTGTCTATAAGCTCTGCAATGTGAGATGGATGGGCTTTGTATAACTTTAATAAGGAAGCTGAGAGTCTCAAAACAGACAAGCATATGAAGGCAAAACACATGTGGACACCATCTAGCACTGTAAATATATAACTATATTTACCATATAGTTATATAACTATATAGTTATATGTAACGTATAATTAGCTAGGTTACTGTGGCCTCTCTTTGTCTAAGTTGGGATCCTGAGATAGTAAGTCAATGCAGGGGTGACAGAGAAATACAGAGACATGCAGGACACAGGGTAATACAGGAAGTGCCTGCCTGGTATGGATGAGTAATTTCCACACAGTTCTTAGTACTTCCACTTTCAAGTAGAAATTAAGTTTCTTAAAAAAAAGCTACTATGGACCAAGACATGTCTGGGGTGGGAGAAATGGTGAAACAGACACAGGCATGGAAAATCAATGGAAAACAGAAATGTGTGAATGGCAGAAGAGTACTGAGAGAAGGGCAGACCATAAAGTACTCTGCATGCACCATTCAATGCCCAGGATTCAAATCAGCTCTTCTTTTCTCTGTAAATCTAAGTCTATGTAGGGCCTTCTGCATTCTTTTTGACTGTTCAGCAAGATAGACACTGACCATTCTTTATTCATGCAGATATATGGCCATCACAAAGAACAATATTCATATAAGGCACAGGACGGGGGAATGCCCAAGAAGATGGGCTCCAGTTCTACTGTGGACAGCTTGGATGAGGACCACTATTCTAAATGTCAAGGTGATGGGGACTGAGGAATAAAGGAATCTGGAATAGGAGATACAGGGATTGGGAGAATAACCTAGATGCCCCATTGCACATCTCCCAATACGTGTATGCATGCGCACACAGACACACACACATACACACATGCACACACACACACATGCACGCACACACACACACAGAGACACATTTTGTTTGGCTTCTTTCCCAACCATAAGAAACGAGTTTTACATGAACATTGTACTTACAAGGACATTACAGGACGTTACAGGAGTAGGATTGTAGTGCTTTCTGGAACGTCAGGGACAGCAACTGGCCAAGATATAAAGAGATGTCCAGTGACTAATACAGAGACAACTCCCACCTCCATTCTTCAGCCTGCTCCCAAAGAAATAATGAGAGAGCTGCTTTCTTCCTTCTTTACCTTTACTTCTCCCTAGACTGTGTTCATCGCCTGGGACGCGTGCTGAGAAGGAAGCTGGGGGAAGATTGGATCTTTCTTGTGCTCCTGGGCCTGCTGATGGCTCTAGTCAGCTGGTGCATGGACTATGTTAGTGCCAAGAGCCTTCAGGGTAGGTTCTCCCTGTACTGCTGCCCTCTACCTTTTCTCTATGGAAACTATTTCAGAGTTCTTGCCTAGAGTAGACCGGGTGTGTTTGGGCTGAGCATGTTGCAAGAATGATCAAGCATGACTATGTCTCCAGATAAAACTAAACTTCCTAAGAATCCTAACACCACTCAGGCCTTTCCTGCCAGCTGCCATGCAAGCTATGAGTAACCCTCTAACAGGGTTACTAACCTGTGCAGCTTTCCCAGGATTCTTCAGTCTCATCACTGAAATTTCTAAGTCTTAGGGGCCCCTTCTGTTGTCAGTGGCTACCCTATGGCCTCTGGCCAAGTGCTGCTACTACTTCTTACTCAACTGTGACTTGCACCACAGCCACCAGCTACCTCTGCCAGAGGGAACTTGGACAGTTAGCCACCTCCCTCAGCTCAGGCTCTCTACACATACAGTGAAAGGAATGCCCTAGGGCCAGGCAAATAAGATGCCCAGGGCACGAAAGCAAGTTCGTATACTATGTGGTGGTGTGAATGTGAGGGTGGCAGTGAGATGACCTCATTGTCAACCTGTCCTCAATTCTAACTGACCCAGACTCTGTGTTCATGCAGCCTACAAGTGGACCTATGCCCAGATGCAGCCCAGCCTTCCTCTGCAGTACCTGGCCTGGGTCACTTTCCCACTTATCCTCATCCTCTTTAGTGCCCTCTTTTGCCAACTCATTTCTCCCCAGGCTGTGGGTAAGTACTTTCTATAAGATAATGCAGTCTGGTTTTTTACAGACCTCCCACTCTGAACTGCCCCTGTCCTCCTCAACAGGGCTATCTCCTTTCCCGTCTCTACTTTCCTCTCCCATTTAACCTCTAGCATGAGCTCGTATGTACATTATCTGGTTTTAACCCTTTCAGGCTCTGGAATCCCTGAGATGAAGACAATTCTTCGTGGTGTTGTCTTGAAGGAATACCTCACACTCAAGGCCTTTGTAGCCAAGGTAGTGGCCTTGACAGCTGGACTGGGCAGTGGCATCCCTGTGGGGAAAGAGGTAAGTGTGCACAGCTGAGGGAAGGCATGGCAGGGCTGCCTGAACTCTAGGCCCAAAGGGCAGTAACAAGGGGGGAAGCCTTGCAAGTTTGTCGCCCTGGGTTTGGTGACACAACTACTAGAACTGGGGAACCTTACAGCAGCCCCTCAACTTGGAAAAGTAAGATTTGGGGCTGGAAAACTGCTGGGAAGAGGGGTGTTGCTCTGGCCTGTGAGATGCTAGCATTATCCCTGACTTCTAGCTGTAGATGCCAGTAGCAGGCCCAAGTTATGACAACCAGAATGTCTCTAGAAAATGGCTGCCCTCTACAGAATTTGAACCAATCTCCTTGTCTTATTTATTATTCATTTATTTATTACTTATTTTTGATTCATGTTTGGTTGTTTGCTTGTTTGAAATAGTCTCATTCTGTAGCTCAGGCTAACTTGGAACTTTTATATTGCCTAGGCTAGCCTCAAAATCAGCATAGTCTTTGGGTTTCCCATTATTTGGGCATGAGAAAACTGAGATCTAGAGTGAGATTTCTTCCTTCAAGCTGCCAGCTAAGTTCCTTCAGCTTCATCCCTGTGAGCACACTTGTCCCCCACCCCACCCCCATCACCATTCTGCACAGTAGCCAAAGCATCTTTCAAAACAGAATTGGATGCTTCTGACCTCTAGTCAAGAAATCCTGAAGAGCTTTCCATATCACTTAATATAAGATCTTCACTCCTCCCAACAGCTGGCCAGCCCCACAGTCTGCCTTCAATCCCTGTGCTTGGATTATAAGGCTTTTCTCCATTTTCTATCATGCCATGCTGCTCCCACTCAGGACCCCTGGAGTATCTGTTCCCTAGATCCATGAGGCTCACTCATAATTATCACTCAAGGGACTAACTTGGGTGGTGACTGGCCAGGGAAGGCCACCTTCTACTAGTCCCCACCTTGCCTCTTTTGCCTTACTTCTCTTCGTTTTCTTCCTAGGCCATGGCATTATATGATAGCACACTGATTTTTCATCTCTTCCTTCGAATGAGTCTCCTTTAAGGCAGAACTTTTGCCTGGCTTCTCCATTTCTAGCAACTAGCCCTGGGCCTGGAGCAGGAAATTCTGGTTCAATGGCATCGCCATGTTTCTCCTCCATCCCTGAGCCCCATTTCTCCCATTCTCTTCCAGGGTCCCTTTGTTCACATCGCCAGCATCTGTGCTGCTGTCCTCAGCAAATTTATGTCCATGTTCTCTGGTGTCTATGAGGTAAGGGTGAGGCAGTACAGCACAGCAGGGACCAGTTGGTAGTAGGAGGCCGTTGTGCGTGCAGAGAGCAGGGGAGGGTTACCTGCTCTGGGCTGGCCTTGGTGCTGAAGGCGGCATCTTACTAACACAGGCTCCAGTTCTCCAATTTCCCTGCCTGCTGCTCCTACCCATATCATCCCCTCTGTCCAGCTTCTGTCTGTCTTCCTAGTGTCTGTCCATTCCTGATATGTGTCTCCCTTTGGTGACTGAGCCAGGCCCGCCCCATGTTACCTTCCTACCCACATGAACTGTGTCAGTTCCTTTCCATGTTTCCTCCTGTGCTGCCCCTGTTCTTCTGTGGTTCCTGACACCCATCTACCCTGGTTTACATATCGCCTGTCTGTCCCCCTCTGCCACCTGCCTTGCCCGTCGTGCTTCTCTGTTGCAGACCGTGCCTGGGCAGCTTGATCTCCTGGTGCCAGCCTGTGCAGTGGGCGTGGGATGCTACTTTGCAGCCCCTGATGGAGGCAAGTTTCACTTCCTCCCTACCTTGGTTGCCTGAGCCAGACTTGGAGGGGTGGTTGGTATCTGCTGTAGCTTTGGGGTTGAGGGGCCATGCTCACTGAAGGGACTTATGGGTGGGCAACCAGGGAGTGACTGTGCATCGCCTCACCTGGGCTCCAGGGACCCATGTGTTTCTACGCAAGAGCTGAGTGCTCTTTTGACATTGGCTGCTCTCACCTGCTGGTTTTCGGTTGGAGTGAAGTCTTGCCGCCTCTTGCTACTTCTCCTCAGCCCTTCTTTGCTTCATCACTACTTGTTCACTTGCTGGGCATCTATTTACTTAACATTTTCCTTGGTCCTTGGTGTGTTTTGGGTTGTTGGCCATGAGCTCGTAAGGTCACTTCCTGATTGCCAAACTCATTGAGTTACTCCTGGCCTGGGAATCACAGGAAAGATGGGACCGTGTTCATTCCTGTGATGTAGGTCTCTCGTTCTCTTTTGTTTCCCATCCATGCTTATTCTCCTCCCATCTCTCTGCCTCTGCCCTTCTCCTCCTGTCTGTCTGTCTGTCTGTCTGTCTGTCTGTCTGTCTGTCTGTCTGTCTCTCCCTCCCCAGTAGCAGCCATACTATTATGCGGACATCCTGACAGTGGGCTGTGCCGTGGGGGTCGGTTGCTGTTTTGGAACACCACTTGGAGGCAAGTCTGCCCTATCCCCAGCGCATGAGCCGACCAGCTGGTTCTTGTCAGCTATACCAAGTGCTTCAATTAACCATTTCCACTGTAACAAGAAGCCAGCTGCTCTTAGGTAGCACCTGCCTTGCGCCTTCTTCTAACCATTTTACATGAATTCCCACCTAATACTATGAGTGTAGTTCAATAGAGCATCATAGAAAGACCAGTGACTGGAGCAGGGGCGTGTTGGCAGCACATGCAGAGTCAGATGTTAGAAACACAGCCGCTCTCCTGGTCTCCACTTACGCTAAAGCCTTTTTGCACTGCCAATACTTTTGCTTGACACAGATTGTTCTGTAACAGGAGATTCTGTCTACTTCCTTCTCCAAGGGAAAACTTACCTCTTTTGTCTTATTAAAGACACTGGGATTTCAGTAGACTGTGTGCAGATTATTGATGAGCTTTAGGATGGGAAGTGCTTGCGGGAGCTTTAGAGTAAGTTATTTTTTATATGCCAGCAACTTAAAAGTGGGTTTAACTCTTTCTATCCATATAAGAAAAACAGTGATATTATCATAGGTTAGTAGCGACTGCACATTGTCACAAAAGGAGGCCTGTTTATTCCCTTATCAAAGTAGAGTTGTAGCTATGTTCGCAGGGCAGGGATTATATGGCTTATTCATTGAAATCACTGATGAAAAAATTCCATGTTGATAATTGAAGAAATGCAGTTATAGAAGGGTATATGTTTCTTAAACAACCAGTTGCTGGAAGCCTCTTTTCAATGATGAAACTGCAGTCTTTTCATAGAGGAGTTTTCTAGGTATCTAAAATGGCTTATCTCAAAAATGATGTATAGTGAGAGTTCAAAATTAATGAAAGCATATTCTTTGTGTCTTGTTCTCACATGTTGGACGCACGCAGCATAAGGGCATTCGGGAAGTGTGCTCACCACTGGCATCCTGTTTACACTTCTGTTGTCAGCTCCAGTTATTAAAGTCATTAGCCCCTGCCAGTGAATGGTAGTGTGTTTGAGTTTCTGCACTTTAGACATTCACACCTATAATTATGCACATGCTGCGTTTATTTACCCCTTAGCCTTCCAAATAAAAGAAGAATCTATGGTTGTTTTGGTTGTCGGAAGTGTTTTAAAGAGAAAGGAATCTGCGTTCTCTTCCTGACACTGCAGGAAGAGTAGGTGTCAGAGGTTCTTTCTGGTCTTGGGACTTATCTTAGGAAAGGTATAGTAAGGCATTGCTCGACACAGGAAATTGCTAAGCACTTGTAAATGAAGAGGCAGTGCTCAGACTGTTTGCATTATGCAGCAAATGACAAACCCATCTGCAGGTGGCAGTACTTGATTCTTTTTTGTGACTATAGAATAACTGAGAGAAAAAGATATAGTGTTGAGATTTTTTACTCACAACATAGGCAGCTCCTAATTCCTTGTACTGATCAAAGTCATTCATCATCCTACTGAAACAACCAAAGCTCTTTTGCTCCCACTGTGTGCCAGGTAGTGGGGTTGGTCCTGCACTCACAAGGAGCTCAGAGAGACAGGCACACAGATCATTGCTGGCAGTTAATTGACCGTGTGGCTTCCTAGGCAAAGTGCAAGGAACCTCCAAGGCAGCCTGGGGGAGCCTGCAAAGCTTTATGAAAGAGACGTTGTTTGCCATGAGTGTAATTAGTAAGTAGAAGCCTAAAAGGAGAAAAGGAAACCCTGAAAAGAATGGACAGTATCCAAAGTCAATATCTGCTGTTACAGTAATAAGTAGTACTAGGGAGAATGGCAAAGTATAATAGGAAGTGAGTCAGAAAAGACAAATAGACCTGAATCATGAAGGATTTGCCCAAATATGTTTTTCAGAGCACAATTCTTCCCAGTGTTAATAGGTGTAACAGGTGAAAACCCACTCCAAGGTCCAGTTGGTTAGAAAAATGCAAGATTAAAAGAAGTAAGTAGTTAAAAACAAGTGAACTGGAAAGGTAAGGAGAACATCTGAGCTGTTGGAATGCCTTTTGAGTACCCAGGGTGATTGCAAACAGCATTTCCAACCAAGCCTTCTTTGTAGAGACAATGTTATGGGACTTGTGTTATCTCATGGGACTGACTTTGTGAAGTATTGTCATGGGTGAAGTGAAACCATGGAAGGATTTAAAACAAGGAAGTGACATGGTTAGCTCAGCCTGCCTATCCAATCCCTTTGGCACAAGTGTGCAGAATAGAGTTGACTGTGGATTAACAGGATTGATCTAAGATTAACAAAAAGACTATTGTCCTTGTCCTAATTGTACACGATGACAGGCAGAACTGGGCAGCAAAGGAGATATAGGAGGGGCTGAGAAACTCCAGTGGGATCAAGTCATATTGATGCTGCTTGGTGGCTGATATTTTGTGAAGATAGGAGAGAGAGTTTTATGCCAACATCCAGGCTCACAGTGCTTCCAATGCAATAAATACTGATTACAGTGACTATGAGAGAGGACACAGGAAGTAAACTAGGTGTGGAGGGGAGGGAAAGAATTTTACTTAGAAGATATTGAGTTTAAAGTTCCTGTGGCATGGCCAGATATAAAATAGACAGATCGATGAGTCTACAATCCAGGAACTGAGTTGAATCTAATCAGTATTCATGGCTGATGCCACAGGCATGAGTGAATTGGGAAAGAAATTGTGTTTGTGGGTAGCAGGAGATGGAGACTAAGAACAATGGCTTCATAGGACAGAGGCGTGGCATGGGGACCGGAGAGAAAACAGAGTGGAAGAAGAGAGCAATGTTTCAGATCTAAGATACCAGAGTTCCTAACTGCTCCTCATGTTTCTAAAGTTCTGTTTTCTTTTAGCAGCATATTTTATGTTTGTCTCGGGCTAACATGAAAGTTAGCTCTCATTCCCAATCACATTGTGACAGACCTGCTACGGAAAAGTCTCCCAGGCCTTCATCATGGAAGGAAAATGGTTGTAAAATTTAAGTTGGATAATTGCACTCAGGCAGAACAAAGCTGGTTTTACTTTTATTATGGCAATGTAATTCACACCGTGGACTTCTGCCCTTGAGATTTAAAGAGCAGAGCAGGAAGAGTGGCCATCACAGCTCTTTATTACTCAGCTCCATTCTTTGAAATTCCCTCACTGTGTTCTTTCCTCCTCCTTATCTTCTCTCTACTCCACTATAGACATTGAACCCCAAATGAGTTCTCACCATTAGGCTAGGGCTTAGTTTCCAAGGAACATCCAATCCCAGAAAACTTAATAGTGTGAGCAAATAGCTACATCTGAAAGTAGAAAATACAATAATCCAAAATGCCAAGAGAGTAGGATGAGAACATCCTTGCTTTCTACTTGACAAGGGAGATAGGGCTGGCTTTCTAAAGAAGGAGATACCAGAGAAATCCTTTGCCAAAGCACAGCTTTGGCTCCAGGAGAAAATAGCCCTAAGCTACCATCTCCTTAGTACATAGATTCAAGTGTGGCTAGTCACTGTCCCCTGCAAAAGAAATGGTGGAGGTTGCCAGGCAGTGGTGGCACACACCTCTAATCCCAGCACTTGGGAGGCAGAAGCAGGTGGGTTTCTGAGTTTGAGGCCAGCCTGGTCTACAGAGTGAGTTCCAGGACAGCCAGGCCTACACAGAGAAACCCTGTCTCTAGAAAACAAACAAACAAAAAAACCAAAAAAAACAAAAAAAAAATTAAAAAAGGAGGAAAAAAAAAAGAAAAAGAAAGAAATGGTGGAGGTCATGAGGGATTTGGGAGATAGTTTTTGAATACAGGATGGGAAGTCCTGTTATATGAGCTGCTGTCTGAATACGGAGGGAATGGCCAGCCCCGAGCAGACCAACAATGTACGCTATGAGAAAAGGACAAAGTTTGCCTTGTTCATGTTTGTTTTTCCTGCTGGGCTGGACCTCTGCTCCATCGCAGTCCTCTGCCCTCCTATTTGATATGGAGGAGGCTTAGCTAAGGTTCAGGTAAGGTCATTGATGACTTAATCAAAGATCAACTCCCTTATCCTAAAGCTTACAGATGTTTTTTGTTGCAGATGGTGCTTTTATGGCCTCATTGGCATTGCTTCCTTTGGCTCAGCACTCCTTGTGTATGCTACATTTGCCCTCCTCACTCTTTGCTTGAGCCTCTTCCCCTCAGAACAAGAACTAGTGACTACTAGCCGCCATTCCTTTTCACCTCACGCACCTTGCTAAGCATGATGGTTTACCTTTTTCTCACCTTGCTTGTCTTGGCTTTCGTCCTTGTGAGTCACACTTTGTATCATCATCACTATTAGAAGCGTTCCTCTGCTTTCTTTTTCTCAAATATCGAATCCTGTAGATGTGTACGATGCCCTATCCTGTCTTTCGTATTTCTCATAAGTTTGCCCTCAGGTGGAAGGAGCAATAGTGAGATGGGAAGGGGTGTCAAGGAATATGCAAACCCTGAAGCCTCTGGCAACAATGCTGACTGCCTGCTCTGGAAGCTTCTTCCCATTTAATAATTCTGCAGAACCGTTTCACCTTTCCACAAGCCTCCATGGATATTTGACAGTTGTGAACCCCACTCAGTCCTATAACTTAAGTACAAAGATACTTGACCTTAAAGTTCAGGGAGTTAAGAGTCTATCCTTTTCCCACCTTCTCTGTACCTCATTGGTCCACATTCCTGGGCTGGGGGTAGAAAAAGCCTCCATAGACAAGTATGTGGCTACAGTAAGGAACAACAGGAAAATGTCACTTCCACTGGTACTTCGCAGACTCACAGTTCAGGTGAAGCTCCTGAGGTCCCAGCAGTGGGAGGGGTGGGGTGTCTGTACCTGACCTGCTTTCCTGCCCCATAGGAGTACTGTTTAGCATCGAGGTCACCTCTACCTACTTTGCTGTTCGGAATTACTGGCGAGGATTCTTTGCAGCCACTTTCAGTGCCTTTGTGTTCCGTGTCCTGGCAGTGTGGAACAAGGATGCTGGTAACAGGGGACGTCTCGGTGGAGGTGGTATAAAATAGGGGTGGTGGTAAAATGGCAGAAAGTTTATCTCTGGAGCACTTCAGAGAAAGAATGGATGGTGGTGTTTGGAAAGCAAAACCAAGGCTCAGGGTGTAGGGAGGAATTGGGTCATGGTATAAAGAGTATAAGCATGGAGAGATGCTAGTAGGAAAAAGGAAAATTCAATGGACGAGAAGAGGTTGGGGTTGAAGAAGGGAAGACAACCTTGACACTTGTCTTCCTCTCCCTGTGGCTCTCTGTGAGCTCCTACCCTAATGCTCCCTTTTCATCCTACAGTCACTATCACTGCTCTGTTCAGAACTAATTTCCGAATGGATTTCCCCTTTGACCTGAAGGAACTCCCAGCTTTTGCTGTCATTGGGTTAGTGGGACCACTCTTTCTGGGTGTGTGGAGCAGAGGTCGGGGGGGGGGTGGCTGTGGACCAGGAATGGATTAACCATGAGGCAGCTGAGTAGTGAGAGATGGGGAAGCTGCTGGTTTGCTTCCCTCCAGAGTCTGGGTCAGAGCTTCCAGCCCTGTGACTTGCACCCTTAGGATTTGCTGCGGGTTCTTGGGAGCTGTCTTCGTTTATCTGCATCGCCAAGTCATGCTCGGTGTCCGAAAGCACAAGGCTCTCAGCCAGTTTCTTGCTAAGCAGTGAGTCATTGCCCTTCCCTTCCCTTGCCTTGCATCTGATTTCCCCCAGCAGTTCTTCCTTTAGGTGAATGCCTAAAGGAAGCTCTTTAGGTGGGGTTGCTGCTTACAGCTATGGGAAGCTCTGATACTGTGGGTAGGGACTAGCTGTGCAAGCTCTTCCCAAGTGATCATTTTCTTGACCAAGAGAATATGCGTTGCTGGAATGAATAGAAGACTATGGGAAACAACAGCTTGGATGCTGAGTGTGGCTGCACTATGGGGTGGCTAAGAGGGGGATAGAGCTAACCCTTTTTTCTTTTTCAGCCGCCTGCTATATCCTGGAGTCGTTACCTTTGTCATCGCCTCACTCACCTTTCCACCAGGAATGGGTCAATTCATGGCTGGAGAGGTCAGCTCTAGGGGTGTCTTAGGAGCTCATACCTGTAGCTCTGGATCTAAGCCAGGAGTGGGGCAACTGCTCAGACTTGGAGCTTGCATAGTTTTGCCCCAGGGTAGACTTTGTCTCAGAGAAAAGAACAAGAAGAGTTCTGGATTAACGAGGCTGGGGATACATTCTCTAACACAGGGCATACAGTCCATTAGTGGGAACCCTGTCTGCTCTGCTTCTTTCCTCACAGCTGATGCCCCGTGAAGCTATCAGTACCCTCTTTGACAACAACACATGGGTAAAGCACATAGGTGACCCCCAAAGCTTGGGCCAGTCAGCTGTGTGGATTCACCCCCAGGTCAACGTGGTCATCATCATCCTTCTCTTCTTCGTCATGAAGGTATTCTGCCCCACTACAACCCCTCCAAGCTTCTGTCTGTTTACAGTAGAGGAGCCGAGGCCTTGTACAGGAGGGATAGAAAGAATTTCATCTGCTCTGTGTCCAACCTAGACAGAAATTGTGAAGAAACCACAGCACAAGTTGCATGTCTATCAAAATGAAATGGGGTGTAGTTTAATTGCTCCATTCATGGCAACCTAGTGATGTTCGCCATAATTATAATAACCCTTTAAATAGTTCCCCTTGTTATCTTCTTAAGGCATCAGAGCAGTCAAGTAAATTTGAGCAAGACAGAGTTTAGCAATATAGATAACTGTGTAAAAACCCCAGGTCAATTAGCCAAATTCCTCCCACGTGTTAGATAATTAGATATTTAATCTCTACAGATTTGTTATTCAATTCCAGGTGATTTGCACACAAATCTCTCTGATCTCTTTTCTAGAATTTTGAAGGTGATGAAATACCAAATCAACCTTATAAAGACTATAAATAATTTTTACAAATGTAGTTATTCTCTTTTCAGGCAGTGAGAGTATAAGGACTTTTTCCAGACTAGACCAGCTTTTCTAACTCTAATTAGGAAATAAAAGCTGGTACCTTTACATCCTTTCCTTTTTGGATCTCTCACAAATTATAAATATAGAGGCTTCACATTATTACCTTGTACAAAGATTTTTTTTATTCCCAAACCTAATTGTGACATCTATATAGTTGATAATTGTCTTACATTTCCTTTTGGAGTTTTCTCTTTTACTAGTAAATGCCTTAAATAAGCAAGACAGTATTTCCTGTGGGTATTGAGATTCTTATAAGTATCTCTGTCCAGCCTATATTCTCATGCTTTTCAATACCTTGCTCTTTTATGATACTTTTATGATTTTATATTATACAAAAATATGAATCACTAAGTTATATTGGTATTGTTTTTATAAAACAGTGACCTCACTTATTCAATAAATACTATGAAATACCACATGCCAAGTATATAACTCTTGGTCATTAGCTTTTGGCTAATTTTGTATTTCCTAGTTTTCTGCTGTTGCTTATTAATGTATTTTTCAATGATATTATTATTAAAGATGCCAGCTGCTTCACACACCAAGTCTCAGGTCACAAGCCTAGGCTCCTAGGGTTTGCTGTGGAGTTCTTTTACAGCTCATTCACTGACAGTGAACTAACTTAATCCATATTTTGGACACTTTATTTTACCCTTTACGTTTCTTTCTTCAAAATGAATGCTAATTTTTCCTGAAAATATTCTGAGAATATTATTAAGAATTCGATGTCTAGACTTTTATTTATAATTCTCAGCTTCTCTAATTTATAAGTTCTGGCTTTCTATACTGGTTGAACTTACTTTAATGGGAGTAAAGTTAGGTCTTATTTTGTAATGCAGGCTAGCCTTAAACTTGTCTTCTCCTGCTGAGAGTATAGCATGAACCCCAACACAATAACTCTACATTGACTGTTGAATCTACAGCCCCTTCTGCAGGAACCCAGTCCATGTTTTGATAGTATTTCAGAATCTTTTATCCAGGAATGGTATGCCTTGGTCTCAACAAAATGTTACCTTTGGGGTCCTGTAGACTACTAAAATGTCAAAATTTTGAAAAGTTTTCTAAAAATAAAGTATTTTTTAACACTTACATCTTACCTTATCCACATCCCCAGATTTCAAGTTATATATCTTCCCAACATCAAGCTTATTTTCAGAACCCCACTTGGGTGATATGGAAGGATTCATCTGTATGTCACTATAATTAACTTCTCACTGAATTATATCCTAGAGAACATTCATATTGTAAGTGTATAAGAAAAAGAAACACATTCTGGGCTATATTTCAAGCCCAACAGTTTATAGAAGATCTACAATATTCTTTAGTACTTCTAATTACAAAAGTATTCCTTGTTACAGATTCCGTTTCCCCAGTCACTGCTTCCCAGTATTTTCATTGCCTAATCACTGCACTTACAACAGTACCCTAATTTTTTTCAAATGTGAAAAATAGAACATGTAGCCTGGTGGTGGTGGCTCACACCTTTAATCCCAGCACTTGGGAGGCAGAGGCAGGTGGATTTCTGAGTTTGAGGCCAGCCTGGTCTACAGAGTGAGTTCCAGGACAGCCAGGGCTACACAGAGAAACCCTGTCTCAAAACAAAACAAAACAAAACAAAAAAACATGTAGCCAAATTAAGATAAAGCAGTACTTTTATCCATCTGTTTTTTTTCCTAATTTTAATTAAATATCTGAGGTAAGCTGCCTTATAAGGAAAAGTGTAATTTTTGGCTCACAGTTCTAGACATCCAAGGTTACAGAGTCTCACACTCTCACAGAGTCCTAAGCTGTGAGGAGCGTCACACTGCAAACACTAAGAAGCACCTGTATTTGGGTTCATCTGTCTGTTCCCACTCCTCAGAAAGCTGCCAGGAAGCCATCACTAATGATTCATCCCACTGTCATATCTAATCCTAACAAATTTCCAAAGCCTCCACTTCAAAGGACCATAACTGGATTAGGTCCTCAACCTCTTGATATCACAACAGAGATGAATTTCCAAATGGAAGCCTGTGAGACATTCAAATTGTTATCAATCCAAAGCAGGGACTAGTACTACTTTTCGCCATCAGATTTGAAATCTAGTCCATGTCCATGTGGCCGTCTGGCAGTGTCAGAGAGGGAGCTTACATTCTCAGTTCAGCTGCTCCTTAATGTTGGTGAAAGGGATGTCGTACTTCCTTCCCTACTTTTCCCAGTCTTAAGGTGTTCGAAGTGTCATCATGTTGTACATGAAGAGATTTTCCAGGAACATGAATATACTTCTAACATCTCTACTCCCTTTCACTGATACTATTGCCTGTTGTTGTTGAGTTTTAGCATAGTCTAAGGCCCTATGTGAGCCTTTTTGTCTGATTTTCATATTAGTTCTCCTTGTGATGGGTCTAAATATAATGAAGTCAGTGATAACAGGTTTCTAGTTTCTCATTTCTTTAGAACTAGGTCTTTAAAATCTTAGAAGTTACCTGTGTGCCACATGACTCTTGGTTTTTTTCTTCATGTACCAATAGCTAATCTCAGTCACCCTCTTCGTGCCATGGGAGTTGATAGCTTCAGCACTCCCTGGTCTGGATTTACACTTATCTGGGAAGATCATCTGCTTTATGCTGTAAAATCAGACCTACCCATTGCCCACCATCTGGATCATTGGAGCTTTCAGATAATCCAAGCCTACAGAATCCCTTATGACTACCATGTTCTTATTCCCTAGAATCCATGAGAGTGCAAAGATTCTTGGTGTGCTAAATGTTATCACTTAAGAAGCTTAAGCAGCAAGTGCATGGGAATTGATTGTGGTTGCCTCCAGGGGCATCTGCTCATCTGCATTTCTAACAAGTTCTCTGGATGAACACTACTTTGGAATGTTTTAGTAAATATTAAGCTTTGAGGAGCCTTTACTGTTTTGCATGAATATCACTCTATCAACATATTGTCTTTCTTTACTCCCTGCCTACGTTTATGGAACGTGGGGTCACTGCAGAGGAGGCAGAAATAAGGCTCACCCTCTTCCTACAAGAAATCATCAATCTGCATCCTCTTCTTTTTACACATTTAATTGCAGTTCTCAACCATCTTGATGATCATATTCTCACGAAGTAGATATTTTGCTTCATCTCACACTTCTGGAGTAAAATTCTCTCTGAGTTTTCATCATTGCCTCTAAACTTAGAGCAATGCTTTCTAAAGTTCATAAAATTTATTTTTTACTAATGTATCATACATATAATTCAAGGAATTTCAAATGCTTTAATCTTTACCGATTGCTAGATTTTTAGCTGTTTTCATTTTGTACCTAATTAGTTTGGAATCCTTTTCTAAGATTTATTAACTTATATAGGAAGTACTTTCAAAACTATGTCTCATGCTTTTATTTTTTTTTTTTTAGATATTTAATGTTTAGCCATTATTCTTGTCCTGCTCTATTTCTGAATTCTTCTGCATTTTTTGCCTCAGAATGTACATACTGCTTTTGCTATAATTGCCCCAATTTCTATTGGAATGGTGCCTTGCAAAGTTGACCTTGAATATCTTTTCTGTTATATTGAAAGACTAATCAGGTTCTCAGTTTGCCCTGTGGTATACCCAAGACATATCAGTGATTTTTTTTTTCAGTACTGGGCATTGAACACAATGCTGCACAGATTCTAAGAATACACTCTATAACTGTATGTCCCCAGGATCCAGATATAATTTTGATCCTTGTTTAAGGTGGTTTGATATCAGAGACAAAGGCTCAAACAGAGCAGTCTTCTCTTCAGGATCCCTGCGATCCTTATGTTCTCTGTGGCTTTGTAAATGGTCAAATCAAAGCTAAATTAATCCTACAAAAGTTCAGTAGACTTTAAAGTATCTGCTATATTGATTTGGGGCCCATTTATAAAAATATAAGCTGAGAAGGTAAAAGCATCTTCCAGCTTAGCATCTTAGACTACTCCAAAGAGATAAACTTCCTGGGACAGAGTTCACTGGGGGAGGGTCATTTTGGCACAGTGAAAGAGGGATCTTATGGGGCTCCCTTGTTCTAGATTGCCAAAAACAAAATATAGTCTCTCAAAGTTGGAAGGATTTGTGTTAGCCATCTGGAGGAACTTTCTTATCCTGATGTCTTTGTTGATTTCTCAGCCTGAGTGCCAAGTTTTTCAGGCTCTGGAAAATGGTGACAGACAAGAAGGCTTCCAAAAGGGTTAGCTATCCCAGGACATTTCTGTTGTGACTCTTGAAGCAGGAGGGAGGAGGGTAAAGAGCAGAGAGAGGCAAGAGGGAAACTTTGGAAAGGGTACTGTAATATTTCTTTTTTTCCCTAGTTTTGGATGTCCATTGTGGCCACCACGATGCCCATACCTTGTGGAGGCTTCATGCCTGTTTTTGTGCTAGGTAAGGGTTGATGGCATCATACTAATAGCTACAATATGGGTGGTTGGTGGGAAACTTAGGATGTTTGTACTCTTAATGCCTAAGCAAATATTATGCTGAAAGCATAGAGACAAAGAAATTTATCTTAGTACTTTTCTTCTTTATCTTCCCTCTAGGAGCTGCATTTGGAAGGCTGGTAGGAGAAATCATGGCCATGCTGTTCCCTGAGGGTATCTTATTTGATGATATCATCTATAAGATCTTACCTGGGGGCTATGCAGTAATTGGTGAGACATATTCCTAACCTCTGTAACCAGATATTAAGTACCCCGAATCCCTATATTCAAAGTCTGCTAACACATCTTCTTTCAATGTACAGCAAATTAGTTTAAATACAACACTAGTTCAAGTTTTGTTCAAGCAACCAGCACTTGGCTCTGCCTCTCACAGTTTCTTTTTTTCCAAAGTCTTAGTCCTCCCTCCTGTGGAAAGTGGACATAGGAATCAAATAAGAAAATAGAAAGGGGGTAATCTGCATTGTCTTTGCATGCTTAGTAGGCTTTTTCTTCCCTGATAGTTATGGAACCGAGAATGCAGGTGTTGGGCCAGGTCCATCCAAATTGAGCTGTGCTAATGTTAATGGAGACTAAGACAGGAGTGAGAACTGGGAAACAGGAACCCTGGATGTGTAAGGTGACTGGTGAGGTACATCTATGTCTGGTACTCTGCTGCCTAATCCTCGTCCATTTATAAAGCTTCTTTTATCAACAGGCATCTTCGGTTCTCTTCATGCCTCGCAAGCATCTCTCTTCTTCCATAAAGCACATTTCCCAGTATACACATACCATGTAGTTGATGTTCTGAACTGTGCTCTGTGCGTCACCTACGAGGATCATACATTCCAAAGTTATATTTTATTGTTATATTGTCACATAAGCCTTCTCCTATATTTTCCCACAGGATAGTTTCATATTTTATTAGCTTTAGGGGTTTTTTTTTTTTTAGTTTTTATTAGCTTTAGGGTTTACTAGCTTTTAGGGGTTGTTGTTGTCATTGTCATTGTTTTTCAGACAGAGTCTCTTTACATAACCCTGACTGTCCTGAAACTGACTAAGTAGATAGTGCAGACTGGCTCTGTTCTCATGTTTGAATAAGAAATACAGTTAAACTATGAGTGACTAGTGAGTTAATAAGAAAACAATTTAAAATACATAAGATTGATTCTACTCTATAGAATCACAATGATTTAGATGTTAAGAAGTTTAGAAGATATTTGGTGAGCTTTTCAGTCAGTGAATGAGAGCATGCTATCCCAGGGAAGGATGCTTTGTCAATACAGTAGACACAGAATTGGGATCTATGGATGCTGATCAATAAAGCCAATGACATTGCTTTATGTTTGCAACATGTTTCTTGAATTTTCACACTATTCATTCATAAACTGTTGGCATTGACACCAGAGGCTCAAAGTAAGATGCCATCACTGGGTCTTTTAATGTTCAGTGGAAAAACAAAGAATGGGTAAGCTATCACTCTGTTCACATTATGAATGAAATGATATACACAGATTTTGTGACTTACTGAATGTTATGCATAAATTAGATCAAAGGGATAATTTTTGAACAGGCCAGCTTCCTAGCCCTTACTCTTGAAAAGTAGTAATCCTAGAATTGCTGACACTGACTAAGGTCTGTCTCCTATTCTGTGTCATTCTCATTGTACCCTCATTTATTCTCCATGTCAAGAAAGACAGCTCCAGCCCATTAATACATTCCTGTCATTCCAGGAGCAGCAGCTTTGACAGGGGCTGTCTCTCACACAGTCTCCACAGCTGTCATTTGCTTCGAATTAACCGGTCAGATTGCTCACATCCTGCCCATGATGGTGGCTGTTATCTTGGCCAACATGGTGGCTCAGAGTCTGCAGCCCTCCCTCTATGACAGCATCATCCAGGTCAAGAAGCTTCCCTATTTGCCAGACCTTGGCTGGAACCAGCTCAGGTCAGGGCCACTAGCTGGAATTAGTTTAGATATGGTGGGATGTGGGGAGGCCCTGGAGTGGAGAATGAGTCTAGCATCAGTGCTGGGAAGCACTGTTTCTTAATTATGTTCATGTTTCCACACGCTTAGTAAATACTGTAAGAGAAAGGGAACATGGCAGACCTTGTGGGAAGAAGGAAGGGCCAGCATAAGCCATGAGTGGGCTGACCCACGATGCTTTCTCCCTCCTTAGCAAATTTACAATTTTTGTTGAGGACATCATGGTGCGTGATGTGAAGTTTGTTTCAGCTTCTTGTACATACGGGGAACTGAGAAACCTACTACAGACCACCACAGTCAAGACTTTACCACTGGTTGACTCCAAAGGTAAGTGGAAAGTAAGGATGCCAGCTAAGACTACCCAGCTGATGACTAGCAGGTTGTACAGTGGCAGAGAGCACTACTGTCACTTCAGTAACGTTCTAACACTGATATTAAAACACCTAAAGTAAACGGATGGAAGGGAAGAAGTGTTTATCTCAGCTTATAGTGTCAGGGAGTTCGGTCCATTTTGGTAGAGATTAGATGGTGGAACAGAGCAGCACACATCGCGGTAGGCCAAGATGCACCCCACCCCTTTTTGTGCTTCTGTTTGTTTCTGGGATGCAAAGCTATGAGATCATGCTACACATATTCAAAATGGATCTTCCCCCCTTATTTAATCTCTAGAACTGACCTCATAGACACACCCAGAAGTGTGCCTCACCAGTCTCCTAGGTGATTCAGAATCCAGTTAAGCTTCACCATTGCAGGTATGGACTTGAACTCAGAGCTATCCAGCTGCTAAGGAAAGCTCAGTTTGTACTTACTGAGGAACGTGTTCTTCCTCTAGAAAAAAATACACATACATGATCATAACACAAGCATACAAAGGCAGTTAAAATCCAGTTAAGGAAGTGTGGACCATCCTATCATTGCCCATATGCATGGCAGCCATGAGTTGTAAACTCTTCCTAAACTGAGAATTAGTGAACAGATTGCAGAATACTCCAAGGGGAAATTCAAAGCTGTCTTTTGACTCTGGTCACAGCATTTTTGCCAAGCAATCAGTACATAGCTGTGTTTTATATGTGTCTCTCTTTTAAGATACCTTATTTAATAGATATTTTTCATTTATTAACCTTGAACTTGTGGCCAGCAGCACTGTAATCCTACCCAGATAAAACTCATCTAAGCTGTTTTTCCCAGTAAGGCAAAGCACAGCCTTCCCTTCTTGTGCTGAGAAACAGTAGACCCCGTGCTGCAGCAGTGCGTCTGGGGGACACTTCACACAGCATGCTCGCCATGCAAGGCAGAGATTGGGAAAACACTACGGCTTGGATAGACTGCTAACAGAGCCCTTGCTTCCTCAGGAAGGCTGAGTGCAGTTTGTTCAGCCTCAGCTGGGAACACGAGATTCATACCGTTCACTTTGCTGTTGCTCTGTGCATGGCTGTGAATTACAGCCAAGACAGATTAGTAGTGTAATCATGGATATATATTCTGGTGAGTGAGTTCACAAGTAGAGACTTCATAAACAATGTGGGTCAACTGTAAATCTGCTCCCCCACACACACACTTAATTAAATTCTGTCATTTCTTTAATGGCCAACCTAAGGGACAGTGAAAACTTCCTCATGGAGGAGTAAATGGCTTTGGTAACTGTTGATTTCACATTTCCTTCTATTCACTGTTCACTCTGGTGGGTATCACTTCTCATTGTAGTTTGTCTTCCTCATGAGATTGGGTGGCCTTTGAATGTAATTAGATACCATAATCTCTGTATTTTTAGAGTTCTAATTATTAGCTGGACCTTCAGTCCTCATTTTCCTGGCCTGCAAATTAGAAAATAGATATGAGGAGCTGTTTGGAGCCAGAAACAAAGTTTGTTTTTTACTTTAGATACTCAGAGTATCCAGATTTCTCAAGCTATATTAGTGCAGGCATTTCCCTAACCTCAGGGACCTTCTAAGGAGCTTCTGAAGCCATGGCTCTTCCTTAGAGCAAGGGTGGAGCCAGTGGGGTACAAGATTTTCATACTGATAGATAAGATGTAACAGTATACGGTGTATCTAAGCTCTAAGTAAGTACCCTTGGTGCAATGCTGTGGTAGTTAACTTGCTGAAAATGTTCAGCACTGTAGCAGAATTTATGTAAACACGTAAAAGGCTCATGGAAAGTGATCATTTTACTTATTTTCTATCAGGCTCTAGGTGCTTTATGTGATGAATCTTCTAAGATAGAAGACCCAATGCTAGCGTTGATCGCAGACTTCTTCCAGAGTGTAATTGAGTCTCAGATTGTTACAACTGCCTCTCAAGTTTCATTACATTTGGATAGGGTTGATCAGCCTATTTTAATAGCTTACATATTTGCAAACACTATATTAGGGCAGCATACAGATAAGTACAGATTAGCACCAATTAGTGTGCTGCCAATTGGGTCTGTAAGTGCTAAATGTATGGAGTTACAGGAATCAAGTGAGGCCACACTGGAGGAGTTTAAGATGAGTTTTTAGTAATGAAAGGTAAGAATTGCAGTAAAAAAAGGCTCTGAGCTCCTACTTCACCTGAGCTGCTAGCCATGTAGGTGTGGAGCAGGCCCTCAGGGAAGCATGGTTGTCCTCCAGATTCAATGATCCTGCTGGGCTCTGTGGAACGCTCAGAACTGCAATCCCTCCTGCAGCGCCACCTGTGCGCAGAGCGAAGGTTGAAGGCTGCCCAGGACATGGCTAGAAAGTTATCAGAGCTGCCCTATAATGGCAAGGCTCCGCTGGCTGGGGAATGGCATCCTGGTGGTCGACCTGAGTCCTTCGCCTTCGTAGATGAGGATGAAGATGAGGACCTCTCCAGGAAGATGGAGGTGACCAAGACGAAAGGGAAAGGGAGGCTGACAGAAGGGAAAATGTCAGTAGGTGTCACCAGTGACATTGCCATTGATAGCTGGGCTGGGCTGGGCTGGGCTGGGCTGGGCTGGGCTGGGCTTTACTATGACAGGTGCTGGAAAAAAGGAAGGGGGAAGGAAAACACCAACAAGTGAGAAAGTGACAATATGGGATCCGTTGCAAAAGAGACCAGTGCCAGGGTGGTGTTTTGAAAAGGATAAAAAGGAATTTAGGAGGTGGGGGAAAGGGGTACAGTTAGATCTCTAGGGCATCCGCTTGTAAAGGTAGCAAGGTATCATGTGATGTGGAATTTCTCTGAATCTAAGAAATTTTGCTTATTTTATTTTATATTTTAGCTTCCGCTGACTTCAATTCCTCCTCCTCCTTCTCCTCCTCCTCCACCTCCCCAGTTTCCTATCGCTCCAGCCTACCCTGAAGAGCCTAATGGGCCCCTGCCCAGCCACAAACAGCCACCTGACACCTCAGACTCTGCAGGTAAAGACCTCTCAGCCTGTCTTGGGAATTACGTTTGGGACTCACCTTTCCCTAAGAGCTACTCTTATAAGGAGATGTGCTGTCCCAGGGAGTTGGGACAGAGGTAGAAAAGAGGAATCCCCTGAGGTACAACATTGAGGAAGTGCAGTTCTTTAATGGCACAGTGTCAGGGGCCACTGGAAGGCCCTGGCTACTTCCTCCATCTTCTCACTACTCCTTTCAGGTCAAAGATCATCCATCTTCCAACGCCTGCTGCACTGCTTACTGGGCAAAGCTCACTCCACAAAGAAGAAAGTAACCCAGGTAAGGATGTGTTTGGAGAAACAAGGATAGTCAGAAATTTGTCTTTTAGGAATGAGAAACCGAAGTCCTTAGTTAGAAAGGCAGAAGTCCTACCAAGATTATGGTTTGAAAAGGTGGCTATCACCTGCCCAGGAGGACATAGTTTCTGAGAACCATAACTAACCTGAGAAGAGAAGGGAAGAACTTGGCCTTGTATCTTTCTTCCCTAGGATTCAACAGATTTAGTAGATAACATGTCACCTGAAGAGGTAAGAAAATCTGCAGCCTGAAATGGATTGTTTCATCCAATGAAGGTATTGCTTTTTTTGTTTGTTTTGCTTTTAAGACAGGGTCTTACTGTGTAGCCCTTGCTGACCTAGGATTCACAGATATCTATCTATCTTCCTCTGCCTCCCAATGTCAAGATTTAAGGTGTGTGCAACCATTTTTTTATTAGATATTTTCTTTATTTACATGTCACAAAAATCCCTTAAAGAATTATAGGAAAGCACAACCAAACAGGTGAAGGAATTGAACAAAACCATCCAGGACTTAAAAATCAAAGTAGGAACAGTTAAGAAATCAGAAAGAGAGACAACTTGGAGATAGAAATCCTAGGAAAGAAGTCAGGAAACATAGATGCAAGCATCACCAACAGATACAAAAGATAGAAGAGAGAATCTCAGGTGTAGAAGATACCATAGAAACATTGACACAACAGTAAAAA
>NW_022196903.1:37353860-37392520 GCF_008632895.1 Mastomys coucha
ATCCTGGGTTGATGTCATACAGACCCTAAGAGAACACAAATGCCAGCCCAGCCTACTATACCCAGCAAAACCATTTTTTACTGTACCAAGAAGATTGAACACCAGGTAGTCATGAATATGGCTATTCAATGCCTGTTAGAAATAAAGTGCATCCTGGTATAAAAATACTGATTTTATATTTCTAGTGTATATCTTTCTCAAAACACACATAGAGGAGACATTATTGAGGAATAATTCAATGAAGTAAACATTTAGTATATTTTTAGAGATGATAACCTTGACAACATCAGGATGTTGATTTTGACAAAAAATATATTGAGCAGATACAGAAATTATAGAAAGAATTTCATGTGGAAAAAAATTCACCTCCTGTCCCAGTTATGATTTAAATCTAACATAGAAAGAGCCCTGGCTTCTAACTGGTGTTTAACTTTTTATAAGACCTAGTAGCAACATCTTCTTCCCCTGGAACAGAGTTGTATCTGGGATGTGGTCAGCATACAAACACTAGAGGCCACTAATGGCTGCCTATGGAGCCTTTGGCAGACTTAGCACAGTGCATCCATACTTCATCTGCAAAATGTAGATAGAGAGAAAGTTGTTACGAGGATTCGATGAGCTAAAACTGCACAGCAATTCAAATTATGCCCAGCACTGATGAAGTTCTTGGCAAATGTTCTCTGAAAATAGTGTTACTATTACTGGGGGAAGGCAAAAGCAAACAAACAAACAAAACTGAGAAGTCCTGGAATGATCTTGGAGCAAGAAAACAGGTCCTATCTAAGTCCTCTAGCCCCATGTTCTTTGCAATCTTTTGGATAAGTGTCTGCTCATGCTAAACACCAGTTAAGCTACACATGACCCTTTAGTCAGGACCATAGAAATTTAGAGTATACATGGCTGTGTCCAGAAATTTTCCCAGGACATGACACATGGAGGGAGACTCACTGTTGACTCCATACTAAATGCAAGGACAACCTTTACTGATATTCTCTTAAGGTTAGAGTGCAGATTTGGACAAACAGAGAGTTGAAGTGACATCACCCAGAAAGTAGGACCAAAGAACATCTTAGATTCATTTATAATGCTGGAGAGAATGGCTTAACTATATTTGTGTCTTAGTGATTTGGTAAATAGACAAAAAAAAAAACAAGCAAAACATAGACAGTTCAAGTCAACTACATGCCAAGTGGTAGTGAGTCTGCTCAGATTCAACAAATATTCACTCTGCTTTACAAAGAAGGGACAACTGCAAGCTTCTTTGGACTTGACCTGTTGATATCACTTAGCACTCAATGAGTGCTCATCTAGTAGGCAGAGGAAAGGCAAGTGCCAATATAAGGCTGAGCATAAACAGTGCCATTTCTGAAAAGCAAAGACACACAGAGTGTCAAGGCATGATATGGATTCTTAGACAGAAAAACATGTCTGATTGGGAGTGTCAATAAGATATAGAATGAAGGTTGGAAAGGTGAAAATGAAGGTAATGAAGTTTGGAAGGTTTAGAGACCCAGAACTCAGCCACTTTATGAGTACCTGAAGGTGAAGGGTAGAGTCTGAGGCCAGGTAACAAAGGAGAAGGAATCTGGGGCCCTCTGAGAAGAAGTATACTATTGATCAATGGTGTCTACAAAGGTTCCTGTGGGACAAAGCCGAGTTGAAGGGGTCTCTGTGAAACTCTGTCAACAGATTGAGGCCTGGGAGCGGGAGCAGCTGAGCCAGCCTGTGTGCTTTGATTGCTGCTGCATCGACCAATCTCCCTTCCAGCTGGTGGAGCAGACAACCCTGCACAAGGCAAGCCCTTGCTGACTGCTCCGGGCTTAGGGAGGGCAGAAGTGGGGCCATGCTGACCTGTGCTTTCCCCATCAGACTCATACACTCTTCTCACTTCTTGGCCTCCATCTTGCCTATGTGACCAGCATGGGGAAGCTCAGAGGTGTCTTGGCACTAGAAGAGGTAAGGATGAATAGGACCCACTTGGGCAGAGAGGGGGAGGAATGGATCCAGGACAAGGGGACATATAAAGCAGATGTCCCTCCAGAAGACTGCAAGGCATGTTGTGGTCATGTAGTTCTCCAGTCCAGAAGGGAACCCAGGACTTCTCCCAGGAGCCTGACTTGGGGAATGGGCTTTAGGTGTGAGCTATGGGGAGGGCTGTGGGAATATAACAGAGATTGCAAGCACTAGGAGGAGAAGCTTCCTGGGGGGTGCTCTCTCAGGGAAATTGCTTTGTCTTTCTGTTCCCTGTCCGTCTGTCTCTCTCTCTTACCATGTCCATTTCTGTTTCCTCCTGGTTTATCTATTCTTGTGCTGCCTCTCATTGTCCTCCATCTTCTTTCTTTTTCCTTTTGTCTATCTCTTTACCTCTCCTCTTCTTCCTCAGCTACAGAAAGCTATTGAGGGCCACACCAAATCTGGGGTGCAGCTTCGTCCTCCACTTGCCAGCTTCCGGAATACAACTTCAATTCGGAAGACTCCTGGGGGGCCACCCCCTCCTGCAGAGGGCTGGAATATGCCTGAGGGTGGAGATGGGGCTCCTGGAAGAGAAGTCATGGTTCCTACCATGCCAGAGACTCCTGTCCCACCACCATCTCCAGAGGTCCCTTCCTGCCTGGCCCCAACCAGAGTGGAAGGTGAGCTAGAGGAACTGGAGATGGTGGAGAGCCTAGAGCCTGAGGAGGACCTGGCTGACATCTTGCATGGCCCCAGTCTGCGGTCCACTGATGAGGAAGATGAGGACGAACTGATCCTGTGAACAACCCCCTCCAAGCATTCTTCATCAAAACCATAGGGCCCATGTCAGAGACTGGACATGTATGTGATATGGGGAGGCCTCCACTTCATCTTGTTCCTACCACCACTGTGAAAGGTGATGGTGATGATCTTAAGGAGAACTTGGTCTTGGGCAGGGAAGAATTTGGGTCCATCAGACCTCCCCCACCCCCACTTCCATGCTTAAAGGACTCTGTGTTTTCCTGCTGTGCAGGTTCAGTTCCTATCACTCTAAAGTCCCACAGTTCCCAGTGTTGTTCAGTCACCATCCTGACCCTGCCTGTCTCTATTTCAGCTTCCATATGAAGTAGGTGAGTGGAGGCCCAGATTGAATGAATCTGCAAGTGTCACATTGGAAGGGAATGTGGGACCACAATATGCCATGTGGATTGATCACCCTAAAATGTACCCCCAAGCCTGCCAGCCCTGTGTGCTCCCCAAAAATCTGTCCTAGACCCCATCAGTGCTGCCATTGTCTCTTTCCTGGCCAAGCCAATTATCAAGGCTGAAAAAGCCAACCCATTTCCAGGGAACCAAGTGCAATTTCCTGGAAAAGAGATTGAGGGAAGCTCTGTGTGGAGAGGCAGGTGTCAGACCTCTGTGGCAAAAAGCTCTAGTTCTTCTCCCCGGCTCTCTGCCTAGTTCTGTTACACCTAGAGCATGCATATTTCCTTTTGCCCACTCCAATGGCTAACTTAGCCTACCAAGAGTCATCTCTGCCTTGGGGCCACTCTTTCTAGAGCTCCTCCCAAAACACACCAAGGCTCTCATGCAGCAAATGGGGAATGCAGATTCCAATCCTTTATAATAGCTCCTTGGGGTCCTCTGGCATAAACTTAGGGGCACCCTTGGCTTGGCAAGCTTTAGTTTACTCCACCCTTAAAGGACTCCCATATTTTTCCTTCCAAACCTGCAAGGAGCTTGATAGCCATGCTGTGCAGCATTAGCCTGCTTAACCTAGAAAGATATGCCAGATGCTGTGAGCATTCAAACACTCTGCTCCATTTGTGGGCTCTTTCCGTCGCTCACTATATGCCTTTAGCTCTGTAGTTGAGCCCTCATATATTCTCCCAGTTCTGGCCCTCCCTCCCATTCCCAGTTTTTTTCTGTCCCCCCAAATAAGACACTCATAGTCAGAGGATGCCACCACATTCTGTTTAGTGTTGTTCCACACAGCCTCTGGCCTTCTCCAACATGGGCTTCTTCCACCACCCCAGGCTAAGACATTGAGGCCTGGGTAGAAGGATTAGCAGGGGGCTTCCAAGCCCATGCCCATGTGTATATAATCTATAATACTTATATATTTATATAGAATTCTCTCTGTAATATATGTCTTAGAATCCTTCCTGGGCCTAGGGTGAGAGTTTCACATTAAGAAAACATGCTAAGACTGACCATAAAAATGGGTATTTCTCAGACCTGGAAGACAGAGTGTGGGATATATATGGACAAGGGTAAGAACTTGTCCTTCACAATTCCCTTCTTAACACAAGGAAAAGAAGGGAGGTGTGTGGGCTGGGGGAGGCAATGGAAGGGAAGGAATGGAAGGTTTGGATTTTCATTTAATAAAGTCAGTTGAAAATGAAAGTGTACCCCCCCCTTAAAAAATCATTCAGCAAGAGCAGTCTCATTCACAAGAATATAAAAAACAGCCCTGCTCCCCAGCTGCTATAAAACGTGCTGCACAGCCTTTAACCCCAAAGGAAAAGCCACCCTTCCCACCCACCCCTAACAGCCTCTTCCTGCACATGCCCCACCCCTCCCCTTAAAATAGGCTAGAAGCAAACCCCCATGCACCCTGCCCCAGCACCAGAGAGGTGGTCCTCTCTCTAAAAAAGAGTTCAAAATGGTCCTGGGTCAGCTCCTTGCATCTTCAGAGTGGGGTGGGCCTCACCTGACTCTACGGCAATATGCCAGCAGCCTGGGGAAACCAAGCCCCTGCTCAAGTGCAATCCCTACTAGGTTTCTTCGGGTCTTTTGTAGTCTTTCAATGGGGACCATTTGGCTTCCTTGAAGGATGGAAGGAGGAAAGAAAGCTGCTTTAGTTTACTCTTCCTAACTCTCCAGGGCCCTGAGCAAAGGGAACTGAGATGAATAAACCTCTCACTGGACTTGCTGTCCATGGTCACCTGGGGGAAAAAGATGGGGCAGTGACATGAGACAAACGTGTTGATAGAGCGAGTAGACAAGGCAAAGAGGCCCTGGGAATAAGTTAGCTTCAACATGCAAACTCCCAGGCTGCTAGGACAGGAGGCCAGGGGTTAGGGGCAGTTGCCAGGGTTGGCAGGCTAGCCCTTCCTAGTCCTAGAAATGAGGTCCTGATAAGCTAAACCACAACATACTTGCAAATACGAGGTATCTTCTTCTCCCATTCAGGCAGCATTAGATGAGCTAAGTGACTGTTCACCTACTTTGGCTCTTCTGGTTTATTCCCATGTTCCCTACATTAAGAGACCTTAAGATCCCATGCTTCCCCCTCCCCTGAAGGATGAGGGACACCTACTCTGGTTACATTTCAGTGTATGAATGTGGTACAGGACATCACAGATGAACAGAATCATTCCAACGGTGAGCCTCATCGTTTTGATGGGTAAGGGAGTAGTTTCGGACCCCTGACATTATAGTAGGACACAAGGCCTTGGGACTGGAGCCATGGATAAACAGGAGGAAGGAGAAAAACACGGTGACAAGCTTGGGCATCTCCTATCAAAACTCAGCTTATGCCAAAGGCCAGATTGGAGCTGTGGCTGCTGCAGCACCCGCATAGCAATACTGCACTGACTTGCTGTTGCTCCCTGTCCCCATGGTCCACTCCAGATCAAAAGGAAAAGGAGGTATGCAGGCAAGCTTAGGTCTCACCACAACCACTCCTATAAGGAACACTGGATTGAGGACCCCTAGGAACAGCCAGAGTGTCCACCCTGGCCCTCAGCCAGCCGCCCAGTCCAGCCAAGGCAATGACAGCACCAGACTCCCCCTCCACTCGGCTCAACCCTGAGTCCCCAAGAAGTTATAAAAATGTAGAAAAGGCAAAGAGAAAAGTGTAAACAGCTCCAGAGAATTTGGGAAGGTGGAGGGAGGCCCGGCCCTCATGGTTCCCCACCGACAGGGACACTGCATCCTAGGTCAACAATTTTGAGATGCTTCCCCTCCTTGGGTCTGGGAGCCAGATGGAAGAAGGCAGAAAGAGAAGCCAGACCTGGAATAGCCAACCCCAGTGGGCTTAAGGTCCCCCTTCCAGCCACAGGACATTCAAGTGGCTGTGTTTATTCTTTGTCTCATTGGTGACCCACTTGTCTCTGAGTAGGCCTTGGGATAAAGAATCATACTGTGACCCCTGTCAATCCCAGCTGCCATGTCCACATCACCCTTGGCTCCTGATCTCAAAAGCCAAAGATTGCCTGAACTGGGCCCACTGTCTATGCCAAACACAGAAGGGCCCTTCAGGCCACTCCTTTAGGCAAATAGTCTGCTGTACCTGCCAAGCCATGTCCAACAGCCCCTGAGGCCTGCTTCCCACAGTGGGGATGCACTGGTACCATGGGCAGAAAAACAGAACCAGGAAAGCAAGAGTGAAATGGAGAAAAGAGGCATTCAGACAGCACAGCCAAGGCTCCTGGAAGACGAAATCAGGGGTGTAAAAACAGATTCAGTGTTCAGCGCAACGGACCTGGGCATGGACCCAAGAGCCATAGCTGTGGCTCATCTCCTACCACCATGCCACCTAATTGCCTGGGTCTCAGTTCCTGGAATGATGGTTTCTGGATTGCAAGCCTAGATAAAACCCCCTGCTGGTCCTTCACTTTCCAGGGCGGCTAGCGGCCTGGTGAGGGCTGGAAGCTCCCAGTTCCCTGCTGTCTTCTGCCAGGGTTTCATCTGTGCTGCTGGAGCTTGGGGGGGTATGGGTTGCAGCCATGCCCCTCAGGTTTGAGTGGGGCAGGAAGAAGCTAGTTGTTGGCATCCCCCTCCTCCTCATCAAAGGACTGCACACCTGAGGACGTGACATCAGACACCTTCCGGCTGAGAGCAGTGGACATCTCTGGCTCCTCTCGTGGAGAAAGTGACTCCAGATCCCGGCATCCTGCATCTTCTTCCTCCTCAGGAGCTAGTGGTCTCTTCTCTTCCTCTACAGGTCCCCTGGCCAGTTCCACCCCACCAACCTCTGATGCCCAGTCAGTGTCTACCCCCAACAAAGGTGGAGGCTCCTGAGCAGAGTATCCTGAAGCAGGTTGGGAAGGCCCCATGTCATGCAGGCTCGGCTGTGAGTCATCAAATGCAGGGCCAAGATAGGATCCTGTAGCTGGAGATGCAATGAGGGACTGATCACTTGCTTCCCAGGCATCAGATGACCCCAGACAGTACATCCCCTGTGACACGTAGGAATGAGGCCATCCATCCATGGGGGCTTGAGCTAGTGCATCTGTAAACAGAATGAGCAGGGTTGGAGGAGCCACAGAACATCCGTCACAGACAGTAAGGAGAGCTCACAGAATTGTCCTATGGTTATGACACAAATGCAGAGGCACTGGAGAAGCTGAGACAAATGGAAAAAGTCCTAAATGAACAGGGTAGGGTAAAGGGGATCTAAATAGCTGAGAAGCGTCTAGGCTTCAGGGTTTGACTGTAGAACCATTTCTCACCCTGACTTTCCATCAGCTCTTGGTAGTTGTCACTGTAGTTGCAGTCCAGTGGCTCCTGGGTAGAATTGACACTCATGTCCTCACCATCCATGGAAGACCAGGCCATAAGTGTAGCCTCAGAAATAGCAAACTGTTCCATGACACCTATGAGAAAAAAGTAATTATATTAAGAGTCCTCAGCCCAGCATGCTGGCTCATTGCCTCTAATCCCAGCACTCAGGAGGCAGAGGCAAGTGGATCTTTGAGTTTAAAACCAATTTGGTCTACAAAGTAAGTTCTAGGATAACCAGGGCTACACAGTGAGACCCTGTCTCAAAAAGCCAAATTGAGCAAAGAGCCCTCTAATAACCCTGAGACACATGCAAGGGGTACAGAGAAACCCATTGCTGCATGGTTCAGTGGAAGTAAAATATAAACCACGTATGAAATCATTTAAGAAGAGTAAACAAGTGAAATTAGTTTTACTAATCTTATTTAAATATATGATTCTCTTTCAACATATAGTCAATATGAACAGTATTAAAAAAGTGTCTTACATTCTTCATATGAAGTAACCAGTGACTATTACTCTGAAATAAGGCTAGACCATGGGTCATACTTAGGATTCCTAGCGGGGGGAAAGGAGGGTTCTTCTGCTTAAATAATCTGGAAGGATTAAAGTTAGGTGTTCTAGAAGTTTGTCTTTAAAGGTTTTAGAATTTGAATGTGAAGTGGGAGAGATGGCTTATGGTTAAAGAGTTCACTGGTCTGGTGGAAGGCCTGAGTTTGGTTCTGAGCACCCACACCAGGCAACTCAGAATAGCCTGTAACTGCAGCTTCAGGGGAATCCAACACCCTCCAAGGTCTCTTGCACACATGTGAAGTGCATAAACTTATGCAGGCAAACATACAAGAACTTATAATAATTTAAATAAAATAATTAAATGAAATACTTTTTTTAAAGGAAGAAATTGAACCTAGTTTCAGGTGGTTTAAGACATTCAAGATGAATGAAGTCTCCCGAAGGGAGCGCCAGGTAAACACGGATCCCCCACCATATAAGTCAAGAGACTAGAAGAAGGGAAGGGCGCAACCATGAGGAGGTGAGGAGATGAGCATTGCAGATTCCTGTTCTAGTCAGAGCCACGAATAAGCCGAAGCTCTCGTTGCTATTACCTTGTCCTCCCTCTCTGTCCTCCACGTCTACCTCCTAGTCCCACTCAGACTTCCTCCGCCATCCACCACCCATACCAGCAACACTCAAATCCTTCCCCTCTCCTCAGACCTACCCCTCTTCTTGGGTATCTTGATAGCTGCTGACAGGATCAATTCACTTTTGTATACACACCATATACTTGTCATCAGACATATTCCACTTCCCTGGAACTAAACCACTGTCTCCGGGGCCATTCCCTAAATGATCCACTAGCTGTCACAGTAATGAGTACAGTAAGTCAATTCATGAAATCAAATGTTGATGAACACAGCCTCAAGAAACTCCCCAGGCCTTTTTCATTTTTAGAAACAAAATACAAGCAGAGTTATTTGAAGCCCAAGGCCCCTGTGTTTTTCTTCTCTACTAAGAGAGGCCAGAGAGAAGACAGTACCAGAAGAAAGAAAACATCTGGGACGCATGGCCTTACAAATGTCATCAAGAGTCCCATTTTCTAAGGCTATAATCAAAATATATTGGAGGGCATTTATCAGAATTAGCCATCCAGAAAAAATAAAACAAAAAACAAAAACAAAACAAAAAAAAACATTGAAATCAAGGCTGGTAGAAAATGTGAGCCTGTGGTCAACATGCAGGAAGACAATTTTGCCATCGGGGAGCAGATTAGCGGGGTCAGTCTGACCATCCAAACAACAAACTATTATTTGAAGGATTGGGATATTGGGCTAGAAGTACCTGCTAGGAAACGCGCCTCCTTCTCACCATCACTGAGGTCAGAGTAAGCATCTGTATCCCTGCGCACAGCCTCATGGCTATGTTGTGGCTGAATTGTTGGTGCCTTCCCCCAGCCCTGCCACTCAATCATGTGGGCCACCCGGCCTTGGCCCATGGCTGTAGGCTTTGTCACATGGTCCTTCATGCTCCTCGAGATCCCTATGGAGTCAGACAATACCCATACCCTTCAGAATATCACACAATACTTAGCAGATTCTCCAGTCATCCCTACCCAGGACCCATAGAATTCCATGCACTAGGGAAAGTATCCCATAGTATCCCGTGGGTGATACTTAGGATTGGAGAGGCTTGACATAAAAGCAGATGTTTCAGAATTTCAGGCATGAACCCCATCAGGGTTAAGGAAAAGAGGCAAAAAGAGGAACCTGTCAGCAGTCCCATTTCCAGGTTTGGAGTCTCACCTGAGAATGATGACTTGGCCAGGGCCCCAATGCCATAGGCATTAGAGTTTCGCTTAAGCTTCGGAAGGATGGAAGTGGTATCCTCCATGGAGAGCTAGCACAGGGAAGGTAAGAGAATAGGCAGAGGAATAAGAAGGCTTGGGGTACCTTACATATAGAATAGAGTTTCTGGCTCCCAGGAAGGTGGATACCCAAGGCAGCAATTGACAAAGAAAACCAAGGAAGTATATACCTGGTACATCCCTGAAAACTGGGGGGTCAGCAGAATAGCCTGTCTATAGAAGGTCCCAATGAACAAACAAAAAAGAAGGGTCAAGGTAAACTGAGGAGGGCTAGGGGTAGCTGCACTCACATTGATGCCGTCCCAGGAGAAATCTGTTCGTGTTTGCTGTAGGAGAGAGGAGAGGGGATGGTATCGGGGCACCTCTAGTAATGCAAATAATCCTGCCTTCCTCTGAGGAACTTCCAGATATGCATGGAGAGGCAGACCTTCCAGAGGCTGAGAAAGGCCTCCATGTCGAGCATATGGTGTGTATGAAGAGGATTCCCCCCTTGGGGCTTTCTGGGATGATGAAATGGGTCAAGCACCTAGGAGCTTGGGTGAGGTGGTTGTAGTTGGTGGGCTTCTCAAGCATCCAGCCTTACCTCTGTAGAAGGCCGATGGAGACTGCTGCCATGCAGTGAGCTGGTGCTGTCCATGTTGATCTGATCCACATCCTTGAGGCCTTTCCAGTCCACGGCAATCACTTCGTTCCCTGAAGCAGCCAGAAGATTAGTTTCTTACCTTCATTTCTCTGGCTCTCTGCTTGGTCCCTTTCCATAAAAGGCAGAGGCCACACCCTAGGGTCCATCCCCTCCTCCTCCTCCACCTCTAACACCTACATGTCTCCCAATGTCATGCCTTCTGACTATCCATTTCCTTCTTTGTCTACCATCCCCAAATTTCTGGAGAGAGAAATAATAAGTGAAATGAAACACTCATTTTCAGCTCAGTGGGGAATAGCATACTTAGAGGGAAAAAAAATGCTTCCTGGCCTCTTCTGGTGTTGTTTACACAGAGAGGGAGGGGGTCAAAGACTGAGCTGTATCAGGAAAACCGTTTTCCATTCTGTGCTGAGCAATTGTTGAGATTGTCTTTATTGGATCCAGACTGCTCATCAATTACTGCCCTAAAAACAAGGGCACAGCTTTCGAGGGGAACCTACTCTATTCGACAGCTGGCTTTGATATTTGAGGGATGAGGAGTGTGGCTTCCCCTCGGGCCTTCCTAATAGTCAGGAACTTGGTTGACAGGAAAAGATAAGTGGGGATAGAGGCAGCTGGGAGGTGAAAACTTGAGACTGTTTTCCCGGGAGCCAGAAGGCTCCAAGATGAGATGGATGCTTTGAGCCCAATTGTCTTAGGGGACAAGAAATAGATTCAAGAGAAGGGTAAAAAAACAAGAGGACTTCATAATTTCAGAGCTAAAAGAACAAAAATTTAAGGTGAGAAGACAGAAAACAATGGCAGAAGTGGACAGAACACTTTGAGAACTGGTGTAAAAGTACGGAACCAGGAGGAAGATTCCTGACCTAAGTGCAACACCTCTGTAACTCTTGGGGAAGAATTACTTGAGTATTTACAGAGAAATTCAAGAATCGGGTCTAAATGGGGTAAGAATGGCCCTAAAGCCACTGCATACGTGAACTTTTGCTTTGGGGATTTAGGATCATAGGTCCCTATTTTTTTTTTTTTTTTGAAAGAAGTGCACTGACTGGGTCTTGGGCAGGAAGAGGCATCCAGCATGCAGCAATAGAACTGGCTACAAACAAAGGGGATGGCGGTCCCAGGGACTGACAGGTAGGGCTGGGCATGCCACACATCCAAAGTTGTTAAGCTCTCTCTTGGGATCTTGAAAAACGATGAGACAGGTAAGACCAGGACCTGTGGCTAGATCAGAGAGGAAATACATCTGGACCTAGCAGTAATGGGGCAGGCAGAGCAAGCTCTCTCGCAGAAGAGTGGGAGCGAGGGGAGGGAGGGGGTGGCCTTTGAGGAAGAGGGGGAGCTGAGTCAGAGCCTTAGGGGGCAGGGAGATGGGGGGGAGGAGAACAGGGAAAGAGGTGAAAGCAGAGGAGGGTCTCCATGGAAATAAACTGGGTCTCAGAAATCAGGCTTCCGGAGAGTGAGTTTGTTTGTAATAATAATACGAATTATTCTCTCAGCCTGAGGTCACTAGGGCGTGTAGGCGGGAGAAATTGGGAGTTAGGAAGGGGAAAATTGGGGGGTTTGGGAGAGGACTCTACTAATGTGTTCAGCTCTAAAGTGGAATTGATGCGTGGGGTTGGGGTAGGGGGCGGTAGTAAGGCAGGGGTTGGAAGGAGAGGACCATTAAGGAAGCTCCTTTCTTCCCTCCCCCTGCCAAAGGTAAATAAAAAGCCGGCCGTGCCCCGCCTGCCCCCGCTGACAGGTGCAGGCGGGTCCCAGGGTTCCTAGGCGGACCCCACCCTTCTGGGAAGCGGACTCCCGACCTCTTTCGGGGAGGTAAACCACCACCTCCTCCCTGAGTCCACGGCTCTTCGGGAGCACCCCGGCCCAAGCCCATTCCCTCCAAGCGTGGAACCCGTTCCCTCCCGGTGGCACACGCTCTTCCCGCCCCCGCCCCAGAGGGAAAATGCACGTGAACAAAGCAAATCGGGGGAGGCAGGAGCGACGGGAAAAGGCTACCAAGAGGGAAATGGTTGGGGGCAAAATACACAAGCCATATAGAGAAGAGGGTGAAGATGGGAGGGGGCGTGCGGAAGAAAGTCAGGGCTGGGGCTGGGGAGGAGGTTCTGAGAAGAGGGGCTGCTCCAGAAAGAAGGGCTCGGGAGGCTCTGGCCACAGCAGAGTAGACGCGAATGGCCTGAAGGTGGAGAGATGGGGCCATCGGGAGTAGGGAACAGCGGCGGAGCAGCGAAGGATGCTGTGGAGAGGCAACCAGGGAAGGACCGCGCCTGCGGGAGGGCGATGGAGAGAAGGCTATGAACTGAGAGGGATGGAAGCCCTGGAGGCGCGAGGGCACAGGGATAGAAGGACCTTAGCGGATGGAGGGAAAGTAAAGGCGCGAGGCAGGGCCGGGAGGGCGCGGAGGGAGGTCCCCGGGGGCAAGGATGGGATGGGGGAGGGGGCCGGAGGAGCGCCCCGGGGCGAGCTTGCCCCTGACCCGTGCCCAGCCGCGGTACCCACCCACAGTCCGCGAGCCGATGCAGCCCATGGCTCCGGGGGCCGCTGAGTCCCGGCCCTCACCGACTCGGGGCGCTCGCCGGGGGGAGCACCGGGAGCCGCGCCGCCGCCCCAGCCGCTCTGCAGCGCCGCGGCTGTCTCCGCTCGGCTCCGCTCCCCCCTCCCCTCTCCATCCCTCCCCACGGCAGCCTCCGTCGCCGCCGCCGCCGCCGCCGCCGCCGCCGCCACCGCCTGGCTCCCCCGCCCCGCTCCGCTCTCGGCGGCCGGGGAGGGGGCTGCTCCGGGATTGGCTGCGCGTGGAGCCTCCCCGCCCTGCCCCCGACCGGGCGCCGCGCTCCCCGCGCCCCTCGCCGCTCTGTAGCCACATCCCTCCGCCTGTCCTTCGCAGCCCCCGCCCCTGAGCTTCTCGCCATCCCCGCAGAGTGCTCCCGGGAGATGTTGATGGAGAGTGGATAATAACCGGCTTGTGTCTCAGGAGCCCAGTCAGGAAGCCAGGGCCCACCCTTAGGATCTGCTTGATGGACTTTGAGGGATACGGGGTGAGAAGGCCGAGAAAGAAAGTGGGGCTGAGATGAGAGAACGCCCTGCTGAATGGCCTTGGGTACCAAATTCCGCAAACATTTGTTTTTTTGTTTTTTGTTTTTTTTCCTGACGCTGCATCTGGGACGCACGAAACGGGATTGGATGCTTTTCTGGTTGCCCTGCGTTTCACGTGCGTTGCTTTGCCCACCCAAACAGATCGTGAAGTCTTTGCCAGTGGATGCTGCGAGATGCTTTCCTGTCCTCTAGATGTTCTGGGATGGGTGTGGGGCTGGTGCAAGTAATCTAGCTCTAGGCTTGGGTCCGGATGGGAAGAGAATGGAAATAATTCTATTGCAGCTATAAGAGAATGAAAATATCAGGATCTGAAACCGGCCACAAGACATGGTTTTAAATCAGATTTAACTTTTCTAAGCTTATGTGGATGTCCGGAAGCAGCAAAGGGAGAATACTGCCCCCTGCCGAGAAGGGTCAGCACTACACCAAGGACCCTATGGGAAAGGAGAGGGAGATCTGAATTGGGAGAGTCAGCGGACAATATTACAACTAACAAGAAGAATCTAGAAGACTACTAGGAAGGACAAGGAGACTCTTTCGTCTTAGTCGAACCAGTAACGCAAACCCTGGGCAAGCAAGTCTGGGTGGTACCATTGATGAGAAGCAAACACTAATTCTGCGTCAGCTTGCTTTCCATAGGTTTTGTATCTTTCCTGGGATTAGAGAGGAAGAGGGGCAGGTGGCCTTGTGGTTTTGAGGCAGAGTAAAAGGGCCTGCCTTACACGTATAAGTTTGTGACATTTAGATTATGACTGAGGAATTACATCTGATGAAATCCCAAATGAAGATATGGGAGAGGATATATTTGCTCATTTTCCGGTACTGTAACAAAATTCCTGAGACCAGGAAGTTTATAAAGACTAGAAGTTTGTTTGGAGGCTGAAAAGGCCAAGAACTTAGTGTTAGCAACTGCTGCTAGTGTCCTAAGGGCTTGGATGCATTGTAACACTTGGAGATGATATGGTGAGACAGGATGAATATGTTAGCTTCAGCCTCTTTCATAGTGTCAACCTCTGTGACCTTCACTAATCCTTATTATTGCTCTAAGACCTTGTCTCCAAATAACATTAACATATGAATTCAAGGATTAAGTCCAAGTCTTGCATTTGAAGGGCCTCTTGCACACTCTATCAGGAACTGACACTAACTGTGTTTCTGGGAGGTCCATCTAGAAGATCTGGGGATTTGTTCTGGCCAGCTGCCTTCTGGTCCCTGTAAAGCACATGGGGCATTCTGTCCCATTCTCTGAATCTTTTGTGGCACAGCTAACAAGTTCAGTTTTCGTAACCCAAACAAGCTTCCTGGAAGACAATTTGACAGTACAGATCTTCTATATAAAAAAATATTTAAAATTGCATCTGCTTTTACACTTATAAAGACCTTGACATAAGCTGTTCACAAGGCCTCTCGGAAATACTGAGAATTCAGTCATGGCTGGGTTACATAGAGAGTCCAAGGCCAACACTGCTAACTTTGTGAGATTCTTATCTCAAAATGGAATTTTACAAAAGGTCTGGGTGAGCACTTGCCTAGAATATTCAAGACCCTAGGTTCAGTTCCCAGCAACAAACCCAGTTCTAGTTTGCTATCTACTGCTGTGATAAACACCAAGACTGAAAGCAACTTGGGCAGGAAAGAGTTTATCTTAAAGCTTGTAGTCTAGGGAAGTCAGAGCAGCACTATAAAGTAAAATGATCAGTTTTTAGTTTTTGTTTAAAGCAATACATATCCTTCCTGCCTTCCATCAGTTTTTCTATCCAAGTAATTGATGGAATTTCCTGAGAAATGCTTATGTTTTGCACAACTCTAACTCAAACAGACTTACAGTTTGACCCTCAGCAAAATCCTAATATTAATTGGCTCATATTTGAAGTTTTATAATACAAGGCTCGGGCAGAGTGCCCCCATGTGGCACTTCCTAACTGGTTCCCTTTGGGACAGAATCCCAAGGTGAAACCATATCTTCACTTCTCTTGTTACTATTGCATGCCTGTGGCTCCTTGGGGGCACCTTTTGGATGGAAGAACACAACCACATTCAGGGATGGTACTGTGTATTATGCTCTTGTCCTAGGATCTATGGGTAGAATAAAAAAAAATCCATTAACTTTGTTTAGGAAAAAAAACCTACATGTATACTCACTAGCAGGTAACTGAAATTTTTCCTTTACTTGAGCTACACATGTAAGCAGAAAGCCACAACAGTATTACATCCCAGTGTATCTTCATCAGCAGTCAAAATCACAGACATTACAAAACAGTCATTGAAGAATTTTTTCTGTGATATTCTTTATCTCATTACTCCTTTGAAATCATTAAAAAGTATACTTAAAATTACATTTGCTTTTTATATTTGTTATTTAATGATTATATTGAGAAGCACCAAGGTCAGGGATATGACTCAGTGGTAGAACACTTGCCTGGCATGCATCAAGTCCTGGGTTTTGTTTTGGTTAAGGAAATGATAATAGTTATTTATTTTATTTTGAGAGGTTTTCGTACATATACTGTGATTACATTTAACTACCATTGCACTCTATTACCACTTTCCCTATGAACCCCCTTTTCTCCCTAGGTCCCCGGTGGCTATACTATTGAAGAAAATGGTCCCTTCCCCCCAATCTAGTAACATCTTTCAGCCAACAGCTCTTCAGGAAGGATCCCTATCATTGATGATATGCTGAAAGCCCAGCCTTTCCTACTTGTTCATAACTGCATGTGTTCATGATTCCAGCAGCCATGGAATCCTCTAGTTATTGAATTCTTTGTGGCCACTCTTTCACAGTATTTGATGCTAGATATGGCAGCAAAGGCCTGTAATCCCATTTCACTGGAAGGTGAAGACAAGAGGATCAGGAATTCAGGGTTAGCCTTGGCTATATGGCAAGTTCAAGGTTATCTGGGCTATAAGAAACCCTATGTAGGACTAGAGAGATGGCTCAGTGCTTAAGAGCACTGGCTGCTCTTCCAAAGGACCTGGGTTCAATCCTTAGCACCCACATCACAATTCATAACTGTCTGTAATTCCAAGAGATCTGACACTTTGACACAGACTACCATGGAGGTTGAACACCAATGGGCAGAAAATAAATTTTAAAAAATTAAAAAAAGAAACCCTATCTAAAAATAAATTAAAAATAAAGCAGTTATATTACTATATTGGTGATCCAGGTATTAAAAAATACTTGATGCCGGACGGTGGTGGCGCACGCCTTTAATCCCAGCACTTGGGAGGCAGAGGCAGGCGGATTTCTTGAGTTCGAGGCCAGCCTGGTCTACCGAGTGAGTTCCAGGCCAGCCAGGGCTACACAAAGAAACCCTGTCTCGAAAATCAAAAAATAAAATAAAATAAAATAAAAAATACTTGAAGCCTCCTGAACTCTAAATATATACATAACAGATGATTCTCTTTTTTGGGGGGGGGAGAGTTCAATCTAATTAAAAGTCACAAGTGGAATGACCACTGAGATTTTCTGGAGATTAGTGATCTATAATTCCTTTCATTGAGAATATGCTGAAAGGGCACTGAAACTCAGAGGATAAATAGTTCCCCTCATATACATACCCTCCCTGCCCTGCTGCCCAATCTTGAGGTGTTTCTCAACAAATAGAGAGTCCAGAGCCCTGAAGCTTAATGATCTGTGTCTTTTGTTTCAATTGGGCATCAGATTAAGTTAAAGGGCTAAGAAAATCCCAGAGAAAGAGACATTCAAAGTCCAAGAACAGGCAAGATTAGTTTCCTGAGCAGGTAAGGAGGTGGGCAGGAATTCACATGGGGAATCAGCACTGCTCCTTCACCCTAGCTGGGGGTGGGAAGGCTGGAGTGGGGAGAGTGGCGGGGGTGTGTGTGTGTGTGAATGGGCTAATGCTAGCAGGTCATGTCAGAAGACAAGCTCATATGCTGTGTCAGGGCATAGGAAAATGTAGCACACAAATATCACTTTGCACCTGGAAAGACTGTTCTATCTATACATACAGAACCCCTAATAGGATGCCTTGTGCATATATATATATATTTGTATGTGTCCATGTGCATGTGTCCAAAGGACAAGAGTCATTATGGGGTGTCTTCCACTATAGCTTTCTGCCTCATGTTTATTTTGCTTTACATGTAGGAGTTTTTTGCTTGTGTGCACTCTGCTTGCCTAGTGCCTGTAGGGGCCAGAAGAGGGTGTCAGATCCCCTGGAACTGGACTTAGACACTCATGAGCCCAGTATATGGGTACTGGGAATTAAACCAAAGGCTCTTAGAAGAGCCCTAGTACTCTTAACCACTGAGCCATCTCTCCTACTCCTCCATCTTATCTTTTAAGGCCAGCTCTCTCAATGAAGTAGGTGCTCATTGATTGGGTAGACTGGCCTGAGACTTCAGGAGCACTGATTGCCTCCATCCCCCTCGTAATCACCCCCACCAATGTACACTGCCACACCCAGATTTTATGTGGTAGAAAAGAGCTTTGGTTATGTGTTTCTTCATTTGCTTTTAAATAATTACTGTCAATGCATAAATAAACAGCATTACACATAACATTATGGAAACTGAGCAGGTTATACTTAGGAATATACATGTATATGTACTTATATATATTGCTTATAACACTAATTAATGAAAACAGAGGTCATGAGTTTGAAAGAGAGCAAGGATGGGTATATGGGAGGACTTTGAGGGAGGGAAGAAAGGGAAGGTAATTATAATAAAAGACAATTAATTACAATAAAAGACAAAGAATTTAAGTAAAAAAAAAATAAAGTTGAGTGGGTAGGGAGGTGGGGGAAGATCTAGGAGGAAATTAGGGAAAGGAAAAAAACATAGTAAAATATATTGTATGAGAGGGTGGCTTTCAATTAAAATAAATAAAAGCAGTATTACTCAGTTAAGGGAATTTAGTTGATAACCATTCTTTCACTCCTGATTGTCTTTAATTAAGGTAAGCTCATAAGCTAAGAAGGGATGCATTTACTTACATTCCTAATTTCTGAAATAGAAAAACAATCACCTCTCCTTAGGAAGGCTTTCAGCAAGAGGTCTCAGGAGCTGTCATACGATGCTCATGACTCATGTCTCATTTAACATCGATGAAAAGAGTTTGTAGCTTGGGCCATCAAGGAAGAGGCTCAGAAACTCCCCTTGCTGAGTTAGCTTTAGGGCAACTCATAGCCAGCTGCTCCTAGGAGGCCTGCTTGCTTAAGGCACTAGGAGTGGAGATAATACATAGGAAAACCTTGTCTGGTTAGAAGTCATCAAAGTCTGAGAACTAGCAATGATGACATTTATTTAATATATTTGAGGTTTTTCTTTTGGGGGGGGAGGAATGATATATGATTTCTCACTACAGCCCAGGTTGCCCTGAAATTTATTATGCCTTTCAGGCTGGCTTTGGGGTTATGGTAATCCTCCTCCATCATGGTAGTATGTGGAGCTTTCTTCGCCATACTCCCACTCTCAGAGAGGTGCTCAGATGAGGCTCCCAGCCCCTGTGCTGGTGGAAGGTCCTACACTGTGCAAGTCTGCTGAGGCCAGAAGGATAGCTCCAAGCAGTCAGTCTATCAAATGCCAAGAGCCACAGCAGATGCTCTCTGCCTTCTGTTGGCAGGAGAGGCAGAAAGGCCTATGCTGACCAATCTCAGATCTGCTAGGCGGTGAAGAAGATGTAACCCTTTAGGCCAACACAGCTCGCTAATTTTCTGCAATCTGACACCTTTGCAAGTCTAAGCTAGGTTCATTTCCATATATAACCACGTAAAGAAGCGTAAAGGCATGATTCAGGATGGTCAGTGCTGTCTTTGATGCTGTTCTCAGCCACATATCTCCTATGTGCAATAGTGTGATGGTTAATCTTTATTGTCAACTTGACTATATTTAGAATTAAATAAAAGACTTACTTCTGGGAATGTCTCTGAGGTAGTTTATTTCCAGAGATAGTTAACAGAAAAGAGAAGATGCACCCTGAGAGAGTGGTACCATCCCATGGCCTGTGGTACTGGACTGGATGAACAAGAAAGCAAACTGAGCCGGGCAATGGTGGCACACGCCTTTAATCCCAGCACTTGGGAGGCAGGGACAGGCGGATTTCTGAGTTCGAGGCCAGCCTGGTCTACAGAGTGAGTTCCAGGACACCCAGGGCTACACAGAGAAATCCTGTTTCAAAAAGCCAAAATAATAATAATAATAATAATAATAATAATAATAATAATAATAATAATAATAATAACAACAAAAATAATATAAAGAAAGAAAGCTGAGCACCAGCATCCATAATTCTCCACTCCCTGAGAAGTATAACCAGCTGCCCCATATTTCGGTAATCGTGCCTTCCCTGCCATGGTGGACTGTGCACACTCAAATTACGAACTTTCTTCAGCTGTTTTTTCAGGTATTTGTCTCAGCTAAGAGAAAACTAATAGATACCATGGGCAAGTCAGCATCACCAATCCACAAAGCATAGGATCCTGTAACCTTGTCTACCACATGCTGGTGCACAGACAGCTGCTTCCAGGGAGATACTCCCAAGAGCTGTGCTTCAGGTCACCAAGAGGGTGGATGCATCTGGTTGTTTGTTAAGCAGATCTGTGTGAAAGTTCAGCAGAGAATTACTTCTGATTTCAATGTCCCATCCACTCCAGCTTGGATATAGTTGGTCCCCTAAAGAATCATGTGCTGGAAGATTTTTTTTTCCTACTTTAACAGTATTGAGAGATGGTGGATCTTTTAAAGGGTGGAGCCAGTAGGAGAGAATTAGATCATTGAGGGACCTCTCCTCAGAAGAAGATTAGAGCCCTTCTACTGGGAGAGTTAGGGGCCCTCAGGACTGGACTCAGTGTTGGAAGAATGAGGAGTTAGGAAGCCTAGGACCCATCTCGGTCTTCCCCTTCCATCTTTCTAGCTCACATGTGAATTTTTGCTATGTGATTCCATGTACCAGTTGTAATGAGGATGAGGGGGCATCCTCACGTGATAGTACCCAGGGGATAGAACAGAAAGTGGACTAAGACACTTTATAAAACCCCCAAGGAGTAAGGCCAGTCCAAGGGGTCTGGGATGAGTGGAGCTCAGTTTCTCTCTCCAACAGTCTAGTGCTCTTTGCTGCATCCTGTCAGATCTCAAAGGCCACATAGGATGCTATCATGATGCCCAAGTCAAAAGGTGGAGCAGAGCCGGGCGGTGGTGGCCCACGCTTTTAATCCCAGCACTCAGGAGGCAGAGGCAGGTGGATTTCTGAGTTCGAGGGCAGTCTGGTCTACAGAGTGAGTTCCAGGACAGCCAAGGCTCCACAGAGAAACTCTGAGATCAGGCAGAATGCTAGGAAGCAGGCCTTAGCAGCTAAGGAGTCAGAAGTCAGAAGTGAGGAAAGTTTAAATCTCAGAGAATAGGGCCAGATGGGATTTTCTGAAATCAAGGAACCAGTCAACTGTCATAAATCCAAGAGAAAGAGGAGGATTTGGTCTGTAGAGCAGACATTTATGTAGCTACTTACTCTAGCCTCATTGACCCTCCTGACAACCCATCTTTCATGGAGTACAAATAGATCCTAGGACTGGAAACCAGGTTTCTCAACTCAGCAGATTCAGTTCTTAGGCAGTTCGTGAAGGGAGCAGCAAATACTCTGCTATGCTCTGGAGTCTTTACGTGGGCACCCTGAACCCTCATTTTACGTGGGCTCCTCTGGGGGAAGATACCCCTGCCTGGTGCTGATAAGCCTGCTGGATAGAATTCTAAACTACCTGTCTGTCGTCACTTTTACCAGGTAACCAATGCCAGTTTCCCTATTTTGAGCTACAATCGCAGATCAGATCCTTCTTCATATTCTTGTCTGGGTGAGGATCTGCTGCAAAATCTACTTTCCTGAAACTATTAATTACCTGACAGATCCATGTGGTTCCCTAAGATCACTTCCTACGCGAAGCAAAGCTGCTGAGTCCAGGCAAGGGTGGCACAGGCCTTTATTTTTGACAATTAAAAAAAAACAGTGAAAGCCAAGTATGGTGTTGCATGCCTGTAGTCCTAGTGTTTAGGAGGCTTGCTGTGAATTTGAGGCCAGCTTAGACTATATAGCAAGTTCCAGGCCAGCTTAAACTCCTTGGAAAGGTTTTGTTTTGAGAAAACCAGCCAAACAAGGGCTAGAGAGATGGTTCTGCACCTGATAGCTCTTGTTCTTCCAGAGGACCTAGGTTTGATTTCTAGCACCCACATGATGGTTCACAACTACCTGTATCTCTAGTTACAAGGTATCTTTGGGCCATCCTCTGGCCTCCACAGGCACTGCACGAAAATAGCATACAGACATATATGTAGGCAAAATACCCATACAGAAAAAACACAAACAAAATGAAGAGTGAAGGCTGGGTGTAATTCTGGCCATCAAAAAATGAGACTAGAGAGTCATGAATTTAAGGTCAGCCTGGGCTACACAGTGCATTTGAGGCTATCCTGAGCTAAATAGCAAGGTTACCCTGCTTCAGGTAAACAAAAGTTCATTCAATAATGAGAAAACAAGGCAACCAGAGTACAGCATGCTGCTCCTCTAATTCTAATTCTTAGGCTGCCACTGTTTTTCTTACCACATGTTTCCCATGGAATTCTGTTGGATTGTTTAGACATGATTTTTTTTTTTTTGAGGTAATGTTTTTCTGTGTATCCCTGACTGTCCTGGAACTTGATATGTAGAGCAGAATTCAGAGATCCACCTGCCTCTGTCTCTCAAATGTTGGGATTAAACTCATGCACTACCACTCTTGGCTTATGGTTTTTTTTTTTAATTGTGACATTAAATACTATTGAAATAAATCTAGGCTTTATCTTCTTTTAAAATAATTTTATTAGAGAGCAGATTGTGTATGCTTTAGTACAATAAAGTTTAAATTACACACACGTATACATATATATGTACATATATATGTATATATATATGATACTTAACATTTCTAGAGAACTCATTGTTCTTCTGTTCTGTATTTTTTATTTTCTTTTTGTTTGATTGTTGTTTGTATTTTGTTTTTTTTTTTTTGAGACAGGGTTTCTCTTTATAGCCCTGGCTGTCCAAGCTGGCCTCGAACTCAGAAATTCACCTGCCTCTGCCTCCCAAGTGCTAGGATTAAAGGCGTGCACCACCACTGCCCAGCTGTTCTGTATGTTTACAAATGGGTGTGTAGTGTTGGGGGAGGTGTTCTGGTCACTGTTTAGTTAAGGTTTTGTCATAATAAGCTGATAAAATAGTCTTTGCTCTCTGGGGTGTGGGACCACTTACAGGCTGTTCACTAGGTGAGTCAGTTACAATTTTTCTGTTAGTGTCTCCACCCAGATGAGAAAATTCAAAGGAAGCTGAAAACTTAATTTCAGGTAATGTGTGCTATTCTCTAACTTAATGAAAGTTTCACAAACAAATGCATTCATTGTAGAAAAATCAAATACAGATTAGCAAAACAAAAATATATCATTACTCTTTGTATCTTGTACTATTAACATTTTTATATACTTCATTTAAATGTGGGTGGGTGGGAGTGAGTGTATTTGTATGCATGTACACACATGTGCTAGCAGTCGTAAAGGTTGGCTTTTTTTATTTTTAATTATGTATATGCCTATGTGTTTGTACATATATGCACCTGAGTGTAAGTTTCTTTTGTAGGTCGGAAGAGGGTGTCAGATTCCTTGGAACCGGAGTTAAGGATGGTTGTTAGCTGCCCTATATGGGTACTGGGCACAAATCTCAGGTCCTGTCTAAGAGAAGTATTTACTCTCCATCACCGAGCCACCAGTCCAGTACTACCTTGGAATCTTCTTTCACATTTGTTTCTTTATTTTGACACACTGTGCATGTGGCGGTCAGAGCACAACTCTCAGGGTAGATTCTCTCCTTCCACCTTGTAGGTCCTGGGGTCAGACTCAGGTCAGCAGGTATGTCAGCCTGACCCATTTTGTCTGCCAGGGTAACTCCTCTTGCGGCAAGTGGAAACAGCTAGGAGCACAGAGTGAAGGCATCTCCTGTTCTAAGGCAGGAGCTGCACTGTCAGTCTTCCTCCTTGTATCTCTCTAGTGTCCTTCGCAGTCACGTTGCTGCAAAAGCCACTGGCACTTACCTTGTCTTCTCCTTTTTTCACCTCCGTTCAGTCTTCAGCCCATCCTGTCTGCATCTTCAGTGTTCTGAGGCAGCTCGTATGCAGTCTATGTGAGTAGATTTTGTTCTGAGGCAGCTCGCATGCAGTCTATGTGAGTAGATTTTGTTCTGAGGCAGCTCGTATGCAGTCTATGTGAGCAGATTTTGTTCTGAGGCAGCTCGCATGCAGTCTATGTGAGCAGATTTTGTTCTGAGGCAGCTCGCATGCAGTCTATGTGAGCAGATTTTGTTCTGAGGCAGCCCTGCTTTGGTCATGCCCGCGGAACATTCCACAACATTGCATACTTTCTAACATTTTACCCTATTTTTTTTCTTGGATTACCGGTTTCCTTTTTTGCTACTTCTTAATTCCAAGTTAGAAGTGTTTGTGGAGCACCTACTGTGTGACAGGACTGCCCCAGATGCTGGAGGCCAAGACAAGTGCTCTCTTGGGGTTTAAAGTCAAGTCAAAAGCTGTTAGGGAGAAAAACACAATAAGACAAAAACAACATAACAACTAGACTAGATTGGTTGGAGGATGCAGTGGGGAGGCAGAGGCAGGCAGATTCCTCAGAACCCAAAGCCATCATGGTCTACATAGTTCTGACCAGCCAAGACTACACTACACAGTGAGACCATGTGTCAAAAACAAAACGAACCCCACTAAACTCTATACTTGTGCATATTATTGTTTTTGTTTTGTTTTGTTTTGTTTTCTGTGTAGCCCTGGCTGTCCTGGAACTCACTCTGTAGACCAGGCTGGCTTCAAATTCAGAAACCCGCCTGCCTCTGCCTCCCAAGTGCTAGGATCAAAGGCGTGCGCCACCACTGCCCAGCTGTGTATATTATTGTTAGAGCTAAAGACTGAGTGATACATTAAAGATGATGAGTACATTGAAGGTAAATAAAGGTGAGGAGGAAAATAGAGTCGGTAAGTATAGTTCTGAATACATGAAGTGGTCTGTTTGGAGACAGCATGAGAAAGGAAATGACACCATAAGCCATGTAGATACCTGTGGTTCAAATATAAAATGATCGCCTACTGCAGTGGTTCTCAACCTGTGGGTTGCCATCCCTTTCGTGGCTGAATGCTCCTTGCACAATGGTGGCCTACAACCATTGGAAAACATATTTACATTATGACTTTTAACAGTACCAAAATCACAATTGTGAGGAGGCAGCAAAAATAATTTTTTTTTTACAGTTATGAAATAGCAATGAAAATGAAGAACTGTATTAAAAGGTCATGGTATGAAGAAGGTTGAGAACCGCTGCCCTATATGCTTAAGTATCTGAACATGTACTCCTTAGACGGTGGTATGTTTGGGAAGTTGTGGAACTTTTAGGAGGTGGGACCATCCTAGAGAAAATCTCTATAAAGTCTCTTTGGGAAGGGCTTTACAGGCTACAACCAAGCATTCATCTACTGCACGTTCTCTCTGCTTCCTGGCACCACAAACAGCCGTTGAACACTCAGTTACTACAGACAACTCACTCTGCCATGCCTTCCCAATCATGATGAACTTTAAGGCCCCGACCATGGCTCCAAAATAAATTCTTCCTCTATTAAGTCGCTGCTGTTAGGTATTTATTTGTTCATAGTAAAGTAAAAATAACTAAGGCAGAAAACTGACATCAAGAATAGGTCCTTAGTTAGTTAGGTTAAAAAAAAGAATCTGTCCATTGTTGTGATGAGCCTAGCCATATGGTTCATACTGATTTGGAACTGGTTTGCAGGGCAAATGGGGAGCATTTGTGGCATCAAGTTACAGAAGTCTTAAGATACTGTAAGCGAAGCTTCATAGGCCATTCTGATGGGAGTTCAGAAGACCAGAATGCTGATAGAAATGTGGCTAGTTTAACACTATACTTCTGAGGTTTCAGTGGGAAACAAATACTATGTCAGGAAATGGGCTAGATAACTTGTTTTAAATTCTGGAAAAGAATCTGGCTATGCTGTGTATGTGACCCTGAGATTTTAGTGAGGTTTAATTAAAAGTAGTTAACTAAAGCCCAGCGGTGGTGGCGCACGCCTTAATCCCAGCACTTGGGAGGCAGAGGCAGGTAGACTTCTGAGTTCAAGGCCAGTCTGGTCTACAACATGAGTTCCAGGACAGCCAGGGCTATACAGAGAAACCCTGTCTTAAAACAAACAAACAAAAAAAAAAAGTAGCTAACTAATTAATTCAGTACAAGAAATTGGAAGACAGTATACCATCCATGATATGGTTATTACTCACTGCTCTTATGCAGATTTTTCAGGGAGGAAGAATAGAAGGTAGAGTGGAACTGTGAGAGAAGTTTCTGGTTTGTATGTATGAGTATGAGGAAGTTTCAAGTTTCAGACAAGATTGGTGAGGGAAAGGTAGCTATAGATGTTAAGGATATCTGTTAAGGAAATTGATGCAATTAAAGAGGGACCAGATACTTTGCAATATGGAAGAATACCAACCCATAGACAGCTCCAGGGTATTAAACCGAAAAACTCATTTGAAAAACATGCTTTATGAAAAGGGAGTGCCTGGAATGACAGAGTCTTTTGGGGTAATTTTCTAGAAAAAGGCTATCTAGGAAAATATCTTCCGAGGGTCAGACATAAGCACTTGTAGCCATTGTCAGAAGAGGACATCTAGAGCTGAGAAGAGAGCCTGGGACCATCTAATCGATGTTGGGTTTGAAGACATGCAGGATGCAAGAATAACAGGGACAAGGAGGCATAAGCCAAGGTTTCAGAAAGAAAAAAAAAATACTCAGTGAAGCTGGATAGTGTGAACAGAGTCAGATTTCCTAAGAGATTAATGTGTGAAACTTTGAGGACTTGAAGCTTAAGCTACAATAGGGACCTTAAGATGTGAGAGATGGCCAGGCGGTGGTGGTGCACGCCTTTAATCCCAGCACTTGGGAGGCAGAGGCAGATGGATTTCTGAGTTCGAGGCCAGCCTGGTCTACAGAGTGAGTTCCAGGACAGCCAGGACCACACAGAGAAACCCTGTTTCAACCCCCCCACCCCCAAAAAAATAAAAGATGTGAGAGATGCCAGGAATGTTGAATATGTGCTGGGGAAGGCTGCATGTATCACGTGTAGTCAGTCCAAGAGAAAAGTCATATAATGTTGCAAATGAAAGGACTACAGGGTGGGGCAACACAAGCCTATTGGAGCCCCCATGATCCTACCATAAACCCTGAATGCCTCATAGAGAAACAGGGCTTGGTGTTTGACCTATTGGGTTTTAGTCTTGCTTTGTCCTTTTCTGCTATTTCCCCGTGCCTTCCTCCCGTTTGGAATGGGGATGCTCACTATTTGTCATCATATATTGAAAGTATCTAATTCTCCTTTGCAATTTGTTAAGTTTGATTGAGACTTTGAGTCTCAAAAATGTTCTAACTTTGACTTTCCTTTTGGCTGCACTAAATTGTTCATTGTAAATCTCCCTTCTCTTTGGGGGTCATTGGCCAGCCCCTCAAGGACTAAGGGAGCAGAAGTGGTGAGCAGAGTGTGGTCAGCTGTAAAATAGAAGGACTTCCAGAGATCACTGCAGTGCGACAACTCTACTTTATTGTTCCAGGGATAGGGTATATAAGGGCTTTTAGGGGTCCAGGTGCAAAGTGCTAATTGGTCGTAACTTAGTACCTAATCATTATGTGGGTGGGAAGGGTTGATTGGTCATAATACAGTAGCAAATTATCATTATGTGAAACCAGAGTGGGACTTGTGTGTCGAGTTATGCGGGGCTTGTAGATAATTCGGTACAAGGTCATTTTTCAGATAAGTGTGCTCAAAAACACGCTCTGGACAATGCCAGGCAGAGAAAGGGAAGTCCCAAGAGAAAAGGAGTTCTCCATTTTGCTCCAAACTTAGAGAGCCATCCAGATATGGGGAACTTCAATCTTAATAGGAGGGTTCTCCAACAGTTTACCAGTTGTGGATTTTACAAGCATTATGTGTATTAGGTGGTAAAGCTGGAAGAGTATTGCCTTCTCCAGTCCACCCAGTGACAGTCAACAATAATATGGTAGAGTTTGTGGCCCTGTCTAAAGCCAAGGCTCTTGCAGCCTGCAGATGGCAGCCCACATTATCTCCCAGTGCTTATGGTCTGATTTGGTGATTCACTGGGTGACAATGATTCTTGATAGCTTTACAGAATGAGTTAATGAAGATAATCTTGAAGCATTTATAAGTTGCATCCTCAGGAACTGGGCATGTGCAGCCACTACAGAGGACATGAATCCTATACATGACATAAGCTTGCTAGGCCTTGGAGCCCAGCCTGCCTGCTTTATCTGGCTGTGTAGGAAGGGAAGCCCCTTGCATCGCAAAGAAGCTGCCAGCTCTGGACCCTTAGGAAGAGGTGGATTACCTCTGACTGCTTCTTCCACTACAGCTCTTGGATGTATTTGCATCCACCCATCTTGGCTTATTTGATAGCTGTGATCAGACCTGGACGTTTTAACTTTTGAGTGATGCTGACACTATTAATACCATGGGGAATTTTGAAGTCAGATAGGATACGTTCTACATGTTAAGATGGCCATGAACCTTTGGGGGTGGGAGTAGATATTATGATTTGAAAATAAAATGAAGGCATTTTGAATGTTTGAATATGTTTGAATATTTGATCCCTAATTGGAGGAGCTAATTGGGGTACCTGGAACTTAGAAAGGAATTGCAGGCCACCTGGAGGACATGAATCAACAGAGTCTCTCAAAGCATTGTAGCCCAAGCCCCATTTTTAAACCCAGCCCTCTCAGCTTCCTGGTTGGTACCCTGAGACAAATAGCTGTTGAACATTTTTGTTGCTCCAGACTAAGTCCTTTGTATGTCTTTCTCACTGAGACCCTCTAACCCATTGATTCACAATAAATATTTCCTCTCCTTTCTCCTGTTAGGAAATATGTCATAATAGCAATATAAAAGTAATACAACTGAAGAACACTGTATTTTTGTTTTGTTTTGTTTTGTTTTTTTGTTTTTTCAACACAGGGTTTCTCTGTGTAACCCTAGCTGTCCTCGAACTCACTCTGGAGACCAGGCTGGCCTTGAACTCAGAAATTCGCCTGTCTCTGCCTCCCAAGTTCTGGGATTAAAGGCCTGTGCCACCACTGCCTGGCAAGAACACTGTATTTTTGTTTTGTTTGCTTTTTTATAAAAAATATGGAATGCTTCATGAATTTGCGTGTCATCCTTGCCCAGAGGCCATGCCAATCTTCTCCGTATCGTTCCAATTTTAGTACTGCTGCTGAAAGTGAGAACTTGTTTTGTTTTCTTTTGTTCTAGTTTGGATTATTTTTAAGAAACATCTTTGCTAGGATGTTGTAATTGAGTTGTCTTCTGTGAGTGTGACATGATCATCAGCTATTATGAAGAATATTATATTAACCTACAAAATATCTTAGCATGTAAGTATGGCCACAAGATAACAGACCAACACAGTGACAGCTAGGCCTATGGTGATGGTGTCATTCCCTCACAGAAGGAATAGGGTAAGGATAGTCACAAAGGCTCCTTCTAGGATTCTGATCACCACTCTCTCCTGTACTGTGGAAGCAGTCTTAGAGGAGGAGTGCTAGAGTATAGAGTTGGGAGGTTGGGACTCTGGGGAACAACTCTTTGTGAGATATCACCCATGCTGGGGTTGGGCTTTTAGGTGATACAAGCTACCTTTGAGTTACCCATGTCCATGTAAGCAAAGCCCCATAAACTCATTGGTTCACCAAGAGAGCTGCCAGTGATGGATCTTCTAGATGAAATTTTTTTCCTTGTCCGTGCCTATTGAAGGTGATCTTTATGTGTGACTAGGACAAATCGTATGACATGAGATTACTGGCATGTCCTACCATGCCTAGCTTTGTGGAAGAACAAACTTGGCACAAGAAATGTCAAGTGCAAGGCTCCAAGGTAGGAGTGTTTCTTGTCTATGTTGTTGGAACAGAATGAATAGATGAGGTCAAGGAATACTTTTGGCAGATATGTGGGAGAGGGTGTGGCCAGGGAAGCTCTTTCAATTAGTTTGATTTCCTCAGTGAAACCAGAAGGAAGCTTATCAGTTGTATGAGTGTGGTAGTTTGAATATGCTTGGCTCAGGGAGTGGCACTATTTGGAGGTGTGTGGCCTCGTTGGAGGAAATGTATCACTATGATCGTGGGCTTTAAGGCCTTTTTCCTGGGCTGAAGAGATGGCTCAGCGGTTAAGAGCACTAACTGCTCTTCCAGAGGTCCTGAGTTCAATTCCCAGCAACCACATGGTAGCTCACAACCATCTGTAATGGGATCTGATTGCCCTCACCTGATGTGTCGGAAGACAGCTGCAGTGTACTAATAACATTAAATAAATAAATCTTAAAAAAAAAAAAAACCTTCTTCCTAACCATGTGGGAACCAGTCTTCTCCTAGCTGCCTTCAGAACAAGAGGTAAAACTTTCAGGATCTCCAGCCCTATGCCAGTCTCCCACCTTGATGGTAATGTACTGAAACTCTGGACCTGTAAGTCAGCCCCAATTAACTGCTGTCCTTACAAGAGTTGCTTCAGTCATGGTGTCTGCTCACAGCAGTAGAACTCTAAGGCCGAAGAACAACAAGTAAAGATGAAGTCTGGAAGTCTTCCTAGAGACTGGGAAAGTAAATGGACATGCAAACTGGGATGCTTATGAGAAAACAGAACTAATTGCCAAGGGGCACTTGAAGTTCATTGTCATGAATTATCAAATGGTACTAGTCAGGCCTGTGTGCTCTCCAGCCCTGCTGAAATGCATGGGTGCAGGCATGGTAACAGAGTAGAGGTTAGCCTATGATTAGGTTTTGCAAGTACCAAAGAGGAAGAGAGAGGCATAAAGGAACTGGGAGCCAATTTAAGAGAGTAACTTCATCAGTTGTCTAAGGAATTGAAACTGATACAGGGGCATGGCAATGGAAAATGGAATTGTTTGTCTTGGGTTCCAAGAATTATCTGAATTAAAGTAAAAGAAGAGGAGTGGCTAGAATATAAAAGAAAGTGGTAGGAGGAAGAGAAGCTTAGAATTTCGGAGTGAAGTAGTGGCGTATTTATTTGGAACTGTACTGTGACATAGCCACTTGAAATGTGTCAATAATGAACACACAAAAAATAAGACTTGCCTCTGTAAAGCTCAGATTTTTTTCTTTTTTCAGATTTATTTATTTTATGTATGTACACTGTCACTCTCTTCAGACACATCAGAAGAGGGCATCAGATCCCATTACACATGGTTGTGAACCAACATGTGGTTGCTGGGAATTGAATTCGGGACCTTTGGAAGAACAGTCAGGGCTCTTAGCCGCTGAGCCATCTCTCTAGCCCCTGGCTTAGGTTTTCCTAAAACTACGTTATTTGGGGTTCTTCAATGTTTCAGCCTCTCTTCTAGCCCATTGATCAGAGGTAGGGGAGAAAGAAAGTTTATAGGGAAAGGTTTTTGTGGACCTGTTTAGAAACAGTTCTTTGGAGAGATTCCATTCTTTATTGTCAGGATACCAGCAGTCCAGTCAAATGGCAAACACCAATATAAATCAGTAGTGGCAGTATAGTCCAAGAGCAAACACAAAACACTTGTCAGTAGCAGCAGCTCAATCCAGCAGAAACTGCAAAGCTTTACCGAATCAGCATGAGTCAGCAGAATTGGCAAGAATCAGCTGAACACCAGTTTCTCTCTATGAAGTCAAGACAAGTGAAGATCAGCGAAGACCAGTGAAGAATTGCAGGACATGGCAATGCAAGAACATCTTTTCACTGTCTGTGGGATTCTACTTATACTCTTTCCAAACATCACATGCCCTGTCGAGTGTCTGTTTCAGCAAAACGTCCTCTCACACAAGACAGCATCTAGAAAAACATCCCGTGACACAACTGAGTTTACAGAGAATCCAGAAATTTCCATTTCATGTCTCAATTGATGTGCTATTGGAGAGAGCATCACAAGACCCTTTTCCCAACTGGGAGCTTTGGGTAGGTGATGGCTGCTGCTGAGTGGGGACTGACTCAGTTCTCCATTGCAATGTGGCCCATGAGCTAGGAGATGTTACTACACTCTTTCACATATGGGCAGTATTGACTGTACTCAGTGGGTTGTAAACGGGAGGAGGGAAAGGAGAAGAAAAAGGAGGAAGGGGCAACAGAGACACATGGTTTGAGGGTGTGTGGGGTTGTCCAGAAAGAGGTAGAAAGAGGTGTGAAGGGTGTATATGATTAAAATACATTGTATTCATACATGTAATTACCAAAGGACATATAATAATATTTTAAAAGATGTGCTATGGTGTAAATTACACTGAATTCTCATGAGTTAGCATCAAGAAGACATATTTCATTAATAAATTTTAAAATGTAGGCTGTCCATTGAAGTGGTAGGATTTTAAACATACTATTTTAAGAAATTATATTATGGGGGTGAAGAGATGACTCGGATGTTAAAAGCACTGGTTGCTCTTTTAGAGGATCTGGGTTTGATTCCTAGTACACAGAGGCAGTTCATAAAATCTGTAACTCCAGTTCCACAGAATCTGACACCCTCTTCTGGCCTCCTCAGGCACCACGCATGTAAGCAGTACATAAACGTACATGAAGGTGAGACACCCCCACAGAAGTAACAAACAAACAAAAAGTCCTAAAAGTATATTAATAAAAATAGTGTCTCACCGGGCAGTGGTAGCGCATGCCTTTAATCCCAGCACTTGGAGGGCAGAGGCAGGCAGATTTCTGAGTTCAAGGCCACCCTGGTCTATAGAGTGAGTTCCAGGACAGGGCTATACAGAGAAACCCTGTCTTGAAAAAAACAAAACAACAACAACAACAACAACAAAATAGTGTCTCACTACGGGTGTGGATCACATTTCTGTTATATTTTGTGGGAAAAGTGGTGGTGATGGGTAAAGCTATGAAAGGAACAAAGCCAGGGAAGAGTCATCTACATCTAAAATGTCTGAACACTCATAGTAGAGGCATTTTGGGACGACTGAAAGTGAACTAGAACATAGCAACCCTCGAGTAATGGTCCAGGATGAAAAAGGATGGTACAAGTACATGCAGTAAGTAGTTCACAGTTTGATGACATGATGTTCAAAGCTGGGAGATATTAGGGAGGAACAAAGGGGAATTGTCTAGACATGGCAGCGAGGATCCAAAGAGACATTTGTTCTGTGGTCAGTGATAGTGGCACAAAGGCTGTGATAGAAAAACATTGCAGCTACTTCACAGGGCTACAGAGGGGGTGTGTCCCAGCAGCTTAGCACAGAAAGGGAGAGAATGATCTTTACTAAGAATCGCCTGTGAGTTCCAGATCCAACTGGAAGGTTCAGGAGTTGAGCAAGAAAGTAAGATGTAAGGTGAATTGAAGAGTTAGGGCTTCTCAAGGGACTGCTACACATGGTGTTAGGGAACTTAATGAGATACACTCTGGTGTTTTTCAGTCAGAGAACAAAAGGAAGGCTGTGAGCACAGTCAGTAGAGAGGAAACAGTCTCCTTTATTCTCCTTTGCTAGAGGACATGGGGGATTGGGAAAGTGGGGGGTCATACTTGAGTCTGAGGAAGGGGCACATTGCTCTTCTACCCAGCCACCAAATGGTGGTAGCCCTTAAGGCCCAGAATCCTAAGTGCTCCCAACTTGTCATACATCTGCAGTATTGTTTGAATGGTATAAACAAATGTCAAAGGCCATATAGTAAAGGTAAGGCTGACAGCTGGGGGCACTATTCTGTGGTAGTTGGACCTTTAGATGTTATGGGCTGGTGAAAGAAACTTAGTTATAGGGGCTGGCTTTCAGCTTCAGAGGTTTAGTCCATTATTATCATGGTGGGAAGCATGGCAGTGTGCAGGCAGACATGGTGCTGGAGAAGGAGCTGATAATTCTATATCTTGATCTGCAGGCAGCAAGAAGAGAACTCTTGAGCATGTGAGACCTCAAAGCCCTCCCCCACAGCGGCACACTTCCTCTAGCAAGGCCATATCTGCTAATAGTGCCATTCCTTATGGGCCAAGCACTCAAACACATGAGTCTATGGAGGCCATACCTATTCAAACCATTACACACATGTTCCTGTTATTACCACACTGTCCTATTGTGGCATTTATAAAGTTCAGAACTCTTGTCATGTCATTTTATATAATCTAAAACTCTGCAGTAGCTCCACATTGTTCTTAAGATGAAGCCATAGCTCTTCTTCAAGCTCTAGAGGTCCTCTCATCCAGCCTTTCTTCAGCCAGCACTGCCCCTTTCTTTAGCCTGCACTGCTCTTCATCTTTAGATGTCCTATGGGCTTGCATCTCTAGGGTCCCAGCATGGGCTACATCCTCAGCTGTCACAGAGTCCTGAAGGAGTAGCTCCTCCCAGGTAACATGCCCATCTTCCTGATTTCATATTAGAAAAACCTTTCTTGAACTCTCGGGCTCAAGTAATACATGCCCTAATTCTATGATCTTTCAAGTCTCTGGAACAGTGGCATGTTGTTTTTATTTGATGAACATTTCCCCTGGTAGATCCCCTAAGGGTGCTGACTATCTACAAGGGCTAGGAGCACATCTCCCTCCACTCAGTATTGTACTAGGCTTGATGTTAGATCAAAGGCTGAGAAGCGACTTTGTTCATATATACCACCACAGAATGTCCTGCATGTAGTACATGCTAAATATTGTTGGATAAATACATGAATGAGTTGGGATGGGTTATGAAGATCCTCAAGCTATTTTCAAATATAGGATTGGCCATCTACGATGGATTCTAGTGGGTTCTGAAATGCAGTATCAGTCAGTAAATGAATGATGTATGGCTCATTTGTGCCAGGGTCTGTGTTGGGCTGCTACACAGTCAACTGCAGCAATGAAGTAGGAAATGGGAGATTTGGGGGTGGCACAAGGATTATAGCTCATACTTCAATGGTTTCCCTGAGCAAGCTGATGATCTTGGCATCTGCTGTTCTGGGTAAATTCCTTTCCTCTTTCTGACACAGCAGCCATTTGCCACATAGCTCCCACCCTTGGGTGTTGAGGTAAATAGCAACCAAGCAGGTGGCATAAGCAAGCTCTGCTGGTTAACACATGAGCAACCCATTTCCTGTGTTAGATCTACCCCTTGGGTGGGTTTCTGACATTCAACCCACCTTACTGAAAGGGAGTGGAAGTGGGAAGCAGTTCCATGTAAGTACTTCTCATCTCTGACAAGATAGGTTATCTATCTAAACTCATTCCCGATTCCTGTAATGTTTACTGCCTGTAATGACATAGCTATTTTCAGTAAGAAATGCTGCAGCTTCTAGGCCAGGCTCTCTGGTTCTGGCTTCCTCTGGGTACAGAAGACGGAAGCAGCAGATGCCCCACTACCGGTAGCCTCTGTGCCAGCAATCTGCCTGTGTTGCTGTGGGTGCCCTGGGCCTCCTTTCCTGTCTGCCCTTCACAGCTCCTATGATTGCTGACTCTTTGCCATTTGACCATCTGCCTTGCCTGGCCCCCACATTTGTGAGCTGATGATTGCAATGCTTTTGGGTTCCCATCAGGCCCAGCACCAAGGGTGAATGAAGGTCTCCTACCTGTTTCTGTTCCTTTGACCTCTGCAGACTTGACCCCATAGTCCTTTCATTGCTACTTCAGACTTGATGGGATCATAACAGAGGTTATAGCTGAGAAGGCCACCCATCTACTGTTATGTCTCCTGTCTAGGAAAGCACTGTGGAGTAGGCGATTTAAAACAACAACAAAAGAACATAAATTTATTTTTCCTTCTGAGAACAAGTACTTAGGGGGTCTAGAATATGGAAGTTATGTGAAAATATGGGTTGACCTAAGATTGGGGAAAGGGAAGAGAAAGTGGATATAAGAGGAGGCTATGACATCCATCCGTCATTTGGGCTGACCTGGAAGAACAGAGGCCCAGTGGCATTGTAATTGTCTGTTCTACCCTTCCATTGGGGGTGGGGGTGGGGGATGGCAGCTGGGCATAACAGGAAGCTGTTGTTTGGGGCATTGGCCACAAAGCTTCACCTTCATCTCATCCTCAATCCCATCAACATTCTCAAGTCCAAGAGCCTTGTGTACTGACAAGCAAGTGCCCGTGGGACCAGGGACCAACACATTTGTCGGCAAGTGGGAAGCTGTACGTCACATGTGTGCAGCACTACGTACAAGGAGAGGACACTGCAAATGCAGAGGAATGGCGGGGTGGCACTTCTCTCGTCTCTTATTTCTTAGATTATAAAAGCAGCCCATGTTCATGAGAAAATACAACTGACAAAAGCCTTTTACTACCCTGGTTGTTTTTGGTTTTGTGTTTCTGTCTGTCTGTTTGTTTAAGACAGGATTTCTCTGTGTAGCCTTGGCTGTCCTGAGATTTACTCTATAGACCAGGTAGGTTTGCCTCAAACTCACAGAGATCAGCCTGCCTCTGCTGGGATTAAAGGAAGACTTGAGCCACCGTAGCCTGTCTACTATCCCTGCTTCTAGTCCCCCAAGCTAACAACTGACGTCAACAATCTTAGGAAACTTTCTGGCTACGTGATGCTATGTAATGATAACATAAACAACTTACAGGTGCAGAATGCACGTTCATGTGCATGAGTACATACATGGACAGACAGGATTTAATGCTGGTGGGAAAGAAAGGTTTATTTGGATTATACATTCCAGGTCACAGTCCATCATGGAGGGAAGCCAGGCAAGCATTCGAGATCTGGAGGAAGGAACTGAAGCAGAGACCATAGAAGAATATTGCTTATTGGTTTGCTTCTCACGGCCAGCTCAGCTTGCTTTTATGTACACCCTAAGACTACCTGTCCAATGATGACATTGCCCTAGTGTGCAACGCCCTCCAACATCCATCATAAATCAAGAAAATGTCTTACAAATTTGCCTAGAAGCAATCTGATGGAGGCATTTTCACATTCAAGGTTCCCCTTTCCAAGATGACTTTAGCTGTGTCAAGTTGTCAAAACAAAACAAAACAAAACAAAACAAAAACTAACCAATATACTGTCTTACAAAAAAGTATGTAGTTTAGGAGATAAAAATCCAACATCTAGCTAGCTTTAGTTTCCTTAGCAGCCATATATATATACATATATATATATATGTTTATATACTCACACCCTTATAGGTTTATTGTGAGTGGAAGTAATATATTCCTATAGACTAGAATTGTGTAACAACAAACAATGTCAATGCATTATTATCTGTGTGTGTGTATGTGTGTGTCTGTGTGTGCACATGTGCCTGAGATTATGCTCACATATGGGCCTTGATGCATACATGTGTGTGTGCACATAGGTGTGCTGCTGGAGACTAAGCCCGAGGTGTCATGCATGCTAGGCAGGCACTGTACCATTGAGCTGTATCTAGCCTGAGTGTGAGCAATTATTGCAGTCATTGTTAATGTTTCAGCAGTACGCTGATGCTTACAGTAGTGCGTCACATCATTACTCTTTTGTCTGCTTGCAGCCAGCATATTGAAAAGACTTCTCACAGTATCTTTGCTTTGCAATTCTTTCTTTGGTCACTATGCTGTTTCTCCCATGAATGCTTTGAATGTCAGTCACACTTTGTACTGTATACCTTTGAGGGAGGGGGGAACTTCTCATATCTAGTGGATATAAAGCCTGGGACGTGTGTAAGGATATTTTAGTGGCCAAGGTCAGTGGCCATTTTCTGACTTCCTCTCCCAGGTTTACTATATGCCTGAAGTGGAGACATTGATTGACTTCCTACACATCACTCATACTACCCAAGAACATTAAAAAAAAAAAAAAAATGCTTGCTTAGGAAAAACCACCAAGAACCATTAGGGTAATTTCTGCTTGCTGTCTGCATTTTAATAGCACTGACTCTAACCTCCACCTGAGAAATCCTGGGCCAGTCATTCTGACCCTTTCGGAAATTCTGTTTTTGTTCTAATTTGTATTTAGAATGGCTGGCTTAAAACTCTTAGCTTTAACATTCTGCATCTTGAATGCTCTTAGTTGTCTGTGAAATTGAGTCTGCCTACACACTCTCCTATTCTTGATTTATAAATAGGTTCAGCTGCCAACAATTACACATACTCTATTTTTCGCTGTTCCTTAAAGAGACTTTTAGAGGGTAGGTGGCTTTTACTCTTATAAAGTTATCTGGAAACTCCATTTCCCCACACAGGCACATTTGGAAGGACGGTGATAACTCTTGGTCTGAAAAGCCCAAGAAACAATCTCCAACACACAGAGTAAATCCAGTATCAAGTTTCTAACAGATCTTCATAGGAACAGGCCTAGGACCAGCTCGTGCATGTTAGGGTGTGTACAGCTGAGCACTTTGTGTCACATATGGTCACACATGCCACGCAAAACACTGGTGATGGAAACGTTAAGATGACAGAGAAAAGAGAGACTGGTGGAGCCTGGAAAGATGATGAATGTATAGTCATAGATATGATTCAAGACTTAAGGTTGACGGACGGAGAGGGCATTGAATCTCCTAAGACACAGGAAACCTGCCTGGCAAACTACACGGGAGCATGTGAGGGAAAACTGCCTAGGTTAACTGCCTGGAAATTTCCATTCTTTTCTAGAGTGGAACTTGCATGGGGAAGTAATACTGAGAACGATATAGATTTTTTATGCATGGCATGTTATTTATTTCTTCACATAAAGCAGCAGGCAAATGAATCAAATGCCATCCCTTTTACAATGGAGGCAATGAAACCGAATGAAGAAACTTGTCCCCTGGGTTGGAAACGGGGGCTCCTTGGCCTCACTCTGTTCTCCAACTTTGCCAACGGGGTTAATTAACTCTGACCTAAGTGCACCCCCTGGGGCTATCTTTTCAGGTAACATCCCCAATTTCTCATCCTAAATTCATGGGGTTAGTTTGCATGCCCCTAAAGCATAGTTCAAGGGCAGATACTGACCATACTGGACAGTAGGGTGCAGCAGATGGGGAACGCCAAGAGTTGGAAACTCAGAAGACAGTGATGGGATGACAGGGTAAAACCAAGGGAAGCACCAGAGGATTGGATATTGAACTAGAGATCCTAACGCGTAACTC
>NW_022196903.1:37392530-37393236 GCF_008632895.1 Mastomys coucha
AGATTAACAAAGTAAGAAGCAGACACCAGCTTAGTCATATCTCTTTCATGTAGCCTGGGGCACAATCTCAGGCTGAGGAATCCGGCTGGACCAGTGGGGGGCTCCACCGAGCTTTGTCCCCGGGGCTACGGACAACTCAGAGACTCTTGAGAGACCGGGAAAGGCTTGCTGAAGGGACTCTCAAGGACTAGTCCCCGGAGGCTAGTTGGGTCTTCCTAGGTTGTTAGACCGCTCACCCTGACTTCGCCCTTGTACCTCCATTCCTGGACTCAAAGCACTGGACACTGTCCCCGGGGCAATACATTTGCAGGCGGGTCTAGAGGCTAAGCGAATTCCTAGAAGCCTCAAGAGGCTGCCTAGCTCAGGAAGTTAGAGAATTCCCCTAGAGCGCTTGGTGGGCTCCTGCTCTCCCACTAGTGGGTGACAGAAGGCCGGCCTGGGAGCTCAGTGCCCGCAGGGCGAGCATCCCCTCGCCATCCCCGCCCACCCAGGAGTAGGGTCCCATCCCAGTCACTGGCGTTCCGGGACTGACCACAGGACACGTGGGGCGCGGAGCTGAAGCTGCAGGGAGGGGCGGGGTCAGTCCACGGCAGCAGGCAAGCAGGCTCGAGGAGCGGGACAGAGCGGCTTCGGGACCTCTGGGATACTCGCCGGCCTGCTCAGCCCGGAGTGCGGACGGTGAGTCAGTTCTCTAGCACTCGCGGGT
>NW_022196903.1:37394101-37407358 GCF_008632895.1 Mastomys coucha
GGAATTTGGGGTTGTCTGGAAAGACTGTTGCGGAGGGGGCTGGGCTCTGGGTGGCTACCCTGTCCTGAGCAGATGTTCTTACCTCATCTTGGAGCTCCTGGCTGGGAGCCAGGACCCTTGGGACTGTTCCAAGTCTCCCGCCTGGGGGTAGGAGGCGGGAATGTGGGCCAGGAATCTTCCCCTCTGGATCCGTTCTCTGAAGTGTAACGGGAGCTGCACGGTTCTTCAACCTAGCTCGTTCTCACTCGACCTGCTTTGCCCAGGGCATCCTGAGCCCCTCGTTTATGGTCCGCACACACTCTTAGGATGCAGAAAAGAGTTCTTGGCTTAGGGGCTTAAAACAGTTGGCTGAGGAGGGGAGGGACGAGGGTCTACTGATAGCCTTCTCTCTCCTTCCTACCCAGACTTTCCTTTGCCCCCTCCACCCCTTATTGGGGAGGGCGACGACTCAGAGGGTGCCCTGGGAGGTGCCTTCCCACCTCCACCTCCCCCGATGATCGAGGAACCGTTCCCTCCTGCTCCTCTGGAGGAGGACATCTTCCCCTCCCCTCCACCTCCATTGGAGGAGGAGGGAGGGCCTGAGGCCCCTACCCAGCTCCCACCGCAGGTAGGGAAGGCCTGGAGGGCAGCTTTGCTGGAGATGGGGTGGGGGACACCTCCATGGGCTGGAGAGGGGTCTTTAACTCTCACCCCCCCCACGGGAGTGGGGTGACAAGGGAAGACTGGGATGGGTGCTCTGACCCCTGAACCTCCAGCCCAGGGAGAAAGTGAGCAGTATTGACCTGGAGATCGACTCTCTGTCCTCACTGCTGGATGACATGACCAAGAACGATCCCTTCAAAGCCCGGGTAAGGGCCAGGCTAGTAGGAAAGTCTGGGCCTAGAAGGAGAGGAGGGGACACAAGGAAGAGATGACAACCCCCTCTAAGTGTGTCTCTCTCCCCTTCTGCTTCTCCTTGCAGGTGTCATCTGGATATGTACCCCCACCAGTTGCCACTCCATTTGTTCCCAAGCCTAGTACCAAGCCTGCCCCTGGGGGCACAGCACCCTTACCTCCTTGGAAGACCCCTTCTAGCTCCCAGCCACCTCAGCCGCAGGCCAAGCCTCAGGTCCAGCTCCATGTCCAGCCTCAGGCCAAGCCCCATGTCCAACCCCAGCCTGTGTCTTCCGCTAACACACAGCCCCGAGGTCCCCTTTCTCAGGCTCCAACTCCAGCACCTAAGTTTGCTCCGGTGGCTCCTAAATTTACTCCTGTGGTAAAGTTCAGCCCCGGTGCTCCAAGTGGACCTGGGCCACAGCCCAATCAAAAAATGGGGCCTCTGGAGGCGCCTTCTTCTGTGGGCGCAGGTTCCCCTCAGCCCCCTAGCTTCACCTATGCTCAGCAGAAGGAGAAGCCCCTAGTTCAAGAGAAGCAGCACCCACAGCCTCCACCAGCTCCAAACCAAAACCAGGTGAGGAAGCCACAGGCTGAGGCCAGGGGCTGGATGGAGTAGGACTGCAGAATAAAGGGCAAGAGGCTGGAGTAGAGAACCAGAGGAGCCAGAGTGGGTGTGGCGGTGGGGGAAGTGGAGGGTTATCTGACAGGGCAGAGAGAAAGTTCTTAAGGAGGAAGTCTGGGAGTAGCTGGGGCCTGGGTCAATCGGTGGAGCAGCTGGGGCTTAGAAGTAAGAGGATACAACTTTCCCTTGTGCCTCTGCCCTAGCATGGTAAAGGGGAGAATGAGATCACTAGCCCAACCTTAGTTTTTCCCATTCTTGGGCTTTGACTTAATCCCTAGGCTTCTGGGTTTTCTGAGCACTTTCATCGCCTGAGGGCCCATCAGGAGATAAAAGTGTGGTGGCACCAGTAAACACTTCCTGGGCCAGCATCAGCTGAATGCTGTGCACTGCTCTGTGCTCTGGAGGCTGGGCCCATGGGTGGGAGGGACCTCTCCAACAGGGTCAGTCTTCCGAAGTCACAGGTCTAGGGTAGAGTGTCTAGCTTATTTCTCACAAGTTATTAGACCCTAGTAAAACTGGGCGAACTTTGAGCCTCCTCCGCCGAGCCGGCGTCCCCATCTTTGAAATCGCTACCCTTCCCCAACAATGGTGAAGAGCAAGTCAGCTTATCTTCTTAGTCTAGCACAAGAAAGCTCAAAATAGAAACAGACAGTACAGTTGTTGCCTGTTACTTCAGGGAAAGAGATCTTCTGAGTTGAAGGGACCTTCTGGTTATCTGACTGGTAACTGTAAATGCCTGTATGTACTCACAGTGTAGGAATAAGTGGGACTCAATTCCGATAGCCCAGAATCTGAGTGACAGCGATTTGAAACTACGACCCAACATGGGGGAGTGGCAACTTAGGAACAACTTCTTGAAGTTGGTCTGCCATCAAGTACTTGAGAACTTGAGAAACCAGAAAGGATTGAGAATAATAGCATTAGGTGGAGAGAGCTTGTGAGAAATTCCAGGGAACGAACACACGATGGCTATTCGGAGAACAGAAAGCACAAGGCTCCTACGGGACAGACTTTGTGCTGTACTTGAGGTTGGTGGAGATTGGTAGAAGTGCTAGGGAACAAAAATCTCCAACAGGGAGCTTGTGCGTATTGGAGAATCACTGATGGTTCCTCCGTTGTGTGTGGTTTGGCCAGGAGGGCTGGTGGGAGTGATACTACAAAGCTGTCCAGCTGAGATGCATATTAGAGGTAGAGAGGTCTGTGATGCAGGTGAGTTCACTCCTGGGCCACAGCAGTATTAGTTGCAGTGAGAAATGCGATCCGTGGATGAGAGCTGTTCCAAAGGAAGAGCTTAAAGGACGCAGCAACTGATAAGTAGCTGGGGTGGGAGAACACACATGCCAGGGAGGCTCAGCGCATGTTGAGGAGTAATACTATTGCAGACAAAATAGAGAAGTGCAGAAGGGGAAATGGCTTGAACAGGAAGAGGAGGGGTCCAGATGTCAGCGTGTTGAGCAACAGGTTTCAGGAGCACTTGCTTTCAGCTGGAACTGTCATTCAACTCATGTAGGGCCGTAATGCAAGGGCAGGTCTCAAGCTAGAGGTGTGTGCACAGCCATACAGACCATGAGGTAGCTGACAAGTCTTCCAAGAATTCCATAGCAGGAGGTGTGTGCACAGCCATACAGACTGTGAGGTAGCTGACAACTCTTCCAAGAATTCCATAGCAGGAAGTTAAGAGCCTCAGGGACCTTGGGCCGTCTTGAGCTGTGTGCAAAGAGGACAGAGGAAGATCCCAGGATGGGATTCTTAGAAGTGGATGACATGACCTTGGGGATCTTCATTGTAGGTTTAGGGAGTAGGTTTAGATGAGCAGAGGTTTGAGTCGTAGGACTTTTTGTTTGTTTTGTTTTGTTTTTTCGAGACAGGATTTCTTTGTGTAGCCCTGGTTGTCCTGGAACTCACTTTATAGACCAGGCTGGCTTAGAAATCCACCTGCCTCTGCCTCCCAAGTGCTGGGATTAAAGGCGTGTGCCACCACTGCCCAGCCTCTTAGGAATTTGTAGATGGCCTCGGGACTGTTTGTGCCATATGGTGGTGACAAAGTTGAGTGAATAGTTGGTGGAAACATGGAAGTTGGTACTGTAGCCTGATCTCAGTGTTTGGCAGTGAAGTTGAATATGTTTGCCTGTAAGATACAGAACATGGAAAGTTGAGGCAGGAGGATTGCTATAAGTTCAAGTTAGACTATAGTGTGACTGACACTCACTCGTCCCCCCCTTCTCTGTGTGTGTGTGTGTGTGAGTGTGTGTTATGAGCTTCAACTTAGGGAAGGAGAATCCAAGTATACATTTCAATCAGGAGGTAGAAGCTAGCTGGGGAAGAGGCCAGAGATCTCTAAGAGCAGCAATTGATCCCAGAGGCACTGGAGGGAGGAAGGACAGGGTGACACACAGTGTTTGATTGGCGAGAAAGAAGAATGAGGGAAGTTAAACTGGCTGGCTGCCAGGCATTTAGGCGGTGAGGTCATTGGTGAGTGTGAGGGAGGGGGGCGAAGCTGTTGGGGGCTCTGGGAGATGGAAAAGGTTTGGAACAGCTGCTGTGGGGAAGGCAACTGGGAATCTGGCAGCTCCAAATACCAGAGAAGCTGGGGCTGGAGGGTGGGAGGGTGTGGCAGGTGCTGCATTGCTTTGGGAGCTCTGCAGTGCTCAGCGCTCTCTCCACCTACTTTCTGCAGTGTGGAGGCAAAACAGGAAACAGGCAGTGCTGTGGCCCAGGGTTAGAGATTGGGCCAGATAGCCCAGGATGATAGAAGAGGCCTTTGTTGAACAAGCTAGTGACCAAGCCAGTCTAGGGACTTGATTGACAAGGCACAAGGGCAGGCCCTGGGACACTCAAGACCTTCTGCTAGGCTGTAAGTGGAGTGGGTGGTGGAAGTAGAGGTGGGGAGAGCTGGGGAGGATCTTGGGACCAAACTGCTGATAAGCATAGGTCCAAGATGTCCCGAGGAGGAAGATAAGGAAGAAGAGAATTTTGAAGCCAAGGGAGTTGAACAGTGACATTGCAGCTGGCTGGCAGAGAAGGCAGCCGCTGATAGTGTCCTGCAGGAAGGACACGGGTACCCACAGGGAGACGTGCGGTTCAGTAGTTTATCCTTCCAAAGATGAGGACAGCCATTTTTAGTAGCATTTACTCGAGAGCAGGGATGAGCTGAGTCTGTGTCCCTGTCCTCAGAATGTCCCCAACAAGAAGGGTGAAGCTTGCACTCAAGGACTCCTGTTAGTGAAGAATAGGAGACTTGCAGGAGTCAGTCTTAGGGAAGGCAACCAAGGTCTAGGGGAACGTACAGCATGGGAAGTAGAGCTCTGAGTGCAGTTCTGGGGATGGAGGGGAGGAGATAGTGAAGGGCTCCCGGCAGTAGAGGGAGAAAGGCATCAGAAGATGATTTGGGCCCCAGTGTCCTGAGTGCAGGGAATCCTGCACTAGACTAGACTCACCCTGACACACTGGTGCAGGTCGTATAGTCCCTCAAGTGCTTGCCCTTAATGGATGGATATTCTCTTCTCTCTACAGACTTTAGCCCTCGATGTCTTCTACATAGGAGGCTTAGGAACTGGCCTTTTGCCCTCCCCTGGACACTGACTGGGGAAGGACTGGGATCTGGTAGACTAGAAAACCCTCACTAAGATCAGAGTGTCTGTTTAAAAAGCTGGTGTCTGGGCTCCTACACACAGCGTTTGAGGGTTTAACCTATGCTTTCCATCTGTGTTGCATCCTCATGCTGACAGACTACTCGGCAGCAGGCAGGACAGGTGTGTGTGTGTGTGCGCGCGCTCCCGCGTACGTTGCGCCATTGTGATGGGAGGAGGGGGCTGTCTGAGCATGCTTTATGAAGTTGGTGTTGTGACCTGGTTTATTTGGTGCTTTTGAGATCTGAGCTGCCCTATGTGTGCTTTCCATTGCTGAGTTCTGGCCTGACTGAATGTCTCGGGGTGCAAGGGTTTATACTCTGTGAATGAAGATGTATCACTGTGGGAGGTGTAGGCTAAGGGTAGTCCTGCCCCTATGTGTAGAGCTAGGGGTCAGGAAAGGGAGTTGGGGAGACCAGGCATCAAAGGTAGGAGGTAAAAGCTGAGTCTCAGTGTAAGAAGGGGTCAGTAGGGTCCATCTGGGACGATTTAGAGAATGTGAAAAGTACATTGGTGGTTTTTTTTAGGTACGCTCTCCTGGAGGCCCAGGCCCCTTGACCCTGAAGGAGGTGGAAGAGTTGGAACAGCTGACCCAGCAGCTGATGCAGGACATGGAGCACCCTCAGAGGCAGAGCGTGGCAGTGAATGGTGAGTCCAGCACCCACCCTTTGGGGACATCTCACCTGTTGGCGTGTTGGCTGGCCATGAGCTTACAGAAGCTCTTGTGAGCCTGTGTCCTTCTGGTTGAGATGCAATGTTTTGGTCTTCCCAGAGTCCTGTGGCAAATGCAATCAGCCACTGGCCCGTGCACAGCCTGCAGTTCGTGCACTGGGACAACTGTTCCATATCACCTGCTTCACTTGCCATCAGTGTCAGCAGCAGCTGCAGGGACAGCAGTTCTACAGCCTGGAGGGGGCACCCTATTGTGAGGGCTGCTACACCGTAAGTCAGTGTGGGGGCTTCCGGTTGGGGTGGGGCTGGATGAGTCTTAGAAGATACGTGGGTACTCTGGTTCCCTCACAACCTGCTGATTGTCTCCCAGGACACTTTGGAGAAGTGCAACACGTGTGGGCAGCCCATCACTGACCGCATGCTGAGGGCCACTGGCAAAGCCTACCACCCACAGTGCTTCACCTGTGTGGTCTGCGCCTGTCCCCTGGAGGGCACCTCCTTCATTGTGGACCAGGCCAATCAGCCCCACTGTGTCCCTGACTATCACAAGTGAGGACCTGTTGTGTCTCTTTTCTGTTCCGTCCATGTTTTGTCTTGTAACCAGGCTCCCACCTGGCTGTAGGTCAGCCAGAGACCATAGATCATAGTTGCTGGCCACAACTGTGGTCTTAGGCTACTTCCCCATTAGCCTTGGGTCCCTTGGGCTTCTTGGGATGTGCCTTGTGTTCAGCAGTTGGTCCTAGAGTGGCTAGGTTCCTATGTGGGCTGAGTTCTCAAAGTTCCTTTGGAGCGCAGTTCCTTTGGAGTGCTAGCTTTTTCCTAGAACTAAATAGTCTGTGGCCATCTTGGACTGTATGTCTGGGGTATTTTGTGGGGGAGACTAGGATTCCTCTTTTTCTGGGGTCAGGCTGGGGATATGCACAAGCAGGTATCTTGTGGTCCACTTTAGGGTTCCTGGTAAACTGTACTATGGGTGGGGTAAGGGTGTGGGAGCGAACACCTGTGACAGAGGTGTGGAACATGGAGTATTGTGTGAGTAGAGAGGCAGGAAATTCCTCTTGATAAGGGTGTGTGTGTGTGTGTGTGTGTGTGTGTGTGTGCGCGCGCCTCTTGTTCCTTTGGCCTTTCTCATGACCTTGTTCCACCCATATATGTGGAATAAGCAGGTGTTCCCTGTGGCCACACAACTTGTGCCTTGCCCTGCTAAGGGCTAAAAACCCCAGGTGCCAGGATCTGCTGAGCCTTCTGGACCTGCTTTCTGACCCTTTAGGCAATATGCTCCAAGGTGCTCCGTCTGCTCGGAGCCAATCATGCCTGAGCCTGGCCGAGATGAGACTGTGCGAGTAGTGGCGCTGGATAAGAACTTCCATATGAAGTGTTACAAGTGTGAGGTCAGTTGTCCCTTCTGGCTTGCAGAGGTCTCTTTGAGCCTTGGAAAACCTAAGGGACTTGCCAATGGGTGGGAAGAGTTCTGGACTTGCACACACGCACTGGAACGGAGGTGTTGTAGCAGCGAGAAGCAGTCAGAATGGAGTTGGGATAGGCTCCAACCCTGTAGTGGGATGACAGCGGGGAGGTTCCCTGCAGACTGTCTACTCCTGCAGAAGAGGCCTGGAAAGGAGCAGGGAAGGTAGTGTGATCAGGAAGGACATCAGCACTAAGCCTATGACACACGTGGTCTTCCTCCTGCAGGTACAGCTGCAGCACAGTAGTGGGTGAAGCGGGCACCTTCCTGGGCAGTGTTCCTCACACCTTTCCTCCTTTCCAGGACTGTGGGAAAGCCCTGTCCATTGAGGCAGATGACAACGGCTGCTTCCCTCTGGATGGCCATGTCCTCTGTCGGAAGTGCCACTCTGCTAGAGCGCAGACCTGAGTTGAGGATGGACCTTCTTCCAGACCACAGGTCCATCCCCCACTGTGGACCACCCACAGAGGCCAGTCCTTGCCTCCACCCTCCCTGCATTCCAATCCCCTCCCCTGTGTCTCAAATGCCCTGACCCAGGGCCTCAGCATGGCCTAGAAGTATTGAGGCTCTGTCCTGGTGCTGAGGCCCAGCCCTGGGCTCCAACCCTTGCCTCTTCTGCAGGGATCACCCATCATCCTGAGGTCCCCAACCCAAGGGTCACATATAGTGCTGCTGCTTTCACTGCTGCACCAACGCCCTTGGCTGGCCTGAGCAACCTATGCAGTGTGCTTGCTGAGGGTAGAAGCCCTAACCCTCCAGGAGCTCAGCTCCAGCAGCCTGGACACCCGCCTTGCTCTGTGCTGCTAGGCTGCGGCCACAGCTAAGATTATAAAAACCTCATTTTCCAGAATTGCTAGTACTTGGTTTTTTGATAATATCTGAACTCTTGGAGTTGAAATAGAGGGACTCAATGGGGAAAAAGATCAAGGGAAGAGAAGAAAACTCAACTCTGTTTATTTACAAAAATAGATAATGCATATGTAAGTATATATATTAAACCCTCCCCCAGCACCCACCCACCCACTGTTCCCTTCACTTGTACCCCACCCACCCCCTTTATAAACAAAGGCTCCTTGGTCCAAAGGCAGAGTTCTGATTGACTGGGCAGGAGCAGCACCGATAGCCTACATTTCGTAGGCTGAGGAAAGGCCCAGGGAGTGACTGTAGCCTTGCCCTTGCTCATGGAGGCAGGCAGAGGGCTGGAGCATCTTTTCAGTGGATGCTCAGTCCTTAAATCCTTGAATACTGCAGAGAATGCGTTTCTGGTGTCCTGGCAATGTGATTCCCATCTGCGTCAGGTCCCTATGCAAGAGGGAAGGAGGCTGTGAGTCTAGAGGCTCGAACATCAGCCACCCACCCATGCCCGTGCTGGTGCTGCCTGGCCCCAGAGTTCTCACTCAGCTGTCAGCTCCAGCACACACTCCATGGTGTCCAGCCCAGCCGAGCGGAAGTGCAAGATGTAGCGCTTCATGCGTATGGATTCAAGCCACTCAGAGACACTTCGATAAGGGATCCCATCAGAGCCGCTCAGGCTGGGCAGGCGTAGGGTCACTCTGTGGGAAACAGGGTATCCTGTTTGTACCCCTGAAGTACAGGAGCTGGTTGGCCTGGGCCACCACATTGCAGCCAGCACTGAGTCAGATGCTTGCATACAGCTCCTCTAGGCTGCACATAAACTGGCTGTTACCTGAGCTTACTTCCTGGCCTGTTTCCTGGTGTGCTCAAAGCAGCAGGCAGGCAGCAGACTGACCTGTTCCATGGGTAGATCTAGAGAGTGTGGTTGCCCTGGCCATCCCTAGTGAAGTGAATCCTTTAGACATGAGTGCTTCTTGACTGAGATAAATCAGAAGGCAGGAGAAGGGCCCTACAGCAAGGTGCTGTGCTCCCTCCTTCTAGGATGGCCACCTAAGAGCAGCCCTCACTTGCCATATTCGACCCTGACTGTTATTCTTACACTCTGATAACCACAATACAATGAGTGTTCCTGTAGGAAAGCCAGCCAGAGCCAAAAACCATTAGCAAAGTAAATCTGCTGGGGGAAAATATCCAGCATTCCAGAAAGATTAGCACACATGGTCTCCAGCGTCCGAGGGAGTTGTGCTCCAAAAGATAGTCTCAAAAGTTGGAACATGGAAAACAATTTCTTCCAGAAACAAGGTTATATATGGTGGGTTTGATACAGGCCAGTACACCATGCTGCCTTAAAGTCCAGCCTTGCCGGGCTCCCCAGCTTGACTCCCTCCTTCCACTTCATTCTCTACATTCTGGCCATGTTTTTGAACAAATCAAAAAGCACTCCCTTCTTAGCAGGGCTGGTCCTCTGTCCTGACCTCGGCCGTCTCCCGTTCTCAGGGCGGCAGCCTCTGACCTGGATGCTGCCATTGTTTGGACTGTCTGGGATCTGTCGTTCCTCAGCCCCTGCCAGACTGGCCATTTAGTCAGAGGCCTTCTTAGACTCCCTTCTGTCCCTACCCTAATCAGGAGCAGGTTCCAGGCTATAGCAAAGAGCTTGTACTAACTAGTAAGTCCTCTAAGACAAATCTCTGCACCTTTCCTCCACATTCGAGAAAGGAAAATATCCCAATTTTCAGTTGGTCACAGGAGCACCAGAGGTGGGGTCCCAGTCATTAATTAACATAATAGGGGTGACAAGCAAGAGTGACTCTGAAGGTCCCAGGGGGACTAGAGTGAGAGGTGGGTAATCTAGGTCTTAACTCCTTCAGTCATATGTGCTCTCTGTTTCTTACCTTGCATCAGGTTACCACCATGGTAGCTGGATTCCACCCCCATTAGCCTGAGCTTCCCCACAAGGCATGGACAGCTGTCTCATGTTGGATTCTGTCCAGAGCTCCCTGGGGCCCAACACTCAGTGGATAGGATGGAATGTCCATCTTATTTTTCCAGATTTGACCTCCAAACTCCCATCCTTCTTGAACATATTTACCTAGGGTCAAAGTTGGCAATGGTCCTTAGGGAATGGGGGTCAGTAAGCAACTGTTCCAGATGTGCCTGCAGCTGGAGGAAGTGGGGTCGACGGGCACGATCGTAAGCCCAGCAATTCTTCATGAGTTCGTACAGAGGGGCAGGACAGTCCACAGGAGGGGGCAACCGGTACCCATCTTCAATACTTTTCATTACCTGTAGCAAGAGACAGAGAGATGTCTAGGCAGGAAGTTAGATAGCTCCACTAGAAAACCACTTCTACAGGATGACTGAGGTGTCACCTGTAAGCAACCCTGACCAGGATAGCAAAGAAGTAACAGAACGGAGCACAGGAAATAGTGCCAAAGGTTGGAGTTGAAATAATCATAGGCAAAGACTGTGGGCATGGGGGGCGGGCAGGTAGGATTAGAAGAAACAGTTGTATCAGGGATGGCACGGGAAAATAGTCCAGGTTTACCTCTTGATTGCTCATCTCCCCATAGGGTTTGTCGCCAAAACTCAACACCTCCCACATTACAATCCCAAAGCTCCACACATCACTGGCTGTGGTAAAGATCCGATGGGCAATAGCTTCTGGGGCTGTCCAACGGATGGGGATCTTTCCTCCCTAAGGCATTGCATAGGAGAGTGGTGTTTCAGGGCATGGCCTAGTACAAAACTGGAAAGGGAATCTTACACTTGTGCATGGGTCAGCAAATGAAGTGTACATGTGAGTGTGGATGGGGCTCTAACCTGGGTTTCATAGGTACCATCAAAGTCATCCAGGAGGCGGGTCAAGCCAAAGTCAGACACCTTGCAGCACAAGTTCTGATTCACCAAGATGTTCCTGGCAGCCAGGTCTCTATGGACATAATTGTGGCCACTGAGGTAGTTCATGCCTGACGCTATGCCCAGCAGCATAGCCACTAGCTGACCAGGAGCTAGCTGGTCCTCCCGTTCCTGTAGTAGGGTGAATGCATACATCAGAGGATGAAGTCTCCTGCAAGACATGAGGCTCCATGGTGTGACCCCTCCTGAACTGACCCTCTGCCAGTCTCACCTTCAGAAAGGCATCCAGGGCTCCATTTTCCATAAATTCTGTGACGATCATGATGGGCTTTCCTGAGACACAGCACATGCATCACACGTAGACCTGGGTTTCCGCCATTGGCAGCCTACTCCCCGCCCCCATTGCCCCCACCCCTTCCACCCCTTCCACTCCAGTTCTTGGGGATTACTGCACATACTTTTTGTGATGACACCTTCTAGGCGTAGAATGTGTGGGTGGTTGAACTGGCCCATGATAGTTGCTTCTCGAAGGAAATTCCACCAGTGGCCATCAGGGGATGTATCTTTCAAGGTCTTAATGGCCACAGTCTTGCAATCTTGGCTGGGGAGTCTCAGGGCTCCCCGATACACTTCCCCAAACTCCCCTGGATGAGAGGAAAATAAGGTTGCAGCTTGATGCAGTTAGACTATCCCATGATCAAGTGGTGTCACCTCCAGTTCTCCAGTTTCTCCTCAATGGAAATCTGAAGGACAGATGCCCTTCCAGGGAAGTGGCAGTCTGGAACGAGCAACCAATGAAGCTCTGCAACCTAACCAGTACTGTCTTCCATGGCTAGCATGCTCCTTGGCTTATGTTAAGTATTCAGTAAATACATTCTCTGGTTATGAAGGATAAGTTGGTCCAGGGCTAGCTAGTGCCCAAGGAACAGGAGGCCTGCCTTTTTCCCCGTGAGTGAGCTCCCTGGTCAGAGCTCTTGCTGGCTCAGTTGCACCACTGACGAGGACACTGTCAAGCTTTGTGTTCTGTTGAGATCTATTTTCCTTGGTGACCCAGGGGATCGGGGCAGCCCAAGGACACTGGGCCCCTGATTGGGTAGAATGCTCACTTAGGGAGGTTCTGAATCTCTCCTGCTCTGGGAATCCTCTGAAAACAAACTGCACTTTGGCATGGCAGCACTTCTATGGGTAGAGATGGTGTGTTTAACATTCTTTATCAGAAACCCCGTAACCACAAAGCAAAGTGTGTAGGAGGCAGAGGCTGCTCCAGGGTGTAGAAATTCAAGGAGGATACAGGATAGAGCAGGCATGGGCTCATGTGGGAACTCAAGGCTGGAAGAAAGGAACCTGGTAGCAGCCATGTGCTACCACACAGAGAAGACCAGTTGGGGTCACAGAAGGGCTTACCTTCTCCTATGACAGTGTCCACAATCAGCCAGCCTGGGTCTAGTTCCTGGGCAAAGTCTAAGGCTCCCTGTGCAGGGTCCTCATAGGCCTGGAGGTCCACATAGGGTTTTAGCCACAGCTTGTCCTCTGGGAGGCAGGGGGATGACAAGAGGACTCAGCCACTGTAGCACAAGGATCAGAGCATGGGGGCGGGGGGAGCAAGGAAGAAGGGCAGACAGCTGAGCCCATTCCCAGTACGTCTTTGCTCTCTCAGGTGAGCCTGGCTTTAGCTCAAGCAGAGAAAATCTCTATTCTTAGCAATAAAGCCTCCACCTTTTCCCTGTCTATTTTCTAGGCTTTTCTGCCCTACTGTTGAGGGTCCAGCAGTGGCCAGAATTCAGATCCTGCAGTATATTCCCTGCTCTGAGTTACACGGATCTTCCTGTGACTTGTGACCCAGCTTCTGGCCCCATGCTGTCCAAGTCACTTACAGCTCATTCACTCCCAGATGAAGCCTCCCTTTGGTGCCAGCTACTCAGATAGACAGCAAATGCTCCCTCTGGCAGAGACAACTAATGAGGTGACAAGCAGGAAGCCTGCACGTCTCAGAGGACCTCAACCTCTTCCTGCCTGGCCTTAGCCCATAGACCTGGCCACTAGGATGGAGAACATGGTCCAGAGCCCAGCGTAACTGTGCACTGGTACCAAGAACTAGTAGATAATTGCATCAGAGCTGCTGACAGCTATCAGGGCAGAGTTAATTAACCAAAATTAATTAGGTGGCAAAACACAAGATCCTTAGGGACAACATACTGCACCCACATTCCCAGAGTTGACCTGGGTGTGTCACACACACACACACACACACACAATCTCTCTCTTTCTCTCCCTCCCTCCCT
>NW_022196903.1:37407461-37430453 GCF_008632895.1 Mastomys coucha
CCCCCTCTCTTTCTCTCTCTCCCACTCATTCACCCTTCTGGCTCACCTCGATCAACATTGGTGGTGCGTTCATGCTGCCTCTGCTGTCTTTGTCGATGGCCTCTCCTATAGAAGTAGGGCAACTTCTTTAGGAACTCGGGGAAACCTCAGTGGTCCCATGAGCTCTGGCTCAATTTGCCACAGACATGAGGCAAACATGGCTGGGTGTGGGGCATGTCTAAACTTTGGTTTTAGGGGACAGTAGGATCGTTAGGGGTACAGACTTCTAACAAAGCAAGGGAATCCCAGATGAATGGGTAGGGAAGACAGAGCCAGCACCTTGAACGGAAGACATAAATCCCGATCAGCAGAGCTATTCCAAGCAGCAATCCAAAGATGACGGCCACAATCTCTCCTCCTGACAGGCTTCTGGAAACTGGGTGTCAGAGTTCAGAAGGCTGAGGCCTCACAGCCATTAGGGGTTATAAAGGCTAAAAGGTAGGGTCCCAAGTATACCCAAGGTCAGTTTTTAAGTGGACATTGGGTCTATATTTCCCTTAACAGAGATTATTGAATGGTCACATTATATGCATAAATACAGAGAAAGGCAAGGGTCACTTAAAAATAGGAGCTGAAGTGTCTTCAGGAGATGACAATTGTGTATGTCTGGGTGGAACAGGAGATAGGTAACTTACCTGGTGGGCTTGTCCGAAACTCATGGTCAGGGGAGAAAGGGCCAGGCCCCAGTGGGGTCAGTGTTCGCACTCTGACAATGTACGTGGTATCTGGCTGAAGTTTTGTCAACAAGACCCTGGGTTCAAGCACCATCTGGTGCCATTCTTCATCCTGTGGATGGGACTTGCATTAATGAGGCTGTGCTGAGCCAGGCTTGGTAGAGAAGATAGAGACACGGGAGGGCCTGGACAGGATAGGCTGTAGCAGTAAGGTCAGAGTCCTTTGCAGATGTTTATCCTGAGAAAGTTTGTTTTGGATCTTTCCCCGCATCCTAAACCTCAAGTTAGGAATGTGAGAGTGTACCCCCAAACACTGAATGGTGTCTCCACGTGTTTTCTGACCTGGTTCAGCACGTGCAGCTCATAGCTCAGATTCCCTCCAGGATTTCGGGGTCGGGACCCTGCCCAAGTCAGCTCCAGCTGCCTCGGTTCTTTCTTCACCAGCTTCAGTGACAGGCCAGAGAGTGACTCTGGACACAAGGTTGAATTTGGAAGGTAAGAAGGAGTCGCTCAAATTGTACCTCCACTGCTTCCTGCCCATCACTCAGCCCTGTGGTCTCAGGTGCCTCACCTGCATGCCCCATGTTGATACTGAGGGAAGCGCTGCTAGGGCTGGAACTGTCCAGTCCCGACACTCTGTTTTGGGATTTGACGGTAAATGTGTAGTTGGCATAAGGCTCGAGGCCTTCCACTTGCACAGTAGATGCGGTGAGCCCAGAAGCTGCTGGGGAAAAGTGCACACCTTTTCCACAGGGTTGGCAGGGGCCCCCATCCTGTGCAATGCCCCGACACTGCAAGCACTCCACGCTGTATCTTATATCATGGCGTCCCCCTGTATCGCTGGGGGGTTCCCAGCGCAGGGAGAGTTGAGTCCCTGATGCAGAGAAGCTCAGATTTTGGGGAGCTGATGGGGGACCTGTGGGAGAAGATAAGTTATCAAACAGGTGTCATTTCCTCTCACCCAAGCCACTGAGCCCTGCTTCTATCATCCCAATTACGTCTTCCAAAGCCCTCATGAGAGATTAAACTTCTACCAAAGAGGAAGTACTATATAACAAACCTCTGCGTTCTAGAGAGGACAGAGGGCAGGGAGCGGCTATAATTGGTGTCTGACTACCTAGGTTTCCATTACTCAGTAAGCTCTGAAGATGCTGGTCCCAAGGAGGGTCTAGCACCTGTTGCCAGATGGCCAGGCCCTGACTGCAAGACTTACGTGTGCATGCTACCGAGGGGCCCTCCCCAGGGGCTCGATAATGTCCATTCTCACAGGTACAGATGGTAGACCCCTCAGCCTCTGCTATGCTATGTTGGGGGCACTTGAGACAATGGAGTGTATTCATGTCCATTCGATAGAAGCCAGTAGGACAGGCTGGAGAGAGAAGACACAACCATGTTTTCTGTTATTTTGTATTTACATGATGGACAAAACCTGTAACCACCCCTCTCCTTTACCTCCCACCCTCCCCTTTTGCTAGAATTGGAACACTACCACAGACATCCCACTCAAGTTAAAAATCATGGAAGCCTTGTTTGGGTACTTGGAAGACCCACCCAGGTGTTCCCTGGGGTTTCCCGCTTCCCCATTCCTTACCAGTGCATTCCACATTTCCACTGCTTTCTTCATAGCCAGGCTTGCACTGGCACTGACCCACGGGCACCAGCCACTCACCATCAGGGCTGCAATGCATGCGTGGTGGACCTGAGGAACCCAAGCTGATCTGTGCATGGGAGAGGCAGGTTCCAGCTACTTCTACCAACCCTCCAGGTCCAGGGAGAGTGTCAGGGAAGTGGGCCAAGCCATGCACAGTCTCTGCACAGCGCTGGTAGAACACCCTTACAGACACTAGCGCCACACAGGAACCTGGGTTGTGGAAAGCTAAGTAGAGGCCACGGCGGGTAAGGTGACCCAAGGAGCAACGCTCCACGTTCAGCTTTACAGAGCCTGAGGCCAGGTCTCTGATGGTGAAGCTCTGGTCTGCTGCCACAGTCGTTACCTAGGGGAGAGGAAGGGATGATGTTAAGCCATGCTTCATCCTGTATAATATATACCTCTGGATTTAATAGAAGATGGCTACCTCTCATCCAAAAATCTAAAACATGAAGAGTTCCCAAACCTGACAGTCTCTATGGCATGCCACAACTGGGAATTTCCATATATGATCTCATGAGATTAATCACATGAATTTCATAATTTGAATTAGGTCCTGGGGGCTAAAGAGATGGCTCAGCACTGGCTGTTCTTCCAGAGGTCCTGAGTTCAATTCCCAGCATCGACATGATGGCTCACAACCATCTGTAATGGGATCTGATGCCCTCTCTTGGTGTGTCACAAGATAACGACAATGTACTCATATACATAAAATAAATAAATAAAACTTTTAAAAAAATTAGAATTAGGTCCCACTTCCCAAGATTTGTCTATATAAATATTCCAAGTTCTGAAATCTGAAACACTGAAGTTCCCAAGCATTGTGGGTAAGGAACACCCAGTTTATACAACCACGATGGAAGAGATCATGATGTGTGAGGTCCCTGGGTAATCATTTTACAGACATGTTTTTTGGCTCATGCAATAACCCTATGAGACAAGATGTCTTACCGTTTAACTTACAGAGAAGGGAACTAAGGCTACAGCAAACTAGCTCTTCTAACAGATAGTAGAGCTATGACACGATGGAGCTAGGATTGGAACTCAGACAGCGGAATGCTACGGACCATAAAACTTCCACCACTGGGAGGTGTTCCCAAGCCTGGTGCCAATGAGGTGATCAGTTACAGAATGTGTCATAACTAATTTATTACCAATAACAAACTTTACAACCTTCGCTCTTTGGAAAGAAATGAGAGCACATCCTATAATAATAAGCTCCAGACTGCTTTGTGTTCTAGGATGTTTCCACGCTAGGAAAGAACGGTATGGGACTGGTGATTGGCAGCCAGGAACTGTCCTGTGTATTTCGAGCAATACTCTTTGGGGCATGTCATATACGAAAATCATGGGCGCTGAAGTAAAATGTCTGAAAAATCTCCATACTATGCTCCCCCTTTCGACAACAGCATCAAGCTATTTCAATGGATGCAAGTAATAAGGTTATTATATGGTGAGGAAACTAATGTTCAGAGAGGTTAAATGATGCCCTTAAAGCCAGGGCACAGCCAGTGGTACTCAGGACTGCCTTTCTGTACTGGTGTCCAGTCCTGCCGTCTTATTCTACATTCACACTTGCTTCCAGTTTCTTCTCTGTTTCTCCTTGGCTGAGCTGGATCATGGCGAGGACCAAGGCAAGGATCTATATCAGAGAAGGGATGGCATGAAGGGGTGGCAGCACCTTTTGAAACAAAGGCCGTCGGAGCTGAATGCCCACATCCTGGTCGCTCTCCATGTAGAAAAGGTTGAAGGTCTCTTTGCATCCTTGAGGCCTAGCGCCCCCTGGGAAACTCTTACAGTCCCGCACAGTGAACTGCAGCTCTACTTGGACTCGTGAAGATTCCTCTCCTCGGTAGATCCAATTGGAGCGAAGCCAGTGGTCAGTGTCTCCACTTTCCTGTATTGGGCAGTCTTGGTACATGTACAGGGGTGTTCCATTCAGCATTTGTTGCACCTCACTCCACTGCAAGAAGAGAATCAGACTCAGTGACCAGAGCTGATGAAGAGGGAGTTGGGGTCAGAACTCCCAGGTTAATGGGCCTCACCAGACCTTCCAGCCCCAGGACAGTAGGTTAAGTGTTTCAAGTAGGAGCATTATTTGGACTTGGGGTAGATTAGATAAGATAGCAACCCCTTAAGATCCTAGACAGCCCTGGTTGGTCCCTTAATTTCATCTGTTTCAAATACAAGAGTATGGGTTGGACCTACTTAGTAAGTAGAACTCTCATGTACCCACAAAGGCAAAGCTCATTCAAAAGCCATCTTCAGGTTATAGTAAAGCCTCTGCCCTTGGAGGACAGGGACAAGCTAAGAACTGTTTACACAGAGATCTCACTCTCTCCAATACTCCTTCTACTTATGACACCACCAAAGTCCCAACAGTTAGCGGGGCTCCCAGGTACCATCTAATCTACCCCTTGACTTTTTTTTTCCACATTGAAGAATTTTTAAACCTAGTAATCATAATGGCTGGCATTACTGTAACTTGCAACAGGCCACTGATATAGAGCCAGTGTGGAGTGGCTTGCCCAATATCTGAGACAGAGTTGGAGTACAAAGCCAGGTACTCCAGGTACAGAATTTATGCTCTTAAACTTCACATCTAGCAGGTTCAGGAATTGACTGACAAAGGTTAGGTCTCCCCATCCTTCCACCTTTAATCTGAGAGGTAGCCACTCTTAATGGTTTGAAATAAAGCTGTCTAGACCACTTTCAAAGCCTCCTGAGAAGTAGTCTAAATGGTTCTGCCTTGTTAGAATAAATATATACAAGGGTTATTCTGTAACCTCCTTTGTTGTAACAAATAATGCCCTGGAACTAGCCCTATAGAATATACATAGACCCGTCTTTTGTTGCAGTATATAAACAGCATCTGAGCATATGGATGCACCATAATTGTTAACCATTCACCTGTTGTTGGGTAATTAGTTTCTAGCTTTTTTTTTCTTTCATTTTATTCTAGGAAAGCAGACAGATGAATGTAAGATTTCCATAGAATTGCTGAATCAATAGATAGATCTCAAAATTTATAAGCTGTTGCTAAATTGCCCTCCAAAGGTTTTATCAGCTTACACTTCGGAAACAAGTACAGGAGAGTTCATTTTCTAAAAAGCTCATTAGAAGAGATATTAATGTTAATATTCTTTTTGTATGTTGCCAGCTCCATGGCCAAGGCAGCCCTATTGGCCTCCCAAGTCACATTTCTTTGAAGGGACGGTTATATGTTTCTTTTCTCTTCATCGGCTATGTACATGTTCATTAACTAATGTTATTCACTTGGGTGAGTTTTTAAAAAATATTAATACTAATTATTTGCTTGCTATATATGCTTCAAATATTCTCAGCCATGCCACATTTTTGCTAATGGCATCTTGTATGTCAAAACACATTTTTTTTTTTTTTTGTATAATAACATCATGAGTTTGGGGCTCTGTGTTTTGACTGAGATCATAAAATTCTTTTTATCTTTTGAAAATTTTGAAAGTTTTCTTTTTTTTTTTGGCTTAAACTTTATTCTTACTAGAATTTATTTTTTGTATGTGCTCATAGAACAAGGAGAGGAGTTCTTCCTTTCACTCTGTCACAACCTTGCAGACAACCAGTTGGCCATAGGGTGACCAATCAGTTCTTTGGGGGGGCGGGTCAGCACACACCCCTAACTATATTTATGTGGCATTGTTTGAGATGACTGCTGGGTAAAAAACTATAGATACAGGATTAGCTCCGACAAGCTGCCCTTTGGCAAAAGAAACGTCCATCTTTGAAAGGGACTTAAACTAGTGAGCTACCACTGCCAGGAAGAAGGCTGCTCACCGAAAACTCCTTTAACCCCAGAGACTTTTAAACTGGGCACAGCAGGACAGCCTTTGTTCATTTCACACTTGCGCCTGTCACCACCTCCCCGCCCCCACTCTTCTCCAAAGCTCAGGATACTACACAAGCTTCAACCCTCTGAACTTTCCTGGAACTTCATCCTGTGTGAATGAAGGTAATTAAAGTCGTGTTTCTCCTGTTCATTCATCATCCATTGTCACTTTCACAGCCTCGCTTAGGGGGAGGGTAGGAAGTACTTCTGTCCCCAGCAGTACTTATCACATGGACTAGAAATTCCATGGTCATCCACATGAGAGTATCGTCCATGTGGAGTCTGTGATTGGACTTTCTACTCTGTTCCTGGGTTTCTTGTTATCATTCCAGGTTTTAATTACTGTTGATGTTCTGATTATCTGTTGGTGGGACGGGTACCGTACGTCATCTTTCTCTTAAGTGCTTTCTTGGCCAGATGTAGTTATGAAAGCCCACAGATTTCACAAAATAGTTTACTATATTTGGGATGCCATCCCATAACTTGATGGAGAAGAGACTGAGGCCCTAAGAAAGTTCATTCTGAGATTTTATTCTACTCCGATGAGTGGGCCCTCATGACCTTTAAAAAAAAAAAGTATCACTAATTAAGAATTGGTAGGGTGGGGCCATTTTGATGCACATAATTTTGTATTATGTCACAGAGTTCAAAGATCAAGAGGAGTGTCCAAAGGCCACGAAGCTGGAATGAAGGGACACCTGGAGGGGAAACTTTGCTGGGAGCCTAAGAGGAAGCCTAGGGCCCTGGCAGGTGGAGAGGGTGGTTGTGGTACTGTGTGGCAGACCACTAGCCAGACTGCCAAGGCTGCAGCTGGAGCCTAGGGAAACAGATGCTCCGAGCTGTAACTGCCTCTTCCAGCTCCAGCAGTGACAGATGGAGACAACTCTGGGGCCAGAAACAGCTCTGAGAATCCTTTCACTTGACACTCAGGAGCTGCTGGTTGCTATATGGGTATATTCTGGGAGCCTGGCTCCAAGGACTTAATCTGTTTTAGAAGAGGGAAGGGACATGAAAGAGACTGAGAGTACAGTTGCTGGGGTGTGCTGCCTTTCTAGCATCTGATGGGAAAAGAGCCTTGCTTCCATAGGGGCTCAGTTAGGGATGAGTTATTTGGGTGGGGCTGGTGGAGCTTAAGGAAGAGCCAGTGGGAGCCAGCAGATGGTCCTGCTGCCTTCCTTGTGGGTGATTAGCTGGTTTATGAGATGAGGCACCTATTAAAGCTGGCCTAATCTGGGATTTTCCAAATGGCCCCTCCTGGAGAATACATTATGGTTTAGTCTATTAACTCTAATTATAGGCCACTCTGTGGAAGAGCTCAAAGGGGAGCCTCGACCCTCCAGCCCAAGAGAGAAGGAAGACAATAACCCTAATTCCAGAAACAGCAGCAGCACATGTCTTGGATATTGGAGTAAGGAAGCCAGAGAATAGGTCCAGGACCAGTAAGTTTCCAACCCTGGAGGAACCATTCTGTGGTTCTCAGGCCAGGTTTACTGCATTGCAGCAGGGGTGTCTCTGGACTTCGGGTCTGAATACAGTTTCTGCAACACACTAACTTGTCCACCTCTGCTCACACTCTTAACTGTCACCTCTTAGGGTCTCAGTGACACCTAAGGAGGTTAGCGACTTGGAGCTGTTTTTTTTTTTTCTTTCTCAAACAGCTGGAATCCATAGTGTTTGTGGAGCCTGCCTGGGAGGGATGGAGAGTGTGTGCAGGGGCCATGGAGGCGAGCAGCTTTTAAGTTTGAGGGAGTCAAAATACCTTTGAAGACTTTGATGAAAGTTTTGGCTCTCTTCTTCAGAAAAAAAAATCCATCCATCGTTTACACTTTTATGGAGCTCTCTAATGTTCTGAAACCCATCCACATAACTCCACGGTAAGGAACAGAGCTAAGACTGGGGGATGCTTTCCAGGTGTCTCAGCTCTCACCCAGCCTTCCTTAGCATAGGCATGCTCTCCCTAGGAGTTGAGAGCTCATCCCCCCCACTAGGAGGGTGAGGGAGTAGAGATAGTTCCCGCTGAGTGAAGCTTGACACCCCCTGACTCCCCAGAAGTACCATTCAGGAGGCTCTGACTCAGCTTCCCCTCCCCCTCTTGAGGAGAGGCTTCCAGTTTTTCCTGCTCTTTTCTGTTCCTCCACCCACCTCTCCACCCCATTTCCCACTGGCCTTCAAACTTGAACTTTCCCAGGTCCTTCAGACACTTACCCCAGTTTCTGGGGGATCCAGAAGCCAGCCTAGCTCTCCTTGTGCCGTGCTTGTGTCCATTAGAGTGACTGAATGGGGGAGAAAAGAAGGATGTCACCCCTGGGGAGGAGGTGCCCAACTTTCTACTTTGGGTATTCTGGGACTCCCCAGTCCGAGGCTGCCAAAACATCCTCCTAACACTGTGACATCTGAGGCAGAGGAGAAAGGCAGAGTGGCACAAGGGCTGGGGGACTGGAGCCTGAACCAGTCAGGACAGTGAGCGTTACAAGATTAACCCCTGACACTGCACCATGGAGCCCCGGAGAACATCTGCAAGGATGCCGTGGGCGGACGTCAGGGAAACTAAGCCTTTGTAGTCCTGAGTGGGACCCTGGCAAGGGGGATCCTGCTGCATTTTGACTCCAGTTGTCAGTGGCCTGCTCTGGTAGGTGAGGGTGGAGGAGGTGGGGCGTAAGCGAAGCTATGATTTTGGGAAGTGGGAGGGGCATGGTCAGAGGGCGTGCAAAACTTTAGTTGGAAGATTGGACCCCCACACCTGGCAATCCCAAAAGTTCTAACCCTTCCACCACTGGAGGAGTGTTTGTGATCCGGCTAGGCTGGCAGAAGGAGGCTTTCCGCCTCAGACTTCTGAGTGCTGCAAAGTCAGGGGTGGACGTATGGAGGGTCCCATGGTGCTGCAGTGGGAGTGCAGCTTCCTGGCTGTGGTCAGGAACTCCCTCTCCAACCGCAGCGAATAGTGCTGGCCAACAGGGTAGGGGTGACTGATCCCGTGGGCAGGAGTCCGGGGTTAAAGACCAAAGATTGGCCTGACCAATCGATCTCCCCGCTACTGGGGAGAAGCCAGGGAGAAGTAGTGGGGCGCGGGAAAGAGGGCCTCCTCAGGAATGCCGGCTCTTGCAGGCTGCTGCCCGTCAGCTGGCAGAGGGAGAGGGCGGGGGTCAGTACCTTCCTCGGCGCGCGTCCCCGGGGGCAGCGGGGCGCAGAGCAGCAGCAGCAGCAATGCGAGTCCCAGGGGCCAGCGCCGCTCCATGGCGCCGGCCGGGACCTGGGACCACGGCCCCTAAGGCTGGGCCAGGTCGCGAGGGACTGGGCGATCCAGGCCGGCTAGGCGGGGGCGGAGGGCGGGGCCAGATGAGGGGCGGGGCCTCGGCCTCACCTGGTTCACCTTCTTAAAGGGACAGTACGACAGGAAGGAAACTTGTTAGACAGGTAATAAACTTTAAAACCTGGAGGCGTCTTATTTGGAATGAGACTGAGGGCGCCGCCTAGTGGGTGTTGCTAGGAACTGACTAGACAGACGTTCTTAGGCGTATCCTAAACCCAACCCAGAAGAGATCTCGGTTTTGCTCCTTTTCTTTTCTGTGGACTTGTGAGACTTGTCATGCTCACTTGGAAATCTAGGAGTGGGAGACACTCCTTCATCCGTTTCGACTTCTCTGACAACTATGCAAATTGGTACAGTCCTTAGCAAAGTCAGGAGGAGTCTTCAGGGAGAAGCTGGTGTGACCAGGGTGTTTAGTGGCAGAGAAAGATTGAGAAAGGCCTGCAGGCAGGGAGCCTCAAGGTGCGCTCAGGGAGTGGTACATGGACCAGTTTGACTGCTGGGGTACAGCATTTGTTTTGGGAGCCAGGGCAGAAAGACAGGTGCGGACCAGAGCCAGGGAAGGTTTTGGTAAACAAGAGGAGGAGTTTGAACTTTGCCATATACCCATAGAGCAGACACGGGGATCTGGGGAGCATTCCCAGTATAGTTTTAGTGAAGAGGCGGCAGCTCTGGGCTCTCTCTTTGGGACTGCGTTCCATCCTACTTAATAGTTGTCTGTTCAGCCTTCACTGTGTATGTTCTGCTTTAAGCTCAGAGACAGTACAGTACTTATCCTAAACAAACCACTTGTCTGAAGAGGGTTAGGGGGAGGGGGAGCACACAGATGACTATAAGGAAAGCAGAACAGAACCCCAAAGAGGTGAAAACAGGCTGACAGTGTGAACTATGCAGCCACTGATGGCTCCAGTCCCTGGGGCCCTTCTTTTTCATCCTTTTCTGGGCTTCATCCCATTAATGTGACTCACACATATCTTTTTTATCATTTAAATTGTTGCATATTTTGGTAATTGTACTGGAGGGGAAGTGGTAGATCATAGATACTATTAGAATTAATGCTTCTTATTATTTCCCATTTTTAAAAATACAAGTATTGGTAGATAAATATGATCCCTAATTTCTTGGCCTAGCCTGCTCTTGTTGACATAAATAAGTAAATGTAATATATAATAGTCATTGGAAAACCATGTTCAATGGAAAGAACTAAATAAAGAACTAATAAATAGAACTTTTCTCCTCCCCGCTCTGTAAAATGCCCTGTTAATTACCATCTACTATTTTTTTGTAGTTCTTCTCAAAATTCTTTCCGTGTCTCCATACAATTTTATACTTTCCCTGTCGTCTGTCTGTCTGTCTGTCTGTCTGTCTCCACTCCTCTACACAGACGTGCATTTAAACTGTGGGCAGGGGTTAAGGGACAGAGGACACATATTACTTTGCACTAGGGATATCTTTTCCTGATGTTCCTCATCTGGCAAGGAGAAGGCCTATGCCTGCTCTCCAGGCGGAGCTTTGTGATTTCAGCAGGGAGGAATGGATGAAGGGTACAAAGCCAACAGAAGGGGGGATGGAGCAGTATTGGACAATCACTGCTAGGAAATAAGCCAGACTCTGATGAGGTAATGCATGTGCTGGTTCGTGGGGTTTGTTAAAGTTAGAAGACCCTTGGGACTTAGGGGGGATGAGAGAATTAGGTCATGCAATGGAAGCTCTGGAAAGGAGCCTTGCTTTTGTTTTAGGGTAAATTTTCTATACTGGTATGCACTGTTTGCTTATTTTGTTTTGTTTTGGTTTTTTTTTTTTTTTTTTTTTTTTTTGTCAACTTAACACAAGCTGTAGTTATCTGGGGACAGGCAAACCTCAGTTGAAGTGTTAGCCTCCATCAGATTGACCTGTGGGCAAGTCTGTGAGGGTATTGCCAGGATTAATGACTAGTGTAGGAGGACTCAGCCCGCTGTGGGAGGTGCCATTCCTGGGTCCTACAGAATATCAGAAAGCAAACTGAGTAAACCTTGGAATGCAAGCCAAGAAGCAGTGCATCTTTATGATCTCTGCTTCAGTTCTTACCCTGGGTTCCTGCTTGATGACATTCCTTCATCCCATCCATAAGCTGAAATAAATCCTTTCCTCCCCAAGCTGTATGCATTCAGTACCTGAATCCTTTCCCTTCGTTCAAGGTGCTCTCAGTGTGACATTTCTTTCTGATGTGTGTTACATATAAGAGGTACTTTCAATTTTGGACTCTGTCTTTAGCTAGCAGTATGACCCTGTTGAGATGTTTACACTCAAGCAGCATTATATCTGAAGCTATTTCCAAGGCCTTTCCTGGCCAATGGAAAGACATCAGGACTCTGAGTCAGAAAACTTAGGCCAGTTCCCTTAATTGTTCTGTGTTTTGGTTTCTGTGCCTATAAAATAAGATTAATCAAGCCCATCTCACAAATCAGGAAAGACAATCAGATGGGAGAAAGACCTTCTTAATCTGCTATACCCTGAGTGAATGTTAATTTTCTAGAAGAACAGTGGGGTCTGGGGCTTGTGATGGTCTCCTGTAGGCCTCTTACCTTACTCCTGAGCTCAACAACCTTTGTGACTAACATATCATTCTTTTTTCCTTTTAAAGTTAACTGTATTGAGGATAGACATGAAATAAACTGCAACCATTCCAAGTATACAATTCAGTGGGCTCTGACAAATGCATACTCTCATTATGGCCACTTCAACCCAGATACAAACTGCTCCCATTGCTTAGAAATCTTTCCTTGTGCCGCTTTGAACAATCGCACTTCTGGCCCCAGGCATCTGTCAGCATAGATAAGCGTGTCCTTTTCCAGAATTTCATTAGTCTCTGGGGTCTGGCTTCTCCTATTTAACAGGATGTTACCAAGATTCCTCCCCACTGCACATGTGTCAACTGTTAGCACTTGTTGCTAAGCATCATCCTCTGTGTGGATGTCCTAAGACATTACTTAACAATTCAAAGTGAAAACTGAAAATTCCTTCTCCACTCTTCTTCCCTAGCAGCCCAGGCCTCCGATCCGAGGGCCTCCCACTCGGACGGACGGACGGACTCTGCTCCTCCCTAGTTGAAGTTGTCTGGCTTCATTCACCCTTACCCAGCAGTCAGGTAGGAGAGCTGCAGTCTTCGCATCTGGGGCCTCCCCTGAACTCTTGCTTATTCCTGTTACCCTGAACTCCCCACTGCTTTGGCTAGAGTGTCCCCTACTTTCCCTGACTGGTTCCTTTCTGAACCAGGATAAGGGTAAATTACACCCAGCTTAGGTCAAGGCCTTGTACATCCATAAAGCTCTGGTGAAAACACAACTTAGATCCCTAGAAGGGTGGCCCATAAGGCGGCTAGTAACCAGGATGAGAGCATTAGTACAAATTAACTTATCAGATCAGCGTCAGGTCTTTTAACAAGGGCTCATGTAGATGGGTCCAGAACAGCTTTGCTAGTTACAAGGGGCCAGCCCACACTCGCAGAAGCAAGATTTAGGAGATTGTGTGGGCTGTGGGAAGGAAACCCAGCTCATAGCTGTGCAGCGTTGGAGTGAATTCTGTCCATCTTTGATCACGGCCTGGTCTGGTCCTTCCCTTCCCTTCTCAGCTGTGTGCTTACCTATCTCCCCTCTGATCCTGGTTTACTATCAGGCACAGGGGTGGGGATAATAATAGTTACCGTTTATTACACCACCTACGCATGCTGCTGGGCACTTTACATATATTATGTCTCTTCTCACACCAACCCTTTGAGCAGTGTATTATTAGTCCATTTTATAGATGGAAAAGTCCACGGCACCGACAGGGGAAGTCACTCAGTTGTAGAACCAGGATTGAACTCAGTTCAGTAGGATCCTTTGGCTAGCATCCCTAACTCATGCTTTTCCAAAGCAAAGATGTCAGGGTCACTCCTTTGGCTCACTCCTCCACCCCTGTGCCGTCAAACTAACCTGTACCATAATGTAAAGTCTAATCAAAGAGACTTTCCTAATTTTGCATGTTTTTACAAAATGGAGTCACCTGGAATGAACTTTTTGGCGTTTGAGGTTTTTGGTTCATACTGCAGGTGTGAGATTTAGTCACGTGGTCCCATGTTGATTTCTTCTCCAAGTGTATGATTCACTCTTGTTCATTGTACAAAGAACGTCTTATTTTTAAAAGCCTCTAGCTCTATGGTTAAGTGTTCTACACTTGAGTTGCTTCTTTGGGTGACTCCCATTGTTTATCCTGCTTGTCCATGTGCCTTCTAAGCAGGTTTAATCCCACTGAGAGGAACTTCCATTAAGGTTTGGCTAACTTTACAGTCATTGATTGATTAACATATACCAAGGCAGCTTGTAGCCATTCCCTTCACCCCAGATGTTTTTCTCTTGATCCACACCATTTTGCTAGGAGGGAGGCACTCAGTTGTTCAGGTACCTGAGTCTTCATATCAGAACCAGCTCTGTTCTGAGATAGTGACAGTATGAAGTTTCTCTGAGGTGCCTTAGGAGGTTTTAATACTGTTACCTGACATCGTGTTTGATATTATTCAAACCACATGCTTGGTTAGCCTCAGCTTTGCTCTTGTACAAAATGGTGATGCTATGATATGAATGTGCCCCACCCCAGCTATGTATTGAGAATTTAATCCCCGCTTCATATACTTGGGGCTCAGGCTTTTGGGAAGCAACTTGGATTAGATGCCATCACCAGAGTAGGTCTTATGAAGGCTTTATACAATGAAGAAGATGCTCAAGTTTTTACCCCGGCTCTGTCTTGTCCTGTTGTGGTGCAATCAAAAGGCCCTTAGCAGATGCCTTTTTGCTAAGATCTCACTTATATTTTTGACTTCTCCAGCTCTAGAACCTAAATCAACTTCTCTTCTTCACAAATCATTCAATCTTGGGTATTTTGTTACAGCAACAGAAAAAAGAAGGAGGAGGAGGAAGAAGAAGGGGAGGAGGAGGAAAGGGGGAGGAGGAGGAGGAGGAGGAAGAGGAAGAAGAGGAGGAGAAGCAGCTAAGAAAGGTGGCAATAATATATTGGTCATAGAAAAGTCAAAGAAGCCGGGCAGTGGTGGCACATGCCTTTAATACCAGCACTTGGGGGGCAGAGACAGGTGGATTTCTGAGTTCGAGACCAGCCTGGTCTACAGAGTGAGTTACAGGACAGCCAGGGCTACACAGAGAAACCCTGTCTCAATCCGCCCCCCCCAAAAAAAACAAAACAAGAAAAGGCAAAGAAAATATGATGAAATATGGGAACGAGAGCGCCTGTAATCAGTATATGACTTAAAGATACAGGCATTTCATATGTATGTCCAGGTAAAGAAGGTTTGAGATGATCAATGATGAAGTCTGCCAAAACAAAGAAGGACACTGATTCAAATTAGTTTCTAGGTTAAACAGGATGTTTGGCTGAAGCTCAGCTCAAGATGAGAACAGACAAAGCTAAAAATAAAAGAGAAACTAAGAGAAACCACTCAATCCACCTATGTTAAGATGCATTAGGCTAATAGTACCTACCATACTGATGTTTCCAGAATATACTGCATTTCTCTCTGTGTTTAGTTACTCTGTAAGCTCCCTGTATATGTCTAAAGCATTAAAGTTCTCTAAAGCATTCTATTTTTCCAAGGAGCAAAAAGGGAGTGGAGAAGCTATGAGCCAGTGTTGCTTGCTTAGCCTGGGTTATATGGAAGAAGTTGGAAAATGAGTATAAGATGCCACATAAGGGAGGTGAGCTGATTCTGAGACTGCTGGAGGGGGAGGGGGCAGGCACTGTGTGGGAATTAGCTTGGAGTTTTGCCTCACACACGAGGGTGTATTTAGAGAGGAGCCTTTACCTAAATACCTTCTTATCCCCAATTCTTATCAGATCTCACAACAAAGTTCAAAAACATTGCTGTACAACCACTTTAATATTTCAATTCATTTCTGCATCACTGGAGTGTGAGAGTGGACAAGTCAGTACTGTGAAGAAGCTATGATTCAGATCCCTTGTGGTAATCCTTGTGTACGTCTTGTGAGAAGCCCTGCCTTCCTACCCTGTCTTGTTTGCATGACAGCCTGAGAAGACAGCAATGCCAACCCGAAGAATTAACGTGTAGTTTTTAGTAACACCCAGGCAGGTAGATGGGTGGGAGGAAAAGGAAGAGAGCATATGTCTTAGTGAACCCAGGCATGTTAAAAATTTAATTAGGGCAGGCCGAGGCAAGTGCTGAACACAACCCCCCAGGAACACGGTGAGATCTTGGTCATTGTCAAAAGTTTACTAGTTAGATCTTGGGAGAGGAAAGGAGAATGGCAAACGGATCCTGGTTTAACGTTGATTTTTAGTTTAGCAAGCAGGGGAGGGGGGGAGAGGGGAGGGCTGAAATAAACTGCCAACTATGTCTTCCAGGCTAGCAGAGCTTACTTCTAGAATGTGTTGCCAGTCTAGGCCGGAATCTCTAGGGAATTCACTTCTACAGAGAGCCAGAAAAAAAGTTGGCATAAGCCACACTTGTTTTCAAAGTTAAAGGTCCCTTGGTTTTAAAATCGTATTGTGTTGTCTTGTTAAAGAAGTACTTCCAGTACTTGGGAGGCAGAGGCAAGTAGAACCCTGAATTCTGGGCCAGCCTTGTCTACACAGTGATTTCCAGGACAGCCAAGGCTACACAGGGAAACCCTATCTGAAAAACCAAAACCACTCCCCCCTCAACTCCCAAACTGAAAAGGACTTAGAAGTTTGAGACCTTTCATTTGAACAAAGGTCGAATTTCTTTCTATTTTTGAACTAAAGAAGTTTTTTATCAAATAATTCTAACAGATAACTTAAAATTTTATCTTAGTTACCTTTCTTTTGATGTGATGTGAGTTACAGAAGAAGTGGTTTTATTTTGGAATTAAAATTCCGGAAGGTTGGAGTCTGCCATGGCAGATCACGGCTAGCTGGGGCAGCAGCTGAGAGCTCACATCTTGGACACCAAACAGGAAGCAGAGAGTGAACTTGAACTGGTGCGAACCCTTTGAAGTCTCAAATCTGCTCTGGTATCATCCTTCCTCAGGCTGGACTGATAATCTGTCCTACATAGCCACCCATTGAGGAGCATGTATTCAAATGTCTGAGACTTATGAGGGACATCTCATTCAAAAGACCACAAATTTCTTCAAATTCCCTTAGAAAGGTATTATTATTATTATTGTTGTTGTTGTTGTTATTATTATCATTATTATAAGTTACTGTAATACATACTATATATTATAAACACATCTTATATACTATTATAGATGCATTTTACATTATATATTCCAAATGCTATTATAAAGTTACTGCTGTACATATTATATGTTACATATATTCTATATACAGTTTCAAAGTTACTATTCTATAGACACACCTATGCATACACATTTGCAAATAAAGACAATGTAACAACTGCTGGTAAGAAACCAATGTACAACTTTCTAAAAGTATCCCTGAGCTTCAGACTCTCCGCCCCTCTTCCTCTAAAATCAGGCCATACATTCTGAGAGCCACCTAGTGATCAAAGTTGGAACGGCAGCTGCTCTTTAGCATTCCAGGTATTCCAGCCAGTGAAATTTGTTTACAAAAATCAGAGAATACCAGGTAAACACTTTTCAATGGAACGTGTTAGCGATAGGACTTTCACATATTATCATGATTATAAAGATTTGTAGGCAGTGAGGCAGAAAGCTTTCTTGATTTCCTCATCTCAATAAGAACAGCCTTACAACTTGGCCAGGAAGGGAAGAAGTTTTTCTAGGAAATGGCTGAACTGTTAAACGGGTGGCTTCAAATACAACAAAAGGCAGAGAGCAAGTGGTTGAGGAAGTGCCTGCTGAGATAAAAGGACTGGCACAGTTAGCTGTTTAAGCTCCATTTTCCTCAGGAGGGAGCGGTTTACAAGGTTGGAGTATTCTCATGCTAACTAACCTCTAGGCCGGGCAACGACTTACAAAAAAGATGCGTTCTTTTTCTTCCTCCCCCCTCCCCCCACCCCACTTTACTTTTCTTTCTTACTTATTTCAGTTCCTCCTTCCTTCCTCCTTTTTCTTTTCTTTTTTTTAATTCCCTCTCTTCCCTCCTAGTTTGTAATTCCAATATCATAAAGTAAAAGGAAGACCTGGCCCCTGAAGCCTAGGTATTTAAAGTACTTAGTTTTTGTTGTTTACTTTTAAAGCTACTAGGTCGGTGGAAACGGTGTAAGACCGGAACTAACCTCTCTGAGTCTGAGAGCCTTTTTCAGATGGTTTCCATAGATTTCTATGATCCTGCTACCTCTGTGGCCAATCACTGCACTCATATGAAAGGCAACTCATTAGAGACAGAAAAAGAGGGCAGAGGGGGTGTGGGGATCATGTTGGCAGGATATATATATATATATATGGAAAAGGTGATTTTTTTATGTTCACCCTGGCAGTGTGAACTCCTCTGGTAGACTGGACACTGCTTTAAGTGTTGGAGACACAGCAGCAAACAAGAAAATAGAAAGCCCTGCACATCTGGCTTCACTGCTTACCTGTTAGGAGGAAGAGAAGACGAAGATAGGTAGTACCTTAATAAGCAGCAGAACACATTTTTCATCTGGTAAGAAATACTAGGAGACAGAACAGGTAAAAGGAAAACTGGATTATTGGAGGAGGTGTCTATGATGTAGACTAGAGTGGGGCTTACCAGAGTATCAAAGAATGGGAACAAACTCTACCTACTATCAGAGGGAGAACAGTTGCTGAGGGCTAGGTGGTAGGCTGGGACCTATGAGGAGATCAGTGGCCTAAGCAGAACTGGAAAGGAGGATCCTGGAAGCAGGTTGGCAGTGGGGCATGCTGGGACTGGAGACAAGTCAGTTGGATGCAGACACTCCTTCAGGCCTGGGCAGGCAAACTTGATAAGCACACACCGGGAGAGTGGCTATCTGCGCAGGAACTGTTTTGTGCAGTGTGGTGTGGTGGGCTAGGCTGAGGTCAGTGTGGAGAAGGGGAGACAAACTCAACAACGTGGGCTAGAGCTGGCCTTGGGGACTGGCTTGTGGAGTCAGAACATCCTGCTCCGTAAATCAGAATCAGCAATAATTCTGTCCACAGAAGCCATTTGTTTAGATGTACGTTCTTAGCCTCAGTGTCTGAATCAAGGAAGAGGAGGTAGAGAGCAGAGGCTGGCCAGAGTAAATAGTTCAGGAAAGAAATAACCATGGCTCATATTTGGGTTGCTGGGGAAGTGTGACATTCACTTTCAGAGTCATAGGACATGTTGGCTGGTTAGATGGGGAGATGAGGGATGTTAACAGTTTCCTAGCATCATGCTGACAGTTGTGGTGTTTATTTTTAAAAACGCATCTGAATGTGCAAGTAAGAAAGCTGGAATGACTTTCTTTCCCTCTAGGAAAATGCTTTAAAAACAAGACTGAATGGGGATGGAGAGCCGGTTCCGCAGTTATGAGGGTTACTTACTGCTCTTGCAGGGACCTGAATTTGGTTCCCAGAACTCATGAGGCAGCTCACAACCATCTCTAACTCCAATTCCATGGGATTTTATATCTCTTCTGATTAATGTAGGTTCCTGAACACATAATATGCACGCACACACACTTACACACCTAAAATAAAAATAAAAAATAAAAATAAAGACGCTAATGATGAGCTTTGCTTGTCTCAGCAGGGTTCAGCACTGAGGTACAGTTTTGAGAAATGGGTTTGACTGGGGAGAATCAGAAGAAGTGGGCCTTCTAGAAAGGCCTGAAAGTGGGTAATTGAGAAAAGACAACTATGGTTTAGTCTTAAATGTCTTTGGGAACAGAGCATTGGAAGATTCTTAAAAGATATTTGCGAAGGTTTGCAGGGTGGTGTAGATTGGGAAACAGCTTTCTGTCTCCCCAGAGAGTTTTTATTCAATTGCACAGTTAAAACTTAACTGGAAGGACTGGTTCGAAAGAGCAGTGTGACCTGAGGCTCCCCCGCCCCCTACCCCTGCCACTTGTTACCTGGTAGCAGGACTGAGCAAGGAGAAATTTCAGCCAAATTCTGACATTTCTCTTTTTCCTTTTCTCCTTTGACGGTGTTTAGGGACTGCTGGCTCCTTCTCTAGCCTTTCTGCTTTGTGATTTGAGCTTTGAATTCTCCAGCACTGGCTGGAATGGATGTGAAGGCTACTCTCTGTGATTCTCTGCATGCTTCTGGTTCTTTCCCTCCTTGCCTGCCTTGCCGTTGACCTCCCCGTGGATCTAGGCTTCTGCCAAAAGGTTCCATTTGTGCGGATGAGGTACTTAAGTCTACCCCGTTCTTTACTTGCCTTTCATCTTATGAGAATGGATTTTGCCTTCTTTTATTAACTTTTCAGCTTGAAATTCTTTCCATGCTGTCTTTGTGCAAATTTGAGAACCAAAAACAACTCCAAATAATAACAAAATCCCTCATGGAAAAATGGCACATCTTGTTATCATAACTATTTTAACTTTTTGTTACAACTCTTTACAAAGTACCCAGTTGTAGTAGAGCAAAATATAAGCATAGGTCTTGTATGGTGTGTGTGTCCAGGCTCTTTTGGTCGTTGAAGAGTTGAGATTATAGTGCCAAGATCCATGAACATTCACATGCAATTAAAGCAACCAAATAGTCTAGATGTATTAGTCAACCCTACTAATTTTGGTCTTTGATCTCATCCATCATTAGCTGTGAGTCTGGGCAAATCTTTTGAGTTCTCTTCTTAGCTTCCGGTAGAAGATCTTACCTGAATTCTGGAGCAGGACTTCATGTTCTGCTATAAAGGCTCTTTAATATTAAGATCACTAGTTAGAGAATGCTATCTGGTTGGCTCCCAGAAACAACTGGTGATCCATCACAATTTCAGAATAATCTCATTTTCCCTTGGAAGATTTCTGAGACAAGGCAATGGAGGTGACAGAAAGGAGGTACTGAGCCAGCCTCTAAAGTACGCGCTGCTGTGTCGGGGAGGGTAGAAAAGGAGCTACATCTGCATACCTCTAGGAGGTCCTGACACAGCACTGATAGCTCTTTAGCCACACACATCTGAATCATAGTCATCCTGATTCACTTTACATTCATTGCAGTTTGATGCTATAGGAAGTCATGATTCCCTCATTTGCTCATCCGATGGTTGATGAGAATTCAACACAGACCATGGCAGTGTCTCGACGTTCTGCATCTGGTCAAAGCAAAGGGGACCTTCAGAAATGAGAACTCTGGATATCAATTGCTTGTCTATGTGGACAATGGGGATATGATTTTTGTGAGTACCTTGGTAGAGGTGACCAGGTTCTTTGGGATCCACAGATTGAGAGTATTCACAAAATAAGGAAATAGTAAAGAACATTGGATGTCAGGGAATGAGCATTCAGGTCTGGAGAAAAGGAAGATAGCTAAGTAACATGGGCTGCTGGTCGTCCCATTGAAGCTGTGGCAGGATGTGATGCCCATCTAAGGTGTCCTCTGGGTCTGGAGAGGTGGCTGGCTCAGCAGTTAACAGTACTTGTTGGCTATTGCAGATAGGTTACACAATTCCAGCTCTAGTGTGTGTAGTTTTCAGGAGAATTCTGACTCAGATGAGCCCAGCAAGAGCTCTCCATGGTTATGTCAGAGCTCCAAGATATTTACAAGGCATTGTTTCTAGAGCATTCTATGCCACTATTAAAGGGCTAGCAAAGACTAATATACTAATATGGGAAAAGCTGTGAGACCAGTAGTTGAATGAATAAAGTGATTTCAGAACAATTCACACATATACTAGTTTATTAATGTAGAGACTATGTACACACAAATGTAGGTGTTTGAATCAGAGCTGTCTTGAGAGGATGGAGCAAGAAAGAGCGTCCCCATCAGAAGCTCAAGGGACTGTTGCCAATGTTAAGGACACCAGAAAAGACAAGGACTTCCCCTTGGGCAAGGTAGGTTATCCAGATAAAGTACACTTACATTACCCTGTTTGAAGGAAGATGTTTTACATTTAAAAGATCAATTTGTGTGCAACCCCTGAGACAGATGACACATGACAATGGCACTAGACTTTGTGCACCACACCAGCTTGTTGAGTGGGTCTCCAGTCCCGAGCCCTTCCCTTGTGGGCTTGCACACCTCAGCTGTTGGTGTTCATCTCAGCTCCTGCTACCTGCCCTAGACCTCCCCTCACCACCAGCCTCCTGCTGCTCACAGGAAGGAGAAGGTCTATCTACTAGAAAGCCGTTCTCTTCATCACCTTTGGATAACTGATTCTTTAAATGACCATTGAGACCTGTTTTTCCCACAGAGGACACACTTCAAATTCTTCTGAAGATTTTCCCATTTAGTTTTATGAATATGTTTTATGTCTGTGCCTGTGTGAGGTTTATATGCATGCAGTGCCTGTAGAGGTCATAGGGCAAGGGATCTCCTGGAACTGAAGTGACAGGTGTTCATGAGCCATCTGATGGGGGTGCTGAGAACTGAACCTTTGCAAGTACAGTAAGCACTCTTAACCTCCAAGTCATTCTTCTTTCCCCAGGAGATACATTTTTTTTTTTTAAATTTAATTTTATTGTTTTGGTTTTCCAAGACAGGGTTTCTCTGTATAGCCCTGGCTGTTCTGGAACTCACTCTGTAGACCAGGATACAGTTTATTTTTACATGATTTTTTTCTTTTTAGATTTTTCCATTTTATGAGTATGAGTGTTTGACCTACATGTATATATGTGTACCACATGTATGCAGTGCCCAGGAAGTTCAGAAGAGGGCATTAGATCCCCTGGAACTGGAGTTATGGATGGTTTTAAGCTCTCGTGTGGGTGCTGAGTCAAATCCAGGACCTCTGTAAGAGCAGCCAGTGCTCTTAACAACTGAGGCATCTCTCCAGTCCCTCATTTGCTCATTTGATGGATGAAGACGTTGAAATCAACAGAGGCCACTAACTGTCGACCATTGCCTCTGCTCCGGTATGAACATGGCATGGTCCTCCAAAGGCCCCAACAGTAAGGACTGGTCCCCTGGGGAGTGCGTATAGAAGGTTTGGAAACTTTGGGAGCTGGGCACTGGCCAAAGCTTTAAAGTCACGGCAGTTATATCTTGAAAAGGGATTACAGGACCCAATCAGTCAGTCCTTTCCTGTCTTGACCTTTCTCCTAGAGCCTCTATCTGCTACTCTCATGAGGTCGGAGCAGCCAGACCTTCTGAAGTTGGGCTTTGGAACTCCAAGGCTGTGAGCTAAATTAAGCTTTTTTTTTTTTTAATCAAATATATTATCTTACTTGTCACATAGCCTTTTTCCAAGTAAAATCTTAGGGAATGACTACTATTCACTATTGAAATTAAATTAACAAATAAAACAGTACTTTAAAAGTATGATTAAAAACCAAAAAAAAATCCCACCAGCAATGAAGTAAAACATTCCTCTTTCTCCACAACATCTCCAGCATTTGCTGTCACCTGAGTCTTTTATCCTAGCCAATCTGACTGGTGTGAGGTGAAATCTCAGGGTTGTTTTG
>NW_022196903.1:37430778-37473689 GCF_008632895.1 Mastomys coucha
AGGACCTTGGCCCTGTGAAGGTTCTGTGCCCCAGTGTAGGGGAATGCCAGGGCCAAGAAGTGGGAGAGTTTGGGGTGGCAGGCATGGGGAGGGGGAAGGCAACAGGGGTTTGTTCTTGTTGTTTTTGTTTGTTTGTTTTTTGGAGGGGAAACTGGGAAAGGAGAAATTTACATGTAAATAAAGAAAATATCTAATAAAAAAATTAAAAAAAGGAAGAGAAAACAAAACAAAACAAAACAAGGCCGGGCAGTGGTGGTGCTCGCCTTTAATCCCAGCACTTGGAAGGCAGAGGCAGGCGGATTTCTGAGTTTGAGGCTAGCCTGGTCTACAGAGTGAGTTCCAGGACAGGCAGGGCTATACAGAGAAACCCTGTCTCGAAAAACCAAAAAAGAAAAAAGAAAAACCAAACCAACCAAACAAACAAACTTCATTGCAACATAAAAAGTATAAAGAAAATGTATTTATAGTAAACATTTTGATCACTTGTCATGGGTACATAAAGGTGGCCTAATGGAACACACAGTTGCTTGCCCCTGTACCCACGGTTTGGATCCAGATATAAGCAGATTTAAGATATAAGTTGTCACCAATTCTTGACTTTGCTCAGATGATCAAGAACTCATGGGAAAGATTCAAAGTAAACAAATTTTTAAAAATGTCTGAATTTACTTGCTTGTTCTATTCCTGGAAAAATCATTACATCTTAGAGCAGTGCAAAAATTACTTTGTATTTATATTTAGTGTAGTTAAATTCTTAGCTCAGATATTTTTCACCCACACAGATGTCTGGTGGGGAAACTCAATGTCATTGCTGGGTGTAGGGGATTTTATTGTTGTGTGGGACAGTCACATCTTGGCCCCAAATAATAAGTGAATATCTCTCGGGAGCAATCCCTCCCCCCAACTGATGACCTAGAAACACCTAGATACATTTCCTAAGAATGTCTAAAGAGGTGGTACTGTCCTCATTCAGCAGAAATGCTTTAATAATGACATTTATTGTTTTCCTTGCCCTTAAACTTTTGCTTGAAACAAAGCATCAAGTAGTATCTTTATATGTCAGGAAAGTCCTCAGGAAAGGTGTGGCATACGGCGTTTTAACCAAGGGACCTCATACTTAGGTTAGAGCATGAGATCTAAATTCTTCAGAGTAAAGTTTCTCTGTTACACTTCCCTTTCTCCTCTCTGCGTGACTCTAAAATCTAGTTTTACCTGGAAAAATCCAGAACCCTAACTTCAGCTTTTTGAGTCTGTTCTTCTCTGCATGGAGACACAATCATAATTTCAAAGAGCTTACTCTACTCTATTAAGAATGATTCCCCTCAGGTATTTCAACTCATCTCCTATAATTTAGTACATGAGTTCTTATAGAGCAGTTTAATCCATGTAGGACACCCCTTTGATGGGTCCATGATGACTTGGATAAATATCAAGTTCAGAATGGGAAGAAGGTAGGCAGAAGCTAATGTTTTTAGGCTGCCTTTGATGAGTAAGGTAAGTTGATTGTGCATATTGAAGATATTGAAACAGATGGCTGGAGGCATTTCTTGGAGAGACAATAGTACTTTGGATGTGTGCCCAAAGCCCATGTATGGGAGCCCTACTCGCTAGTGCATTAGCACTGGAAGACAGGTCTTTTGAAAAGTGATTAGATCATAAAGGCTGAGCCTTCAGGAACAGATTACTGGCATTTCTGTAATAGTGCACCTGCTGTAATGGTGGGCTCTCCCCCTGTTTGTCCTCTCTTGCCTATGTACCTGCTGCTGTAGGATGATAGGGTAAGAAAAGCTCCTTCAGGTGCCAGCATCCCTTCCCTGCATCCCTCACCTCCAGCACTGTCAGACAAACATTTCAGGGCTTTGCAAATTACCCTATCTCAGATATTCTGCTATAGCAGAGCAAAGGGACAATGATAGGTAGTAATGTTGGACTCTTTTTTTTCCCCAGAGAGGCTGATGAAAAGGAAAGAAATCAAGGTTCCTAGACAGTAATGAGAAAAGACAGGAGTGAGAATCCTGGAGTTACAGCTAGCAGGAAGCTTTGAGGTTTGGTCTTGGGCTTTGAATTTGATGCCATGAAGGGGGAGCCTTTTAGGGTACCAGAGATGAAAGAGGAAGCTTCTGAGTGTTCTGAAAGGAAGGAGCAGGATTGAAAAGACTGGAGATTTGTTATATATTAACACATAACAATCCTTTTTTGTTTAACCTAAGGAAAGCAGTGAGATAGCTCACTGGATAAAGGTGCTTGCTGCCAAACTTAAGGGCCTGAGTTCAATCTCTGGGACACATGTGGTGGAAGGAAAGAACTGACAAGCTGTCTCTGACTTCCATCCATGTGTCACAGTACCTGGCCATCCTACACAAGTACAGACAAAATAAAAATTTTAAAATTAACTAAAGCTCGGCAGTGGTGGCACACGCTTTTAATCACAGCACTTAGGAGGCAGAGACAGGTGGATTTCTGAGTTCAAGGCCAGCCTGGTCTACAGAATGAGTTCCAGGACAGCCAGGGCTACAAAGAAACCTTGTCTCAAAACAAAACAAAAACAAACAAACAAACAAAAAAACTTAAAAAAAAAAACTAACAAGAAAGTCTGGAGAATTTCCCTTCAGAAAACGGAAAACCAAAGAAAGTATTCTTTTTGTTTGTTTGTTTGTTTGTTTGTTTTCGAGACAGGGTTTCTCTGTGTAGACCTGGCTGTCCTGGAACTCACTCTGTAAACCAGGCTGGCCTTGAATTCAGAAATTTGAACCTGCCTCTGCCTCCCAAGTGCTGGGATTAAAGGCATGTACCACCACTGCCCCGCCTGCTTTCCGATTCTTGTTTTGCATCGACAACCTTTGTGTGTGGGTGTGTTGTCTGCCTTCTCAGTGACTATACAGAGCTTAGAAATGCACAAAGCACAACACTTTATTTGTATACTTGAAATATTTAAGACGGGTGTTCACCTATCCTGGGCACATCTACAGTTTTCTATATAGCTGGGGATGACCTTCCAAGGGAAAGAAGCATAGGTGCACACTGCCATCCAAATTATTTAGTGTTGGGGATTGAGTTTAGAGCATCACACAAGCCACGGAAGCATGTTACCAACCAGAGGGCTGAAAACCACCCCCGCTCCCAATATGCCATTGCACACGCTCATGACCTTGCCTCATGTTACTATTCCAGTGGTCTGAGAAAGAGGCCTCTCAGATTAGAATGAGAAAGCGACAGATACCAAACTGAAGGCAGCTCAGAATCTGAACTCCGTGTTCCTTTACTCCGAACCAGCTCTAAGTTAATTTTATTCTGAGACTGTCAAGATGAGCGTTTTTATTTTGCACCTTTCTTTGGAATGGTTATGTTATTTTCTTAGACTGCTTCTAATGTTTGCCTGCTTGGGCGTATTTATCCATTGCCACCTGGTGGTAAATAAGAAATATTATGAGGAACAGGAGAAGAAAGAAAGTGAGAAAACAGTTGCTCGTGACTCAGAACGGCAACTCAGTTCAGAAATGTGAAATGGAGTTAGTCACTAAAGCATGGCAACAAGATAAAGCCTGTTTGTTTTGGCCAGGGTAGGCAGTAGGGAATACAGGAAGCCCTGCTCTTCTAGGATGCTCAATTCAGGGCAAAGGAGGAGTTGCAGAACCTTCCCTATATTTTTCTAAGAACAAAGTGGAGCTATAGACTATGCATCTAATAATAAAGAGCAAAAGTGGGACCACATATGGCACTTTTAAATTTTATCACACAAAGAAAAATTGATTGCAAATGAGCTAAACACAATGCTAGCCAAATAGGCTTTCAAAACAGGTTAATCAGTTTGAGATCAAGTTTCTTTTCTAGGCCTACTTAAATACCTGGAAATTAATTTTTTTTAAATTTTGTTCTACCCTTATTTTTGTTTTTCTGGTACGATGGGAGGAACTGATCTCACCTACCAGCCCACCTACCTCTGAACACAAAGCTTGTTTACTGTTGCCTCATATAGAATGTAGCTGGTGTTTGTGCAGCCAGTGGCCGTCTCTCTCTAAGTTGCCCTGTTTAGCTATACTGGACTCTATTTATCTCATGCAGATAAACACAGAGAGTGGGATTTTCTGTAAAGATTGTCAGGGGAAGCTGCAGTTTGGGGACTTTTTTTTTTTTCTTCCACTGTGTTCAAGGAAAATTGTGGGAGTTTCCACATTGTTTGGGAGAAAAAGTGGGTGCTTTATAACTTGCATCTCTTCTATCCTCCAGTTCCCAGAACTACCTCAGACTGGTATGTAGGTCATCATGTTTTGGCCTTATCCCAAGAAGACATTTCTTCACCTGCTACCACCAACACTCCCCTCAGACAGACCTGTATCTGCAGGAAGAGATAAGATGGCTGTTCGGAATGGGAGGAGGGGCAAGGAAGAGGACAGAGGGCAGAAAAAAAAAATTGGAAGAAAATTAAAATTGGGAGATGGAAATTTTAGATGATGATTTTCAATGTAAGCAAGAAGATTAAATAATTTCAGCAGATGTGACTCATGTTGATTTCTAACCCCCTTTCTTCCTCCAAGTGACTTATGAAAACACATACTTGGAAGATTTTAGTGAAATTATGAGAGTTAGGTGAGTTTGATTCTTGTTCATGAAGGACAAAGTCCAAAAGTTAATTGAAAGAGGAAAGTGAATTTTTACTTTTAGGTGGTACCACCACTGATAAGCATCATAAGAATATAATTTGGCTGTGTGTGTGTGTGTGTGTGTGTGTGTGTGTGTATGTGAGTGTGTGTGTGTATGTGAGTGTGTGTGTGTGTGTATGTGAGTGTGTGTGTGTGTGTATGTGAGTGTGTGTGTGTGTATGTGAGTGTGTGTGTGTGTGTGTGTGTATGTGTGTGTGTGTAGCCCTCACTCTAGTTGCTGCCTTTTCTCATTTTCCCCCTGAGATTTTGTCAAAATTACATTTGCATCTGTTCCAAAGAGTCAGATATTTGTACCAGATCTATTTTGAAAAAACAAAACAAAAGAAAAAAAAAACCAACCCTCTGAGAACCTTGATTCTTGCTCTCACCCTCTTTCCCTTTCTCCCTTTTAGAGGAAGACGTTTGATGTCTTTTAACCTGTATGTGCACACACATGCTTGTGCACATGCATGTGTGTGTGTATGTATGTACATGTGTGGGTGTGTCTGTGTGTGGGTGTGCATTTGGGTGTCTGTAAATTATACACTCATGCTATTTTTGATTTTTCAGTTATGAGCATGTTTTCCACTGTGGAAAATGAAACTCTTGTTTTTCCTCACTTCCAGTCCTTGTCCACTCTTCCTATATCCCACTATTTACCGTAGTTCTGATGTCTTAAAATACGCGTGCAATGTTTAGCTCTGGCAGTAGAAATGCTCGTGTATTGAAAGGATGTTTTAAGCTAAGATGTTTTTAAGCTACTTCGTCCTTTCTGTATACAATTTTTCTTCCAGCTTAACAGTTGCTTGTTTGTGTTTCACTCTTAAACCCGTGTCATTGGTGTAAATCTTTCTCAACAATTTTGTATGCACTAGTGTTCTGGTTAGTTTTTATTGTCAGCTTGACAGAATAAGTGACAAGGGGAAGAAAGTCTCAACTGAGCTTTTTCTCAGATCAGACTGGCCTATGGCCATGTCTGCAGGGAATTGTCTTGGCTACATAGTGATGTGGGAGGCTCTATCCCTCTGTGAGCATTGCCACCTGTGGGCTGGTGTTCCTGGGTTTTATAAGGAGAAGGGCTGAGAGTGAGCCAGAGGAGAGCAAGCCAATCAGGAGTGTTTATCCATAGTTTCAACTTGAGCTCCTGCTCTGACTTCCCTTGGCAGTGAACTCACAATGTGCACTGAAGTAAACCCTTTCCTTCCTTAAGTTACTCTTGTTCAGAGTGTTTCATTACAGCAACAGGGGGAAAAAAACTAGAATAAGCAGGAGCAACAGAATTTTATTTGCCTGGGATCATCCTCCCAGAACCTCTTGGTCTGCTCCAGCTTGGACTTGTCATGCTCAGCACCCTCCTTCCTCCCTCCCTCCCTCTCTCCTTCCCTCTCTCAGCGTTAACCTTTCCCTGTATCTCATGCCTATGCTGTCCCTTGTTTCTTCTACATCTTAGAGCATGTGTTGCTTACCCATGCTTTCCTTTGCCTCAGGAGATCCTCTAACATTGGAGAACATGTTCTCTAGTGGCTCTCAGGAAAAGTGGACATAGAATAAACTTTTTCTTGATTTTAATTTTTACCTTACCATAAAGCACAATGGATTTTGTCAGAGTATTCTCATATACATACATACATACATATATATATATATGTATAATTTGCATGCCAGTATACTACATATTTCTGATCTTCTTCCTTCCATTCTGGCCTTCTCCATCCCTCCTTTCCTTCCCAATTGTTCCCTTTCTGCCTTCATGTCTCTTGTACTTCAGCTGTCTGTTTCTTCCCTATTCCCTCCTCTCATTCTCCCTCAAAATCTCTTCAATGTCTTTCCAGGTGTTTTTTGTTTTGTTTTGTTTTTTTGCTACTTGTATTTGTATCTGTATGTGTGCATGTGAGCATAGACACACACACACACATACACACACACACACACACACACACACACACACACCACGAGTCTAGAATCTTAATATGAGAGAAATCATGCAGCATTTATCTTTCGGAAGCTAGTTCTCTTAAATGATTTTTAGTTGCATCCATTTTACAACAACCACACTGATTTTATTTATCACTACAGCTGAGTGATTGCATTTTATGTATTTACCTTGTATGAACTTCTTTCTTTGAGAATTTGTCTGTAAAGCCTGTAAAGTTGCTCCTTGACCTACATGTGGCCACATCCCAGGAAAGCCATTGTCAGCTGAAAACTGTATTAGTCAAAAGTTCGGTTAAAAAGTCTAACCCCAGGAGTAGCACAGCTTGACAGCCCAGTGAGCTGCAGAGGATTGGATGCTCCCCTGGAGACTGAATTGTTGTCGAGGAACTGCCCAGTATCTTATCCCCAGCCTGGGAAAAGTTTAACACACAAAATCCAAAGTGTGTTTTTAACCAAATCTGCATAGCTTTTGCATAGATGTGATGTCAGAAAAATAGTGGGTTTAACCTTGTAAGTTAGGAATAATTTACCCTTGCACTGAGCAAGGTAGAGAGTTCTAGGATAACGCCAGTTTTCCTTCAGTGAGGGAAACAGATTTGTTCATCCAATTGCACTGTTTTAAGTATGTTCCCTTGTTTCTACTATGACAGTGCCTCTCAGAGAACCTTTTGACCCTCTGCAGAGAATACACCTAAGTCTTTTGCTAGGGTGAGGGACAGGTGGTAGCCCCAAATATGCAAAATTGAGGGGGAAATGATCTGGGAATTAGAGTTCTTTCCCCTGCACTCCTGCCGCGGGCCGGCCGATCTGGGCCTCCCTCAACCCGCGGGAGAAACAGGGGTCCTAGTCAGGTCGACAAGGCGTAGGCGAAGAAATGGCGGCAGAGATGACACATGAAGTATAAGATCTAAATGTATTTCTTAGAAATGGCATCAGACTTTTACAGTCTTTGCAAAAGAGAGATGGTAAATCTGGCAGCTCAATAGTTGAGTTACATCTGAGGCTATCTAAAACATACTGGGTCTAAAGCAGCAGCTATCTCCTCTGAACTGGTGCTGTATCCCCCCTGGGCCCAAGCACTCTGGGCCCGGGGGAATGCGGATGCATGAATCTGAGTCCTAGCCCATCTAAGTTCTAGTGTTAGTCCTTCTGTGAGTCCAAGTCCTTCTTCTTCCAGTCCCAGTGCTAGACTGAAGTCACTTAGGCAAGCGACCCCCACACCAAGGTCAGCAGGGTCTGGTAGCTAGGTGTGAAGCAGGAGGAAGAAGGGTGGAGCCCTCCCTGTTGAGGTATTCTTATGTTAATTCTCTGGTTCTTGCTGGAGGAAGGCAGAGGGGAGTCCCAACCTAACACTTTTAGCTAATGTCTTAGAGTGAGAGAAACCCTTCAATTACTCTCTAGTATGTAAAACATTAAACTAGGATAGTTGGAAACATTGTGTTGGCCAGGAGACAATGCCCAGTCTTAACCATTTACAAATCATTTCTTGGGGTACCTTTATGCCTAATTATGAGGCCGTGTTGACGACTGGAAAGACTAATCTGAAACACGTCTGAGTTAGGGGATACCAGAGACTAGTCTGAAATCCAGGAGGCACAGAACCCCTTTTGGGGTCTTATTGCGTCTTATCCTTTATCAAGATTTTATCCCCGATATTATGGATGTGACTAGAGTAGACGAGTGTGCGTGGCACACTCCTTCCCTTCTTTCTTTCCTGCTGTGTTGAGGGTCAAACCTTGGCCCTTCTGCATGCCAGGCCAAAGCTTTGTTTGGGCACCCAGCAGTGTAATCCTCTTCTTACCCTGACTCTACACTTTCCTCCAGTAGCAGCCTGTTTTCCCCAAGTGCAGGTCAGGTTCACTCCTGACTCTCCCTGCTGCTCATAAAGGATTCAGTTCTCACAGAGAGACATATGTCTTTGCCTGCTTGTCCATCTACCTTTCAGCTCTCCACACGTTTTGCTTTCCAGTCTCTTTGCCATTATAACTTGATGCCCTTAAATAGTTTATAATAATCTGTGCTGCTATTTTAGAAGAGTTTTGAGAAATGAATGAATAAACAACAAAGCCCTGGGTTCTATCTGTCCTTGGCCATTGGGTTGAGTTTTGGTCAAGGACAATAGTTTCAGACGTGTTCTCTACAGTGGAGAGAAGTTTTGATTTTACAATCTGTGGTGGAAACTCAGGATATGAAATAATTATCAAGAGATCAGCTCTGTTGGATGAGAACTCCAAGTTTTTCTTTTTCTTCTTATTTGTGGCCCATAAGAACATCCTGGAAACATAGTCTGCAAACCACTGAGTGTTTTGATTAAAACATGGCGTGTTAATGATTTTCATGACATTAAGAAAGGAACATGATTCCTTTAAAGCTTTCTGGTATTGTTCCTGGTTATTCACACGGTGTAAGAAAGTGAGAAAGAGGGCTAGGGAGACTGCTCATGGGTTAAGATTCTACACTGCCCTTACAGAGGACCCAAGTTTGCTTCCCATCACCCATGCTAGGCAGCTTACAACTGACGGTGACTTCAGTTCCAGACACCTTTGACCTACTTAGTGTGCACACATTCACCTTCAATGTACACTGAGTTAAAAACACTAAAAATAAACATTAAAAAAGAAAGTGCGAAGGCACCATTTTAATGATTAAAATAAAAGTGTATGAAGAATCTCCTTACAAGAAAGATAATCTTATAATTGTAAAAATAACCTGTTTTTCAGTGGAAAGGAAAGTATAGAGATTTATTTGAATAATAACAATATTAACCATTTCTAGATATTTTTTGTGTGGTCTATGTTAGGATTCTGTTTGTTTGTTTGTTTGTTTTTGTTTTTTGAGACAGGGTTTCTCTGTGTAGCCCTGGCTGTCCTGGAACTCACTCTGTAGACTAGGCTGTCCTCGAACTCAGAAATCCGCCTGCCTCTGCCTCCCAAGTGCTGGGATTAAAGGTGTGTGTCACCACTGCCCAGCTATTCAGAACATTTTTAAGAAAAACAATTCTTAATTTTATGTGTGGTTTGGCTTAAAATGTATATGCCACTTAGACATTAAAAGAGTATTTCTTTCTCTGTCCCCTTCTTCCTGCAGAAATCATGTAAGAATATGGAAGTGTTTATCACTCACCACAGGGCACACAAAGGTCCCATGGAGAATGAGCTAAAAGATTAAGAGAGCTTGTCAAATGTAGCACATTTTTATTTGTCTCAAAGATGACAAGTGATAAGAAAAAAGCAAAACAAAATGAAAAGTTAGTGAACAGAAACAAACCAACAGAAACCATTTATAAGTGTAGAGAACTAAAAAAAAGGAAATATGGGCAGCTCCTTGCAGAATTTTCCATCTGGAACCTGAGATCCTACTGGGACCTATTTGACACTTAGCCCTGTCATAGAGGACCCAGGCAGCATCCTGAAAAACAACATAACCAATTGTGTCACAGAAAAGAAGCTATTAGCTCATCTGGAGGCACCAGACACCTTTAGGAGAAAGAAATGGCACCTAAAGTTTCCTGAGATTTACTGTTTTGATTACTGTTCTATATCTGAAGGACTGTTGAAAACAGCTAAGCTGATGGGTCTGCTTATACTGCCATTTACTGGTAGACTGTGAATGTGCTGGATCTCTGAGACTTGTCAGATGAACCACTGTGACACAGAACAGGTGTTTGGGGGCTCCTCCTAATCCTCTTTCTCCTCTTCTTCTTCTTTGTTGTTCTGAGACGAACTCTGTAGCCCAGGCTGGCCTCAAATTCACTACATATAATGATCCTTTTGCCTCCAGTTCCCATGGTGTTGAGATTGCAGGCATGTACCACCATGTGCAGCTGCTAAGGACTGAACTCAGCATGCAAGGCAAGCATTCTGCCAACCGAGAAAACCAAATTTAGTTTTCTCGTGGAAAGGAATTGAGACATGAGATTGTGTAGCTGTCAACTGAAGAGAAAGTCAAGTCTTCAGGGAGAAGGGACTGCTTCCGGCCAGGGATGAGCTTTGGTGGTAGAACAAGTAGCTTGGAGATGCCTGTGAGCACACAGTGTACACTTGGTTACACACGGTTACAATAGGGCGTGTGTGTCATGGCCTCAACTTGCTTGATGATGACATCAGGAAGTTGGCCTCTGGCCCAGGAATTTTGAGAAGAACCAAAACATTGTGAAATGCTCATAGGTGGCTCACTGCTGCTATCTTCAAGGAGAAGCAGAGGAGAGCCTGCAAATGTCTCGGCCTAGACCCTGGAGCTGCCTGCGGAGTCAATCCATTTGGCTTATGGTTTCTTCAATGACCTTTTGCAAATTTACTCAGAGACAAAGCAATTCTCCAATCAAACACTGTTTTTTCACTATAGTTTCCACTATAAATCTCTAAATGCTTATATCTGTTTTCATCTCTCTTTGATATTTCCTATGTAGGCATTGTGGCACCTTGACTTGGGAAGGGGAGGAGGCAGGGAGAGGGGCAGGGAGTGGAGTGTCATATAAAGTCAGCAGTGAGGCCATTTTCTATGAGCCATCCTGGTAGACCCTGGCTTTGGGATTATGAGCATCTCAAGAGGGAATTGCTGTTTTGACTTTGTCCCAGCATCTCTACCTTGTGCTTCATCTTCACCCCTCTTTCCCGTCTTTCTCGGTGTTTCTCCCACTGTTCATGCACATAGGTTCATTCCATTTTCACTTGGTTAGATCCTTTCACTACTCCCTGAGCTGGGCTGGCTGATCTGGACAGGCTTACTTTGTGTGGTTAGTGGTGAAGGCAAGATGTAACATGTGTGACATAAATCACCTGGTGAGTGGCAAGCCTTCCTCTGGCAGCCTAGTTATTATGATCTTAGGCATTGTTGTAGAGCGGAGCTCCGTCCATGTAAGGCAGCTTCTTTTGGGCCCAGATTTGTCTTGAGTTTGTCCTGATGGAGTTTGGTTTCTCAACTCCTACTGTGATGTACTCTCTGGGCCACATTTCCTTCTCTGTCATCTGTTCTTCTCCATTGCTGCTTATCCACTTTCTCATTTCCTCAGAGCCATTTCAGGAACAAATTCACTTTATTTTTCAAAACATCAAAGGTAAGGTGTGAATAGATAGCATATCTGAACATAGTACGAGGGAAGTTCATGTTTTAGCTAGAAACTCTGCTGTGGCATCTGATATGAAGCTTGAAAGGTCAGTGAGTAGGGAGATTGTCTAAGCCTTGCTCATACAACCCTATGCCACTGACCTAGGGGGTAAGTGTTAATATAGTGTCTAAAGGGCACCTAATAAAATATTTACTCAGAGCACGAGGGTCCTGGGGTAGATTCTGTTCTATAGAAGGAAATATGAATAGCTCATCTTTTTTATTAGATATTTTATTTATTTACATGTCATATGATATCGCCTTTCCCAGTTTCCCCTCTGAAACAAAACAAAACTGAAAATTATAACAAAAAAAACTTCTGTTCCCTCCCCTCTCCCCTTGCTCACCAACCCACCCTCTCCTGCTTCCTGGCCCTGGTATTCCCCTACACTGGGGCATAGAACCTTCACAGGGTCAAGGGCCTCTCCTCCCATTGATGACCGACTTGGCCATCCTCTACTACATATGCTGCTGGAGCCATTAGTCCTACCATGTATACACTTTGGTTGGTGGTTTAGTCCCTGGGAGCTCTGAGGGTACTAGTTAGTTCATATTGTTGTTCGTCCTAAGGGGCTGCAAACCCTTCAGCTCCTTGGGTCCTATCTCTAGCTCCTTCATTGGGGACCCTGTACTCAGTCCAATGGATGACTGTGAGCCTCTACTTCTGTATTAGTCGTATATTGTCAGAGCCTCTCAGGAGAGAGCTATATCAGGCTCCTGTCAGCCAGCACTTGCTGGCATCCACAATAGTATCTGGATTTGATGACTGAATATGGGAAGGATTCCCAGGTGGAGCAGTCTCTGGATTGTCCTTCCTTTAGTCTCTGCTCCATAGTTAGTCTCTGCAACTCCTTCCATGGGTATTTTATTCCCCCTTTTACTACCAGAGGACCCAGCTATACCACTCCTGAGCATATATCCAGAAGATGCTCCAACATGTAATAAGGATACATGCTCTATTATGTTTATAGCAGCCTTATTTATAATAGCCAGAAACTGGAAACAACCTAGATGTCCTTCAACAGAGGAATGAATACAGAAATTGTGGTACATCTACACAATGGAGTACTACTCAGCTATTAAAAACAATGAATTTATGAAATTCATAGGGAAATGGATGGATCTGGAGAATATCATCCTGAGTGAGGTAACCCAATCACAATAGAACACACATGGTATACATTCTCTGATAAGTAGATATTAAACCAGAAGATCGGGATCCACAAAGTACAATCCACACACCACAAGAAACTCAAGAAGGAAGACCAAAGTGTGGATACTTCATCCCTTCTTGAATAGCACATCTTTTAAGAAGATCTTTTAGATGGGGGCTAGAGAGATGTCTCAGTGGTTAAGAGCATTGACTGCTCTTGAAGAGGTCCTAAGTTTAATTCTCAGCAACCACATGGTGGCTCACAACCTTCTGTAATGGTATCCAATGCCCTCTTCTGGTGTGTCTGAAGACAGCTACACTGTACTCATATAAATAAAATGAATACATCTTTAAAAAAATAAGTACTTTAGAAGGAAATAATATACTGAAGTAACGTGTTTGCCAGTTAAGATGTGGCCACTAGTGTATTATGCCTCTCATAGGACTAACCAACTATTTTCTGACTAGATTTGGGGCTTATTATGCAGTAGGAATTTCTTGCCTATTTCTGTAAACGTGGCCAAAAGTCCATGTCTGTGGAGGTCATAGACTCGATCATGGAATATCAGACTGCTTTCTAAGTATTTGTACTTTATACCGAGAGATTTGTGCTGCTCTTGACATTGGTCAAAGAAGCTTCTTTTTGAAGTGGTTATAATTAATGCAGAGACTTTAATGCTAAAGAGCTGAGAATAAGTGACTGTGTGTGAGGCTCAGGTCTAAGCTGGGCATTTATACTCCTCTCCCTGACCCATGACTCAGAGAGAACATCAAGGAGGAAGTGATAGAAAGAATATAAGGGCTGGACATGGAGGACTGCAGTGAGACAAATATGATGGGCCTATTGCACCAGTGAAGTCATTGCAGCTGTGGTTACCTGCACAAAACCTTTGCAAAGTCAAGACACTCAAAACTTCAGCATGGCCAGAAGGGAGTCATAAAGTCCCGTCCTTAGTGGAGAAGCTCATTGGAGAGTCATTTATCTTCAGAGATGTGGCCATTGTTAGGTTGTCAGCGTAGCAGTGGAAGGCCCCATACCCATATCTCCATGTCCATATGGGAAGTACTACTTGAATATAGTTATATAAAGCAAGCAAGCACACTGAAAACTCTGAAGACATGAATTTGGGTGTGTGTGTGTGTGTGTGTTGTCAACATGTTGAGAGTGTTCTCCGGGAGTTGTAGGAAGGGAGTGGATATTGTAGGTTTTTGAGTGCAGTGGCAGAATACTGAGGGGGTCTTTAGGAAATCAGTTCTAATATGCAGGCTCAGATGAACTCTGTTTTGTAACAAAACTAATTGTTGAATACAGTAAAACAGGGCTTTTTATGATTTTTTTGTTTGCTCCATAAGTTGGTAACATAACTCCATCGGTTATTTTATAACCTTTCGGTAGTATAACCTAAGGATAGCATGGACATGGAGGAAGGGAGAGGCACTTGGGAGATGTAGTATTTCGCCAGAGACTAAATCATATGGCTCTCTCTCTGTCCTTCCTTCAAGATCTCTGGGAAGGCTTCTTAAGGGAGGATAGGGCTACAGGAGAGATATGGTCAAGCATACGTGTTTTCGGGGACACTGCTTGGCTCTTGCGGCTATTTTCTCCTTTTCCTTTCCCTGGTTATCAGGAGCCATATCATAATATGATCAAAACACATTGTGCCCATGTATGAAATTCTCAAAAAAAAAAAAAAAAAAAAAAAAAAAAAAGAAACCATTCAACATTTCAATATGGATTGGGGAGGGGCTTGTGAAGCCCTACCCTCTACTGAGAGGCTGTTCTCATCTGGAAGATGTTGGGGGATGAAGAATCATTGTTTTTAATGTGTGTGTGTGTGGGGGGGGGGGGCTGGGCAGTGGTGGCGTACGCCTTTAATCCCAGCACTTGGGAGGCAGAGGCAGGTGGATTTCTGAGTTTGAGGCCAGCCTGGTCTACAGAGTGAGTTCCAGGACAGCCAGGGCTATATAGAGAAACCCTATATCAGAAAAACAAAAACAAACAAACAAACACAAAAGTATGTGTATGAATGTATGTTTATGTGAATATGTGTGTGTAAGTATATGTGTATGTGTGTGTGTATGTGTGTGAATGTGTGTTTATGTGAATGTGTGTGTGTGTATGTGTAAGTAGCCTGTACTTGATCGGATGGCCCTACATTCAGGTATATCCAGGCCATGCCAACTGGCTGTAGCAGGTTACTAAAAACAGGAGATATGAAGATGGGAGGATGTGTATGTGAGTGTTGAAGGAATGGAAGAGCGATTTACAGATATATATATATAATCAAGATACATTGTACACATGGGTGGAGTTGTTAAAGAATAAATGAAAACATTGTAAAGAAAAAGAGAGAGAGAGAAGGAGAAACAATATTCAAAACAGGGGTCTTGCCAACCACTCTATAGTATCTCCTGCTAACATTTGCCTGCACCTGCCTGTGGCACAGTAGGCAAATACAAGTTATACAAATTACGACAGATTATCATTGAACTGGGAACAATTTACATGTCTAGGGAGACTAATTATTATCATTCAAGTTCTAGGTATTGGAGCTTTGCTGCTAGGTGGGCTTATGCATGAATCAGGGTGAGAGTTTCAATGTTTTTGATCCTCAACAGTGGTTTGGCTGTAGATTCTTTTTTTTCCCCTGTAGCTGTGTCTCAGCACTCTGGAGCCTGTCTAAGCAGATCTCCCCTCAACAGGATGCCCTCCACACCCACATTGATCTTCATTATCATCTTTTGCCTGGTGTCATTGACCTCTATGTTGCAGAATGGCTTCATGATGATTGTACTGGGCAGAGAGTGGATAAGGACCCGGGCACTGACAGCAGTTGACATGATTGTGGCCTCTCTTGCTTCCTCCCGGTTCTGCTTACATGGGATAGCCATCCTGACAAATCTCTTGGCCTCTTTTGATTTTTGTTACCAAGCGAACCTTATTGGCATCCTCTGGGACTTCACTAACACTCTCATTTTTTGGCTTACTGCCTGGCTTGCCGTCTTCTACTGTGTGAAGATTTCTTCTTTCTCCCACCCTGTCCTCTTTTGGCTCAAGTGGAGGATTTCCCAGTTAGTTCCCAGGCTGCTGGTGGTATCTCTCATTATGAGTGGCTTGTCAGCTGTCATTTCAGCCACTGGGAACATCAGGGCCCATCAGATGACCATCTCCCAAGGTGGAAACTGCACCTTTGGTCACACGTCACTGGACTTCTATCATAACTATTACCTGTCTTATATAGTGCTCATGTGGTTCATTCCTTTCTTCCTGTTTCTAGTGTCCATTATCTTGCTCATGTTCTCACTGTACCGGCATGTGGAAAAGATGAGGGGCCATAGGTCTGGGCCTTGGGATCCCCATTCTCAGGCACATACCCTGGCTCTGAAATCCCTTATCTTCTTCTTCATCTTCTATATATTTTTTTTCCTGGCTCTGGTAATTTCAAGTACAAAAAGGAAAACCATGCAGAGTTACTATTGGGCCGGAGAAGTCATCATCTACACAGGCATCTTTTTGAAGTCCATCATCCTGGTGTTTAGCAACCCCAAGCTGAGAAAGGCCCTGAAGATGAGATTTTAGTGTATATGTGCTGCTTGATCATAGCTTCGAAGGCCTTGGACTAAAGGTGTCTCTGTTCTCAAGTGATCAGTATCAGTGCTGACAAATGAGCTCATTTCCTTACTTCTTTTTAATTTCTTTCATGTACCACATGTTCTTTTTCTAACTTTCTGTGTTCCTATTGTCTCCTTATTTATGTTAGTTCCTGGTCTGAGTTCCAAATCATCAAGGCATTGCTTAGCCAAAGGCCTTAGTTCCTTGGAGGCTCCAGGGACTCTATGAAGGCTACCCAGGTCATATTCTTCAAGCCTCATTTCTGTCTGTACTCCATTTATGAAGACACGTGACCAGTATCAGTTGTTTTCAGGGCAAGGATTCCTGCAGGCCACCCACCTTGTGACCGCAGCTGTCCTTCTCAACTAAGTCCTGACTCTTTTCAATAGCTTTCTTCTACCTTTCTCTTCTTTTCCTCCCTTTTCTTTTTTCTTTTTAACCAGTCTTCACCATCCTTATAATGTGTACCCTGACTAAAGCTGATTCCACCACAAGACCCATTTCAGATTGATCTAGGAGACTGAGGGCAGGAAGAGCTCGTGCTACTATAGGTCCTGTCTACAATTTCATGTCTAACAGAGTTGCATTATATGATGTGAAAAGATTTTTAGGTTTTGGCCAATGAAGACAGATGGAAAACAAAGGAGATTCTTAGATTTTTGTTTTGTTTTCTGGTTGTGCTGGACATCCAGCCCAGGGTACTGCCCTCCCTGGATGAGGACTTTAAGATGGAACTATATCCTAATACCTTGGGTTTTTGAGATGACTTCTTTTTTTGGGGGGGGGGTGGTTTGAGACAGGGTTTCTCTGTATAGGCTTCACTGTCATGGAACTCACTCTGTAGACCAGGCTGGCCTCGAACTCAGAAATCCACCTGCCTCTGCCTCCCAAGTGCTGGGATTAAAGGCATGCGCCACCAATGCCTGGCAAGTTGACTTCTTATAAAGCTCAGGCTGATCAGAATCTTCCTGCCTCAGCCACTAAACTACATGATAACTATTAATTTTGATAATCTTAGCCCTCTTGTTTATGCTTGCTCAGGGGTATTTCCTGTATGTTGGTGCTCAGGTTCGCTTTCTCCAGGCTGGAACTTGTGAAAAGTGACATACTGGGAGTGCAAAGAGAAATGTGGCAATTTTAACTTTTATCTTAAACTACCATCTTTTTTTGTTTATTTGGTTGTTTTTTTTTTTTTTTTTCGAGACAGGGTTTCTCTGTGTAGCATCCCTGGCTGTTCTGGAACTCACTCTGTAGACCAGGCTGGTCTCAAACTCAGAAATCCACCTGCCTCTGTCTCCCAAGTGCTGGGATTAAAGGCGTGGGCCACCACTGCCCAAATTACCATCTTTTCGTGTGTGTGTTTTACTATATACATAACACAATGATGAAGCAGGGCATGAATATATTTAATTAATATGCATATGGCTGTCTCTGTCTTCATTGGTTTAGGCTCTGTATCAGAATATAATAGACCATGTGACTATTTCTCACAGGGCTAGAATGTGTGGTGCCAACATGGTTGGGCTCTGGTGATTGCCTTCTTTCTAGTTGCAAGCATTTATCTGTACACTAATACAGCAGAGAAGAATCTGGGGTTCTTTTACAGCCCGACTTCTTCACTAGAGACACTATCATGACCTCAAGCGAATCCCTGACGGATCTCAAGCATATCTGGCCATACCTACTATAACTGCATTTCTTTTAAAATTTCTCTCTCTCTCTCTCTCTCTCTCTCTCTCTCTCTGTCTCTGTCTCTCTATCTGTGTGTGTGTGTGTGTGTCTGTGTGTTTTTACTGCCCTCTCTGTTGCTTTATTCTTATGACATACAGCATGGCATTTTATTCATCCCAGCGTTGCTGAACTATGTGTGTTGGGAGGGAGGCCACATGACACAGTAGGTTTTCAGAAGACAGCTTTCAGAAAGATTCTCTCTTCCAATATATGGGTCTTGGGGATGGGACTCAGGTCGTTAGGCTTGGCAGCAAGTGCCTTTCATTCCTAAATTATGTCGCTAATCTCTCTGAAACTGTCTAAGCATTCTTGGGATGAACAGGATGATACATATCATTTAAAAGACAGCACACAGGGCAGTGTTTGCTCTTTTAATCTGTTCAATGCAGAGTACCTAGTTGAGCATTTCTAGCCAGAACAGCTATTCTAGATTCCTATCAAGCTATTTTCATATTTACATTTATAAAAACTATAAAAAAATGAAATTATCACTTTTGTGTCAATCTGAAAGCTAAATCTAAATAGGAGAAAGCAAAATGCCACAAATCCAAGCAGTGATGAAAATTACCATAGATTATGAGGCAGAAGAGATGACTCAGTGGATAAGAGCACATACTGCTCTTGCGGAGGACCCAGGTTCAGTTTCTAGCACCCACTTAGTAGCTCACAACCATCTGAAGCTCCACTTCCAAGGGATCTGATGCCCTCTTCTGACTTTTATGGGCAGCAGACATGCACATAGCACATATATACATATTTATGCAAAACACTCCTACATATGAAATAAAGTAAATATTAAAAACACACCAAAAATTATATATTTAAATAAAGATGACTACTCATCTTCTTTAATGAATTTAATTTACACATAATATAGGTACAGCAAATGTTTGTGGTTTATTATTTCTGCGTGAAAGCACTTTGACAGCAACTAATTCCCTGTTATAGCCCAATGCTATTCATAGCATTATTATCTAATAGGAGAGGCTTACAAATAGTTGTTAAATCAATTGAGGTTGATTATACATCTTTAGTCTTATGAGGCATTGATGGTCTAGGAGGTAGAAGGAAAAGATAGAAGTTTTCCATACTGCAAGGTCTGTGGCTGCCCAAAATCCAGAGTTCAAAGACCCAGTTTGCTTCATTTCTCTAGGTTCAAGTAGAAAATGGTTGAAACTTAGCTAAAGAAACTAGGACACAAAGAAGGAACCTGAAGCTTATCTGATACCTCCCCCCCCACACACACACCCAGGCTGGTGGTCACACTGAGGTTACATATTGTCAATCATGCTTGGATTTTTCCGTAACTGTTGGGGAGACAAACTAAGATCCTCATATCTGTGTGACAAGCACTTACTGAGCCATTTCTTGAGTCATAGTAATTGCTTTTTAACTTATTATATAAATTTAACTTAAATTTATTTGTGTGTGTGTGTGTGTGTGTGTGCTCCTGTGCTCTCAAAAAGGTGTTCATGTAGAGGCCTGAGGGCAACTTTGTGGTGCTGGTTCTTTCCTTCCACCTTTGTGTGGTTTCCAAGAAAGGAACTCAGGTCTTCAGGTTTGTTGGCAAGTACTTTGATCTACTGTACTATTTAGCAAGTCCCATGACTTTAAAGGAAGAGGGATCTAGCTGGAATCAGTAGTTGCTAAGGTTGAAGCAGATAGAAGTATAAATTACGTTGCTAACTAGGGTGAGAGAGGCTGGTCGTGGCATTAGTGCTTGCTCTTCTGCTGTGACTTAAGTGCGATTTAGATACGGGTCTTCCTCTGTAACTTGAGATAAAAGAAAACTGGTTTCTTTCATCTATGAAATTCATCTGATTTCTTCATGCAGCCAAATCCAGACTTCGAGGAAAGTCTCTGCATTAGAACAAATACTTTTCATATTATAGAGGTGGGCATGAAGAAATCAAGGTGCTCCCTGGCATGCTCAAATGCTCATAGCAAGGAGTGGGACTTGGGTTGAAGCCTGGCTGTTGGCCAGGGCTCTCTCTGCCTGACCCATTGGTTTCTAGCTGTCTTGGTGAGATGCCATTGCAAAACCCACTGCTAACTGAATATCATCTATATTCTTGTTAGAAATTCCCTGCTTCATTCTATGTAATTGCCTCTTCTGCTCTATTCTGTTATGCTGAATCCTCGACTGATTGGAACTTGAGCTAAACCTTCTCAGGAGGGCTTTGGATCTGTTTCTGTCTCTCTGTCAAAGGGATGTTCTTACTGTATCTCTTTCAGAGGATTGCTGTAAGAACTAAATATTTTGAGGGTATCTAGAACAATGTCTAGAACCTAACAAGCACCTCTCACCTCCATCATGGACATGAGCTCCAATATTCAGTAGGGTGCATGCCCTTTGGATTTCATTACCAAGCAGCCCCAGGTGTGTGGTCTTAAGTATCAGTTTAGAGAACCATAACTGCCTATGTAAGAGACACCATATGCAAGGGCCTGATACATTATTCACACTGATGTTGACAATGGGTAGGGGATAGGAAAGAGAGCAGGCAAATTCACAGGCACGCAGGGGGAGACTTTGGAAACTTAGCCTTGGCAATATTTGCATCTGTTCTGAAGAGAAGAAAACTTTTTATCCTTCTCAGAAAGCCTGCATCCTCAACTCTGGCTTTACTTCTCTACTCAGAGCTTGTGGAGAGACAAACGCATTGGAGAGACTTTTTAGAGCAACAAACCACCCGCCATGGGACTCATCACATCTACAGGGGAAATGAGCACAAGCCATACAGTTTTGGGATGTAAGACTACTGATAAGACAGTCATCACTTTATTTATCATTTTAGTCGTTTTGTGCCTGGTGGCAGTGGTAGGCAATGGATTTATCATTATAGCATTGGGCATGAAATGGTTGCTCCGGAGAACACTGTCAGCTCATAATAAGTTACTGATCAGTCTAGCAGTCTCTCGCTTCTGTCTCCAATATGTGGTGATAGGTAAGAATATTTATATTTTCCTGAATCCAATGATCTTCCCATACAACCCTGTAATGCAACTCATAAATTTAATGTGGGACTTCTTGACTGCTGCAACCATCTGGTTCTGCTCTTTGCTAGGTTTCTTTTATTGTGTGAAAATTGCAACCTTAACCCATCCTGTCTTTGTCTGGCTAAAGTACAGGTTGCCTGGGTGGGTACCATGGATGCTGCTCAGTGCTGTGGGGATGTCGAGCTTAACTAGTATCCTGTGTTTCATAGGCAATTATATCTTATATCAGAACTATGCACGGAGTGGCCATCAACCCTGGAATGTCACTGGGAATAGTTTAAGACACTCAATGGAGAAATTCTACTTCCTTTCCATAAAAATAATTATGTGGACAATTCCTACTGTTATATTTAGTGTCTTCATGAGTTTGCTCCTTGTATCTTTGGTAAGACACATGAAGAAGACTTGCTTGGCCCTTTCAGAACTTCGGGATGTTTGGACACAGGCTCACTTCAAAGCTCTTCTTCCTCTGCTCTCCTTCATCTTCCTTTTCATCTCCTGTTTTCTGTCACTGGTACTCAGCTCTGCCAGCAATACACCTTATCAGGAATTCAGATACTGGATGTGGCAGGTGGTGATTCACTTGTGCACAGTGATACACCCCATTGTTATACTCTTCAGCAACCCTGTTTTGAGAGTGGTGATAAAGAGGGGCTGCTGCTGAAGCTATGGGACAACCTGAATGACAGTTGATGATAATCCTTAGACAGTGGAACAGAAGGCATGAGAGCAAAGGACACAGTTTCTTTTTTTGTTGTTACATTTGATATCTACTCCCACTTTATTACATGATATATGAATAATGTTAGTGCATGGGATTCAAAATGGGCTCCAAGATCCTGAAAGTGACCAGGCAGTGGTGACACATACCTTTAATCTCAGCACTTGGGAAGCAGAGACAGGAGGATTTCTGAGTTCAAGGCCAGCATGGTCTACAGAGTGAGTTCCAGGGCAGCACAGAGAAACCCTGTCTCAAAAAAAAAAAATCCTGAATGTGAGCTAGTGTCACCATGTTATCTGTGAGACTTGATGTAATCAGAGGACCTGAAAGCTATGACATTCCCTGTGATAAATGTATCTCTTGGATATTAAAATTATTGGCTTGGAGCTGGGTGATGAGACCCTGACACACCACATGATATTTCATGCGCTGAGTGAGACTGAAGATGGTTAAAACTTCCTTTTGCCTCTGGATGCATCCTATGGACCACCCTTTCCTTTTTGCTACTTCTCACAACTTTAGTCATTTGCCATGGAGGTTTCTTTCTGTCTTCAGAGACAAAGCTAAGACACTCCCTGATTTGAATTCAATAGACAGACCTCGGTATAGTTTGTATTTGGGTACAGCAGTATGGGTCATCCTGAATACTTACATTCTCAAATGACCTGATACCCTTCCGAAAGCCCAGGGTCTTGGATCTCTTTATTGTTGAAATTCTCTCCAATGGCCTGGTTTTGAGTCTTTTCTGTAAATGTCAAGGTTGTGGGTCACATTTACCTTCTTTTGTGTTGATACAGAAATGTACTGAAGTTTTTGATATGAGCAAGATCTCCTTATTATTCTGGAACATATGTTTAAGAGCAGAAAGACTCTTGGTTTAATGAGGAACTGCACACTGCATCTCTGCTTTTAATTCCTTTTCAAGTCTTCGCTACACTCAGTTATCCCTTGAACAGTTCAAACTGACATCTCTCAATTTCAGGTCCTGTTAGCATCTCTCAGACAGCATTACTTTCTGTTTGTGACTGCTCCTCACAGCTCCTCTGCATTAGAAGACAAATTCCTGCTTTTTGGGTTTTCCAGACTGTCATTTGTACACATAGCCACATTTCTTCTTTCCAGTCCGTCAACTAAGACAACACACAAAGTTTCAGCCGGTCCTTCTTTATTACTCTTTTCTTCAACAAATACTCTTCTAACATTTCCTTTCTGAAAAACAAAACCATCCCTTCCCATAACTTCCCCACGATGGGCCATCTGCCAATCAGCCCCTTGCTGAGCATCCTCTGTGGTCTTTCATGGCATGCCTCTGTCACTCCCTGTGAAGTGTGTTTCTGAAGGACATGTGATTGCCTATTCATTTCAAATGATGTCAGCCCTTACCCTCCTATGGTTTTTGGTATATGACTCTCTTGATAGCAAATGGTTTCTTAAGAAAGGTGACTTTTTTTAAAAAAAAAAACAAAAGTTCTAAGTAATCTTTGTAAAGAGTTAAAAAAGATTGTAAATATGGTTAGCTTGTTATTATCCAGGCCCTTTATCTTCTGAAATCCAGTCCAATCCCCCTCCTTTCGGCTGTCAGCACTCACAAGATGTTATGTTTGCCCCGAGGCAGGGGATTACCAAAGTCTAAACCTGTATGTCCCCCCACTTGCTGACCATTATTACCTGACCTTTCACGAGCACTTCATATACAGCAAAGTTAGATTTCTTCTTCCTCTCTTCTGTGTCCTTTTCTGTGAGCTCTCTTCATTGGCCTGGTGCCTTTATTATGCCACCACATTAATGGGGGAAAGTCAGGCTCCTGACTTTTCATTCCTCATTTGCTATCTGAACAAAACCAGCCCAAGGACAGCATTGTGGATATGCTGGTGTGGACAGGGGAAATTCCACATTGTTCCTTCCCGAGGTGAAGAACTACAAGTGGTTAATGAGTACCAAGAGAGGGAGACTCAGTTGTCTCCAGGGATGAACTTTATGAAGGTTGTGTAATCCCAAGGTGTCAGCCCCAGACACATGCACAAATGAGCAAAACTGAATGGACTGTAAGTTTAATATATAAACAAGGTATGTGTGTGTGTGTGTGTGTGTGCGCGTGTACACAGAAATAACTAAGGAAAAGATCAAGAATTTTGGATTGGGGACAAGGGTAAAATTGGAGGTAGAAGATGAAGCAACAGGAGTAAAGTAATTGCATTGTTTATATCCATGTCTAGTTTTATGTTGGTTTGATACAAACTAGAGTCATCTGAGAGGAGGGAACCTCAAATGAGAAAATGCCTCCATAATATCTGGTTGTACCCAGGCCTATAGGGCATTTTCTTAATTAATGAGAAGGCCCAACCCATTGTGAATGGTTCCATCCCTGGGTTCATGGTCCTAGGTTCGATAAGAAAGCAGGCTGAGTAAGCAATGAGGAACAAGACAGTAAGCAACACTCTTCCTCCATCAGTTCCTGCCTCCAGGTTCCTCCCCTGCTTGAATTCCTGTCCTGACTTCCTTCATTGCCAATCAGCAATATGGAAGTGTAAGCCAAATAAGCTCTTTCCTCCTCTAGTTGCTTTAGGTCATGTTATTTCATACCAGCAATAGCAACCCAAAGTAAGACACTCATGTGTGAAGATTTCAAAAGAAAAAAAGGCAAAACTATTTTTTTTTAAAAAAAGAATGCTCATATATGCCCCTGTGATCCCAAGCTGCACAAGACAGTCTACCATGGAGTAATGGAGAATGAGCCCAAGATGAAACTGGTGAGGTTATCAGTGAAACCAGTTCCTGAAGAGGGAAATGATTAAGTCTTAAAAATGAAAGTGCAAGCAAAAGGGAAAAGGAGCAGTTGGGGAGATGGTTCACCAGGTAAGAGTACTTGCTTCAAAGACATGAAGATCTGAGTTCATATCTCCAGCACCCACATAAGAATTTGGGTGTGACCACTTCTGTGCCTGTGGACCCAGTACCCTGTAGGGCTCGACAAGAGCTTGCTGGGGCTTGCTGGCTACCATGTTAAGCCCAGGATCAGTGAAAGAAATTGTTTCAAGGGAGTAAGGTGGAGAGTGGTAGAGCGGGACACCTGACACCCCCTCTAGCTTCTGTGAGCTCATACACGTATGAACACACACACACACACACACACTCATTAGTTGTTTTCCTACTAGTTCCATAGCACCATATATATATGTATATGGTGTATATGTATATTTATATGTATATGTGTATGTATATATGTGTGTGTGGGTGTAATATTAAATTACTACTTGGTGGACTTTAGAAATAGCTCATCAGTACTTAAGGTATTAATAAGTTATGTTATCTTAAAATTTTCCTTCACATACATACTTTCAAAAGATTTATTTGTTTATGTGTTGGAGTGTTTTGCCTTCATGTATATGTATACCATGTGTATGCAGAGCCTGTGGAGGCCAGAAGATGGCATGAGACCCTTAGAGAACTGGAGTTACAAACAATTGCGAGTTGTCATGTAGGTTCTGGGAATCAAATCAGGGTCCTCTTCAAGAGCAGCAAGGGCTCTTAACCACTGAGCCATCTCTCCAGAAGCCTATATACTTTTTGGAGGTAGGGTCTCATGTAGCTCAGCGAGGCAGGTCTATTATGGAGCTAAAGATAACCTCTTGTCTTTACTTCCAAATGTTGAATTGTTCTTATGATGGAAATGGGCAAGTTGTTAAAGAAACATTGATTAAAAAGAAATAATACAATACGTGGCTTCTTAGATTGTTTTCAGTACCTGTGTTGATAATTATGTATGAATTGAAATATTTCTCAATACCACCAATAAATTATCAATTATGAAAGGAAACAACCTAGCCTCAGGCATTTTATTATCGCAACACTATCTGGACTAAGTTGACTACGATTGCCAAACTAATCTCTGGAAGGCAAAGCTCTGATCTATTTCAAGAATACCTAACCAATTAGAGAAAGGACCAATGGAGCTGAGGGGTTTGCAGCCCCTTAGGACGAACAACAATATGAACTAACTAGTACCCTCAGAGCTCCCAGGGTCTCAACTACCAACCAAGGACTGCACATGGAGGGGTCTGATTGTTCAGGCAGTATGTGTATAGTAGAGGATTGCAAAATCGATCATCAATAGGAGGAGAGGACCTCGGCCCTGTGAAGGTTCTGTGCCCCAGTGTAGGGGAATGCCAGGGCCAGAAAGTGGGAGAGGGCAGAGTGGCAGGCATGGGGAAGGGGGAGGCAACAGGGGTTTGTTTTTGTTGTTTTTGTTTGTTTCTTTGTTTTTTGGAGGGGAAACTGGGAATGGAGAAATTTGCATGTAAATAAAGAAAATATCTAAAATTAAAAAAAAAAAAAAGAATACCTAACCATATCTTAATACCTATCAGGGAAAACACAGACCTTTGAACTTGACATTCAAGTACCTCTACAGTCTGATAACAGCTTCCAGGAGAATCCTATGTTTCAGTGAATCTGGATTGTCATTATGATGAGTGAACCTGAAGTTTCCTCTCTGATGCTGGCATGTGTTCCTCTATCACATGTGCCTGTTACAATCGTTTTCAAGATTTTGTACTTTTCTTTGACTTTTAAACGTTGGCCCACAGGCCTTTTTTCCAACTGAAGCCTTTTTGGATGCTTCCCAAGCTTTGATCTTTCCCACTTTTGAGGATACCTAGTTGGTATTCCCCAGTTGTGACCTGAATTCTACCTCATGGTCCCGTTATTTGTTTGCTGTGTCCTCCCTAGGAGATATTAACTTCTTGAAGGAATGGGTGATTCATGCTTTTGCATACATCCTCTGCAGTGCTTATAAGCACTTGTTGCCTTAAACAGATGGGCTATTGCACCTGAAAACTAGGTATGACACACATATATTTGCCTGCACATTTATATGTGGGCTGTCTGTAACTCAATGCCTAGGTTTAAACTATAACCCTTTTATTAAATCACTAGCTTGCTTTCTAAACCTTTGTTTAATTTTCTATTTGATGTACTATAGAAGAATAATAAATGTATAAATGAGAATGAATGTACCATTTTCTGATGTCTTTCCATCCTTCTTTATTATATATTAGTGTGTTGCTAAGCAACTGTGCACCATCAGGCTATTAGTTACTTCATATGACATCTACATGAGAAGCCAGTTCTTGCCTTTGTTACTGACCCAGACTTCTTCTGCAAAGTGCCATAAAAAGCCTTCCTTTGTTCCTTTTCGTTTTCACATCATTAGCTAAGAGAAGCCCAGAATCGAAATGCCCTCCCCACAGGCACAAGTTCCTTTAGAGCTTAAACATATAGGAAAATATACAAGAACCAAAGTTTGCTGCATTTAAGAATGCCTAATGATAATTTGTTACTATCATCAACTTTTGTTCTCAGACCAATTTTTGCATATATTACACTGGTAACATCAATCATGCTCACTTACTGAGTATATAGTTTGTATAAGACATGAGGCTAGAATATTAACTTAGTAGATCTTCTATACGCTTGAATATTTGTTTGTTTATTTATATATATGAATGTTTTGCCTGAATGTAAGTAAAGGCCAGAAAAAGGAACTGGAGTTAGAGATGTTTGTGAGCTATCATGAGGGTGCTGGGAAGCAAACCCATGTCCTCTTCAAGATCAACAAGTGCTTTAAACCACTGAACTATCTCTCCAGCCCCTACATGCTTGACTTTTAAATATAATAGCAAAGTGGAAATTGCAGTCTAGTGTTATTAGTGTTATGGCCAGTCAGTAGTAAAAATGGATTTATTGACTACTAATATACTTAAAACAGTGCTGGCTGGGGATGTGGCTCAGTTAGATTACTTGCCTGCTATGTGCAAGGATTTGAGTTTGATTTTTAGGTACTGAATGGCCATCACTATCAGAGGGTACATAAGTGAAAAACCACTATAGGCAAACCATTGTAAGCCATGAGAAAAAGGACTATTTAACAGAACACCAGTAAATTAATGTTCCAACCTGGAAGATCAAAAATGAAGTCATTTCAGTATAATTTCAAAGTATATGATATTTAATATAAATGTTGCTTAAAAATTTAAAGCTCTGTTGATTTTCTTACTAATGGTTTAATTTGTTCCTTATATCTAATCCTATAAAATGCTATCTCTAAATTTTAAGGAGGCTTCTAATTCTCAGGAAGCTGAGGCAGTAGGTTGCTGTTAGCTAAAGGACAGCCTGGGTTCTATAGTGAGTTCCAGGTCTGCCTGGGCCACAGTGAGATACTGTTTGAAGATAACAAACCAATAAATCAATAAATAAAAAAGAAATGAATAATTTAAGGAAATGTTTCTATATATTCCCCATTGTATTGATGCTGTTACACAGTCTGTATATATTCTTCCATTACTTCAAATAGAGAAACTCTGCTTTCTTAAGACAAAGACCAGAAATGCCAATCATAATGAAAATATTTTCAGGAAAGTCATTACTAAAGCTTACTATAAGAATAAAACCTAAGAAAATTTGTGTGATCATTGCTAAACAACCTAGAATACATGAAAAAGTTTTAATACTACTTTTTGATAAACAATACATTTAGTAATATAAACATATTTATATTATCTGAAAACTTTTTTATATTAACTGAAAGCATGTTTTTTGAATCTAGAGACAGTCTTAAAAGTTCAAAAAATTTTAAGAATGACCATAACTGCCACTGTTTTCATTTTAGAAAATTCCTAAGTTAGAGAAAAAAAATTAGGTTATAGGCAATAGAAATGTGAAGGAAATTTAAAAAAATATTCATTTATTTGTTTGTTTATTTGTTTTATGCATGTGAGTGTTTTGCTTGTCTATATATTTGTCTAACACATGACTGGCTGGTGCTCAAGAGGTCAGAAGGTCATCAGATTTCCTGGAAGTGGAGTTAAATATGGTTGTGAATTACCATGTAGGTGTGGAAGACTAAAACCAGGTGTTCTCAACTGCTGAGCCATCTCTCCAGCCCAGAAAAAAATTGTGCAATTATGCATATAAAATTACATAAATATGATAATAGCCAGAACCTGGAAACAACCCAGATGTCCCTCAACAGAGGAATGGATACAGAAATTGTGGTACATCTACACAATGGAGTACTACTCAGCTATTAAAAACAATGAATTTATGAAATTCTTAGGGAAATGGATGGATCTGGAGAATATCATCCTGAGTGAGGTAACCCAATCACAAAAGAACATACATGGTATGCACTCTCTGATAAGTGGTTATTAGCCCAGAAGTTCGGAATACAGGAAGAACAACCCACAAACCACAAGAAACTCAAGAAGAAGGAAGACCAAAATGTGGACATTTCATTCCTTCTTAAAAGGGGGAACAAAATACCCACAGAAGGAGTTGCAGAGACTAACTATGGAGCAGAGACTGAAAGAAGGACAATCCAGCCTGATATAGCTGTCTTCTGAGAGGCTCTGACAGTACCCAACTAATACAAATGTAGAGGCTCACAGCCTTCCATTGAACTGAGTACAGGGTCCCCAGTGAAGGAGTTAGAGAAAGGAGCAAAGGAGCTGAAGGGTTTGCAGCCCCTTAGGATGAATAACAATATGAACTAACTAGTACCCTCAGGGCTCCCAGGGACTAAAGCACCAACCAAAGAGTACACATGGTGGGATTAATGGTTCCAGCAGCATATGTATAACAGAGGATAGCCAAGTTGGTCATCAGTGGGAGGAGAGGCCCTTGGTCCTGTGAAGGTTCTGTGCCCCAGTGTAGGGGAATGCCAGGGCCAGAAAGTGGGAGAGGGTAGGGTGGTGAGCAGGGGGAGAGGGGAGGGAACAGGGGTTTGTCTTTGTTGTTGTTGTTGTTTTTTTTTTTGGAGGGGAAACTGGGAAAGGAGATATCGTATGACATGTAAATTAAGAAAATATCTAATAAAATAAAAATAAAAAAATTGCATAAATATATATGGATAAAGTCATATGGGTAAAAATATAGACAAAGTCAAAGATGATCATAGAAGTTGAATGAAACCCAGAGGAAGATGGAGATTATACAGGCTCTCTCCTATCTTCAAAAATATTGTATAGTTTCACTATTTAAAAAATACACATAAAGAGAAACCCTGTCTCGAAAAACCAAAAAAAAAAAAAAATACACATAAACATAAACTTATAGAAAACTCAGTCCAGGACAGCAAACCTGTATAAATAATAGTTTAGTATAAGTTCAGTGTGGCTTCACCTACAATTTCAAATCAGAGGAAAATTCTGTCACTGATGTTAGAAAGATAGCTATCTGAAAAAAAAATTATCTTCCTTATCCTAAACTGTAAACAGGATAAACTCCAAATGTATCAGAGATTTTAACATCAGAAATGACACATGATTGCCAGGTGAAAATGGGACAGTAAACACCTTTGAAAAGCCAGGGGTGTGGAATGTCTCTTAAACTCATAGAAGAAATGATTGGTTCATAGCAGGGCTGGAGAGGTGGCTCAGCAGGTAAGAGCACTGACTGTTCTTCTAAAGGACCCCAATTCAATTCCCAGAACCCACATCGTAGCTCACAATTGCCTGTAATTCCTGTTCCAGGGAATCTGACAATCTCACACAGACATACATTCAGGAAGAAAACCAATTTACATAATTAATAAATAAATAAGCAAATTATTAAAAATATTTGTATGGCAAAATGTATAAAAATTACAAAACATCAAGTTAGGAGAATCCCTCCCATCTGTATTATAAAAAATAAAAAACCCTTAATCTTCAGTATATAAACAGGCCTTAGAAGTAAAAGAAAACTAAACAAAATAAGGAAAAGGAGAGCAATGATTGAATATGAAATTCACAGAGAGAAACAAAAGAAATATTTATAGTTAGTTGGGGAAATGTAAACTTAAGATTGTAGTCATACCACTTAAAAACTATCCATTTGTCAAACTTCCTAAACATTCACCAGATTTTCTTTTGCTAAGTTGTCAAGGAAACACTGCTCATATACATTACTGATGAGTGTATACATTGGTACAATATGTACAGAGGATAATTTGGCAATATGAAATTACGCCCTTTGATTCAGCAATCCTTACTGGGAGTTTGGTGCGGAGCACGCCTCTTCATATAGTTCATACCTCACCCTCTCAGACCTGCTGTGACTGGAATGAGCAATGAAAGGAGGTGGGGCCTGGTTGTTAGCAGATTTGCTAGTGCTTTGTAAGGAGTCCATTGTAGGCTCTGTAGAGAAAGAGTGGTCTGTCTTCTAGGATTGGAAGGAAGAGCTGACTCTGATGCTTAGGGAGACCTGGCACAATGTACAGGTCTATAGCGCGAGTTTTATTGGAATACACTCATGTATGTCCATCTCAGTTTTCTGGATTCTGCTCTCTCCAGATTTGTGTCCTGAGTTTTTCAGAGCATTAACATGACACCCAAACTCAGCCATTCTCTGTGTGGACTCATGTTTTGTGTCTCAGAAATCTCAGATTTACACTTATGTGTAAAAAGAGAAATTTTTTTTTTTCAGTATGACAGACATAAAAGCTTTTTGACCCTTTATCTGGATCTTGTATTGGACTTTAGAAGTTCCATACTAATTGCTTTCTCTTTGTCACATTTCTAGTACAATCAGAGTCACAACCTTGTCATCTGTCTATTCCACGAGCACAAGAATGACTTGCACATGCAGCACATGTACTGGTTTTGAGCTGACTCTGTGGGTGGGGTTGGGGCGGTAGTCTGCTTCCCTTAAAATGGGAGACTATAACCTAAAGTAACAGCCATTCACTTTAGCACACTATCCTCAATGTATAGAACACACAGGACCAGGAAGTCTCTGGGGAGTGATTTTACTGACCATTATTTCCAAGAGTTCCATGCAGAGAATCTATGCTTCCCATCCATGTAGTTCTAGAGTGTGTGGGCATGGAGGTCTTTCTTCCCAAGAACACTACCAGAAAGTGACACAAAAAGAGTTTTAATCATTCTATGACTTCCACCTAGTTATTTTATGTTTCTGGTCCTAGAAGGCCAGGAGGTTAGGAAAAAGGTGCCTTTTGGTAGGAATAATTGACCATGATCATCATGTGGAAAAAGGGCTATGAGGAATATGTACCACATTTATGGGTCCACTGAGTCATCTTTTGGAACTTTTGAAGCTCTATCTATTGTACATGGGCAAGCACAATTAACATTGCTTATAAAAGAATATAATTCAAGTCTTGGACACCTGAGAGATAAACATCCGAGAATGGTTTATCCTAATTTTTGATGTTACACCCAACATCAGAGTAGAAGATGTCCATAGTTGGTTTCATTAAAATCCTCTTTGCTTCTGTAGAACTTTCAGCAAGCCAGAGTTGTGGGAGAAGCTAGGAGGAGATGGAGTAAGCCTCATTGTGTCAGTCAAAACTGAACGGTATTAGGGGTGGGTTATCCTTCGAGCATCCTCTTCCTTTCCCAGTGCCCTACTTAAAGTTGATGCACTTATCATCTCCATCCGTTCACTGTAGGACTTTGCTGTTGATTTGTGAGAGGTGCTTTACCCAAAGGAGTTGTCTAGCAGATTTTCCCATACACTTCTTTGTGAGGATCTGGGGTAATGCCTGTCTGGTGCAGGATGATAATTGTACAGTTTTCATATTTTTGGGTGAGACAAGCTTTGTGGATCAGTCTGCAGCAAGCAGGATCAAAAGAATGCTTACTGACTATGTGATCACCTTGTCTATTGTTTAGCATCTTTCAGAGTCCTATGCCTCATACTTTGCTGTGGTTTTCATTTGAAAGTAACTCTTTCATGTATCAGCTGTTCAAGTGTCTCCGTCTCATGCTTTGTATCTGAAAATGGAGCTAAGTGGTTCAGTGTTCATGAGGAATGTCTTTGATCCACACATGAATATCTCTTCTTTATATATCCATATGATATAAATATTTCAAACCTATATCAAAATCAACATCCTTTCTATCCTATGAATCTAATCCCTAAAATAATTCTTTCACCGATTTCTGTTTATTAGCCTTGTGTCAGTATGTGACTCTTCATCCTTCAGCTGCTTTGGTCAAAATCTTTTACAGTCAATATTGAATCACTCAGCAACCTGGGTGTCACATCATTTTACCTAGAGCTAAATCATTTGTAGCTGACACACTTTAAGGTTGTGGTTCCACAAGAAGTCAAATTGCTCCTACCACATTCTGAAATCAGGCTGTGTCACAAAGGTTTGCAAACATTAGGTATAGAGTTCCAGTGTCCACCTTCAAGAGTGTCTGTAATTCTGCTGTAATTCACTGTTTTCATGGTTACAGTCTGGTGCAAACCACTGTTATTGCCTGGCTGTATTGTTACAGTTGCCTCCTAACTGGTTCTGCAGCTTCTACTGTTCTTTTGCCTTCTGGTTGTTTTCAACACAATAGACAGTAGGATCCATTAAAAATACAAATTGTATCTTGTCATAGCTCTTTCATAACTCTATTTGCTTTCCATCTCAAGAGTAAAGCTCAAGTCTGAGGGTAAAAGAAAATGCTTAAATCTGAAATCATCTTGTAGTCAGCCATCTTCTCAGATTTTGTAGAATATTTTTGATTTGTTCTTTGGCAGTTTCATGCATTCATACATTGTCTTGAGCACATCCAACTCAAATCCTTTTCACACTTTTCTTGACTGGCTTCCTTGATCTTCCTTGAATACATCAGGTATGTTTCTAAGATCCTTGCTTTTGGTGCTTGTAATGCTCTCCTGCAGATAGTGGCCTAACTTGCTCCTTCATTTCTTCCATTTGCATTGTCTCCCTCTCTAAACTGCAGTCCTCCATGCTGCCTAGCCCGACTTTCCTTACATTTATCACTATTGTACTTACTTGTATTGTCTACTGTTTATTCCCTCACTATACTATAAGCTCCACAAGGATAGAGATTTGTGCCTGTCTTGTCTTCTACTGGCACATGGTAGGTACTCAGTACATATTAGTTGAATACATGCATAAATATTATAGGAAATGAGACTAATTTCATTCACACAAACATTTTTCTTTCTGTCTCACTGAGAATGACCATTAGAACCTCGATCATCAACTGACATTATCTTATATATTTAGAAATGTGAGTGATTTTTTTTTTTGCTGGTTCTCTCATACAATAACTAGCTCTTACAATGTCTACAGCCATTTATAGACAGGGATAACATCATTATACTTCTTTTACTTTTTAACAAGAATTTATTGGGGTTGGGGAGATAGCACAGCTGATGAAGTCCTTGTGTGGGCAAAGCCCTATGCTCAATCCTTAGCATTGCATGAATGGCATGGTGCTATCTATGTGTCTGTAACTCCCACACTCAGAAGGTAGAGGCAGGAGGTCCAGATGTTCAAGATTATGCTGGAGTTTATAGTAAGTTCAAGGTAAGCATGAGATATATGAGACCCTTAATAAAAAAATTTTCAGTTGAATTAATTAAAAAACATCTAGATATGGTGATCTAGATACACATCTGTCTATTGAGAGCAGTGGGTACATACAGGCAGGATGCTAACATTTAAGCAACATTCCATGCTGTTTTTCTTCCTGTATGCATGAACTAGTTAGAGGAATGCAAAACAATGAAGAGCTAAAGAGACCATAAGTCAAGTTCTAATAGCATTTATTACCTAGAGAATTCTAAAATGGAAATTATCCAGCTCAGCCATTGCCTAGCATGATCTATATATAATATGTTGCTGCAAATTTTGTTTGTGAATTCTAATACTGTATCTTGGAGTATTTCCATCCATTTCTTATGATAATTTATCTGGCTTGTCATTTCCTATTGCCATCATGATATTTTTCTGCCTCAATGTTAATGGTTTGCTTCACTGGCTCCTCTTGTTTGAATCACTTAGGTGACAACCTGCACTTTACAGAAGAAGAAAGCCATATGAATGGATCGCTAAGTGGGAGAAGAACTGTGAAGCAAGCCTTTGAAGTCAGATCAAAATTGTGAGGCAGAGAGTGAACAGGATGTGTCGTCTGCTGCTACTCCTGGGGTTGGCTTCTGCCATAGGCTTGTAATGAAGCAAACTTAATGGTCTGGATGACTGGTCTTAGTGATAGAGAAAAGGCTCTACGGTGGGTTTTAGCAATGAGTGGCTTGAATGTGGTTTTGAACTTCAGTCAGCTGAGCTGACCGACACAACTTTCATCTGTAAATAGACTTATTCAGTTTGATAATGATGGAGTCAAGACTGAGCATCAGGGACTGTGGTGATCAGTTATTTCTGAGTACTTTTAATTTTTGTTTCTTGTCCTGTGAATGAAATGATTTTATAAGTGATTGAATAAACTAGTTAAGATAGAATATTTACATACTATCACTAATCACTCTATTTTGCATATGATGATGACTTTAAAAACGCAAAATTATTTTTGTATCTTTTGTATGAGAACTAAAATATGCTCCTTTTCTGTCTCTATGTCTCTGTCTTTCTCTTTGTGTGTGCATATTGGTCATGTGTGGCACATGTTTATGTGTGCATGTGGAGGCCAGAGTCTTATGTTTAATGTCTTGATCATTATTCTTCTTATATTGAATTAGAGTTTCTTACTTGAACTCAGAGTTCACTGATTAACATAGGTTAATTGTCCAGCTTGGTCAGGGGGATCTCCTGTCTCTACTTCCCCAGTGGTAGGATTGCAGGAAGGTCTGCACATCTGCATGGCACTTATGCAAGTTCAGGAATTTGGACTTGGATCCTCATACTTGTATGACAAAGTACTGCTCCACCACTGAGGCATCTTGCTAGGTCAAGTGAGGGAGAGATTGCTTTCTGTCTCCAGGGATAAAGGATTTAGAACTAAAATTTGAGGTTCATGGCTCTCTGCTCTGGTGAAAAACTCTGGGTTATTATGACTTGGGTCACCGTTAAAAGCAGGTTCCACCTAATCCTAATGCAGAAATACCACATTATATGCTACACCATTGCAATCTTATCAGCAATGGACTACAGATATGATGAAGGTCTCACAATATAAAAAAACTTAAAAGTTCATAGTAACATTGCAACACAAAGAATTACTCACTTTGTGGGGATGCTGGTATAAACACACCTGTTGAATTGCTAGTCATAGAAGTAATCAGCACAATTATATAAATATGTAATACTTGCTAATGAAAACCAGTGACTGCTATTTTGTCATTGCCATGCTATATGCTTTACTGTTACTTTAAAGTGGACTCCTGTCTATAAACTGAAAACTTACAGTAAGACATTATGCACACATCCCCGCACCCCATGCCCCCCAACCTCACACATCTTCATTTGCCACATTTTCTGATTGCATGAGGAGGCTATGGGGAGTGAGTGCCTGCACCATGCAGGTTTGGGTGAGTGTATTCTGGGAGGTGAATGATGGATGAAACTGCCAAGTGACTCATTTCTCAGAAAATCTCCCTATTGTTAAGCAATGCATGACTGTACCATCCCAAATGGTGGGAAGTTCCAAAGAGAAAGAAAAATAGGCAGTTTAAAGATTTAAAGTTAGAAGAAGTCTGGATTCCTAATCCCTCTTTAGTATATTTAAGGAATCTTTAAGAAGCTGGGGAAAGCGCTGACTTTCTCAAGTTATACCCAGTGCCTTGTGTGGAGGTGAATCAGCAACATTCCTTATGGTCGCTGAGTTGTTAATCTATTATTGTGATTATTATAATTGCTCTCCAAAAGTCATCCTCAGCCTTCAGAACTGAGAAGAGATTTCAGGGTCTCAACAGAAAAGATTGTTTTATATATGCACATGTATATGTACATATGTGCATATATATATACACATATATACACATATGTATACATGTATATGTGTTTGTACATGTGTAAATTTATGTGTCAGAAAGTCCCACTATGCAAACCATGTTTGTCTTAAACTTGGGATCTGCCTGTCTGTATTTCTTGGGTATTACAGGCAATCATTATGCCATAGTTATTTTTCTTATGTTTTTAAAATACCCTGCACTTTATTTATTTAAATTTTACTTCACTTACTTATTTTGTATTTGTGTGGAGGCCACCAGGGTGCATATCAGACAATTTTTGAGAGTCATTTTTCTTCTCCCATTGTATTGGTCCAGGGTATTAAACTCAGGTCACCAGGCTTGGCAGCAACTGTCATTACCTGCTGAGCCATCTTATTGGCTCCTTATATTTTAATTTGTGAAATAGGCTTACTGTGTAGCCCAGGGTGACCTACAACTCCTGATCCTCCAGTCTTAATCTCCGAAGTAAAACGTCTTTGTATTAGTCACATGCACAGATACCTCAGTAGTATATGGAGTATGCTCAGAAATATATTAAGAAAATCAAGAAGATGAAAATATGGATATAGCCCAGCAAGATGAGGGCTTCTCGCTGCTTCTGTTGTCATAAGTTTATCAAAAGATTCACTAAGCCAGTTTTCTCAGTTACTAGATACTGGAAGCATCTGCTCCAAAAGATGTGGCCACAAATCAAGATTATCTTGAAAAGGAAAAGCAGCCAACCCTCAGGCACAGGATAGCTATTCTTTTGTGTTGCTATGTGGGAGTAGACGAAAACTGTGCTTGTCCATTTGGAGAAATCTGTGTTTGTTGTAGGACCCAGAGCCACGTCTATATTGCAGCATGTGTTCAAATGAATCAGGTTTTACACTCTATTCAGCAAACATTTTTTGTGCAAATCCCTTTGAGATCAGAGGTTGAATGATGATGCATACTTTTTAAGGAAAGATCGAGAGTCACAGTAAATAGAATTATTTGTAGGCATTGCTGGTATACACATATACGCATATATATCATTTAAAAATATATGATAAGTTCTTAGCAAATTGTTACGCTGAAGCTGTGAAGAGGGTAACATTGCAGAGTACCAAGGATGTAAGGACCACAAAGCCCTTCAGAGGTCAGGAGCACCTTGGACATTGCTTTGTGGAGCACCCTGCTAAGATTCTGGAAAGTTCCCAAGGTGGTGTGTGCCTGCACAAGCCTCTGAGTCCTGCTTTCCTCTAGAAGGCACCTATGGGTAGCTATGGTCCTCTCATATCAAAAGGGTCCCAAAGTCGCTGAGTTTGGGGCACATGATCCCTGCCCTGACATCAATAGAGTTCATTCTTAGGTAAAACTGATTGAAACCTTGAGATGTTTTCCTTACTTCTCCATTCACATTTGCTTGCTTATTTTAAACATTGGGTGAGAGCCTTCAAGTCTACTGTAAAGCACACAATCTGGAAAGTCCACTGGCTTCCCAATGAAAACAATGCTCTAGGCACCTTCCCTCCAGCCTGGGTCAGCCCTGGGGCCACTGTTTTTGACCCACATTGCTAGTCCCTATTGCTTTTGTCCTTGTTTATGAAGCTGTCATCCTTCAAGCAGTACCTTATTTCCCCTCTGTTTTTCTGATCACCCTGGTAGCAAAACAACCAGCTATGATGTAATCCTGAGAAGTGAAGTTGCCAATCCTCTAAGAGGCTTCCTCACTTCAGTCTCAATTTGAAATCTGTAAATGGCGTCTATGAACTTAGGGAATCCTGTAGGGCCAGAACGGAGAACTCATAATAGGATAGTTAGGATCACTGATCACTGCCAGATGTCAACCCAGTCTCTCACTTCTAAAACACAGAGTAAGCCTCTCAGATGTCCTACAGGTAATACCTTCGGTGGTCTCCAGATCACCCTTATCAACAAGCAGAGATTTGCAAAGGGGAAGAAGGTTAATTAGGAGACAGGGGCATTCAGTCTTAGTTAAACACACTGGATTTAAACCAGTCCTACTGCCATGAGAAAATACAGACCACTGAGTAATTTATAGACAACAGACATTTATTTTACCTCCACCATGGAGGCTGAGAAGTCTGAGACTGAAGTTCTGGGTTCCTCTTCTAGGAACAACTTATTTCATTGGTGATTCTTCCACTTCATGTCATCTTCATAAGAGGGAAGATGGAAGGAAGATGGATGGAAAGTCCCTAGTTCTCGGTGCTATAATACTGTTAATGAAACTTAACATGAATTTTGGATGACATGTGAAGCTCATAGCAGCATCACAAATTGTTTAACAATGTAAAAACATTGATGTTGTGCTGGAGAGATGGCTTAGTGGTTAAGAGCACTAACTGCTCTTCTAGAGGTCATGAGTTCAAGTCCCAGGAACCACAAGGCAGCTCACAACCATTTGTAATGAGATCAGATGCCCTCTTCTGGTGTGTCAGAAGACAGCTACAGTGTATATTACATATAATGAATAAATAAATCTTTTTTTGGGGGGGTAGGAAGAAATTTTACTTGAATTTCATTTGTTTGTTTGTTTGTTTGTTTGTTTGCAAATTAAGTCATTTATTCTCCTACCCAATATATTAATAAACCTTCCACTTCCTGACAGGTACACATACTTTTTCCTTCTACAGCATTTCATAATGTTTTTTTTATTAGATATTTTCTTTATTTACATGTCATATGATTTCTCCTTTCCCAGTTTCCCCTCCAAAATACAAACAAACAAACAAAAACAACAAGAACAAACCCCTGTTGCCTCCCCCTTCCCCATGCTTGCCACCCCACCCTCTCCCACTTATTGGCCCTGGCATTCCCCTACACTGGGGCACAGAACCTTCAACGGGCCAAGGTCCTCTCTTCCCATTGATGATCGACTTTGCAATCCTCTACTATACACATGCTGCCAGAACAATTAGTCCCACCATGTATAGTCCTTGGTTGGTGATTTAGTCCCTGGGAACTCTGAGGGTACTAGTTAGTTCATATTGTTGTTCGTCCTAAGGGGCTGCAAACCCTTCAGCTCCTTTGGTCCTTTCTCTAGCTCCTTCATTGGGGACCATGTACTCAGTTCAATGGATGGCTGTGAGCCTCTACATCTGTGTTACTCAGGTACTGTCAGAGCCTCTCAGGAGATAGCTACATTATTTTTATTAAAAAATAAAATAAAAATAAAAACATTGATGTTCTCTTTTTGATAATGTGATCAATGCAGAAAACTTGATAAATTGGATGTTATAAAGAAATTTAAAAATGTCTATGGATCCCCAGAGATAATTGCAGTTAGCACTCCTTCTAGATGTCCCTTAACTGAAGAATGGAAAAAGAAAATGTGGTACATTTGCATAATGGGGCATGTAACTCCTTTGTTAAAAAAAATGACACCAGCGGGTAGGTAAAAGATGCCAAGGACCTGCCTGCAGTGTGGCCTGCCTGCAGCAGGAACCACTACAGTGTGCAAGAATGTGCTGGAGAGATGGGAGAGAAAGAAAAGCAGAAGTGTTTGAGAACTATAAAGAGAGGCAGAACTGAGCACTTTGCCTCACCACCTGAGGCCGTGGTGAAGTCCTGGCCAATGCCACAGCTGAGGGCCATGTCTGGGTCCATGGCCATGTGGCAGTAAGGGTCTGTGTCGATGTCCAGGACTCATATTATCGGTAAAGGCCATGAGGATGTCCTTGGTCTGGGCTGCCACCTGAGACCATGTTGATGTCCAAGGACAGTGCCGAGCTTGCCCTGCACCTTGACAGCTGCAGCACTTAGGAAAGTGGGCCTTATACCTTGCCTGCACAACACAATAGAATTGACCCTGCTGGTGAAGGCACAGGTGAGCCAGCACAAGGGCATGAGAGCAGGAAAGAGAACCTGCTCCTTACCTAGCACTGGGTGAGCTAGCTTGAGCAGTGCTGGAGAGCTCTCCTTGGTGGCGTGGGTATGGGAAAATTGGCAGACTGACCAATTCAACTATGACACAGGTCCTGGTCCGGAGCTCTAAGTTGGCACACCTCAACATCTACCACAACTATGAGTTGTTGGAGCACATGAAGGGGCTGGTCCTGCAGATCTCCATGACACAGGGCAACAACAGGATATCTGAGAAGAGTCCCAGTGAGAATCCAGTATTGATAGTGTAGAAGAAGCCAGAGGCCTCAAACCAGCCCAATGAGTCATTACATTACATTTGCAAGTAAAGATGTGTGGGCAAAAGGTTATACTGTGTGACACACTGTTACATACACACTATAGCTTGTACAATGCAACTTTTAATGTCAATTTTTTATTTTCTTTTTTTGGGGGAGGTTGCAAGAGCAGAGTGTAGATATGAAGGTTGGGAAATGACTGCAATTGGAGTGTATGATGTGAAACTCACAAAGAACCAGTAACAAGTTTTACAAAGTAACATCATGAAATTTGCAAGCACATGGATGAAAGTAGAAAAAAAATCATCCTGAGTAAGGTATTTAAGACGCAGAAAGACAGATATGATCAGTGCCTTGTCCCGTCATCATCAGAGAGGTTGCCTCCAGCAGCAGATGGGAGTGGATGTAAAGGAGCAGGTGAAAAGATTTTAAGAGTAAGAGGGATGAAGGACACCAGGAAAACAGAAGTCCACTAAGTCAACTGAGCAAGGAATGCATGGGCTCACACACTGAAGCAGAAAGTATGGGACCTGGAGAAGTCTACACTAGGTTCTCTGTGTATAAATTTCCTTCCTTCCTTCCTTCCTTCCTTCCTTCCTTCCTTCCTTCCTTCCTTCCTTCCTTCCTTCCCTCCCTCCCTCCCTCCCTCCCTCCCTCCCTCCTTCCTTCCTTCCTTCCTTCCTTCCTTTCCTTCCTTCTTTCTTTCCTTTTGGTGGAATTCCTAACTGTGGGAGCATGTGTGTCTTTAACCCACTGAAACTCTTTTTCTCCTGTTTGGTTGTCTTGTTCAGCCTCAGTGTGAGGGCTTTTCCTTTGCCTTTATTGTATTTTGTTTTGTTGTGTTTGGTTTTTGTCTCAGGCAGGGGCTGGTCTTTTCTGAAGGGATATGGAGGAGTGGATCTGGGAGAGAGGGGAGATGGTGGGGGAGGCTGGGAGGAGTGGAGGAAAGGAAAACTGTGTTTGGGGTTTATTATATTAGAGAAGAATCTATTTTCAATAAAAAAGAGAATTTAAATCTTTATGGAACTCTAAAGATAAATACAATTAACACCTACTACTCTTTCTAGAAGCTTCTTCTCACTTTGAATTGGGCTAGTCTATGTGTGTTCTATAAAAATGTAGTTCCAATATATCAGCCATATAAACATAATTTTACAAATAGGAAAAATAGACTTATATTCTTTTAACGTGCCGTGACTTTCTTTTTGTCTGTAGTGACAGCCACAAGAAGTCCTTTGTATGACTATGAAAAGAGACTTTGAAATATCAAAATAAGTGAGATACCTAAAAAATATCAGGCAATGAATAGCAAGCATAGCATTCTTTCCATTCCAACAAGAGATATTATCTGTTTTGACAGATGGCAAAGTTCAGGACACCCAAATACCAGGAAGTATGCTATCAAACAAGGAAAGCACTCCTATTGCGCTGTGGAGTGAAATTATTTGATTAAGTCAGTCACTAATAGAATTTTAGTTTTACATCAGCACAAACCTGTACATGGAATCAGGATGGAATAAACACAGTGGTGTTTCTAAACTGTTCCACTACGGTGCCACTGACCCTTCCTTGGACCCAAAAGGGCAGCCGGAATGGGCACAGATTCAAGGCAAGATCTTTCCGTTTTTGCTCATTGTTGGAACCTATCATGTGAAGGTTGTTGTAGAAATTCAGAAGAGCGTGTATAGGCCGACCCTCCCCGTGTACTCAGCCCGGGCTTTTCTGCCCTGTAACATCATGCCCAAGCCGCATATGTTCAAGTAGGTTGACAACACTTGTTATTTATTTGAAACTGCTACAGATGCATGCTTTATTATCCGAGACAGGTCCAGGCACGATGTTACTTGGCTGTCACTTTAAGTAATCTTATTATAACTTTTATTTTGCATAGTTCTATTATCACTTCAGTAATATCTGTCTGGTCTGTCTATACAATGAAGTAGGTTTGATGACTCTGTCATAATGGGAAGACTGTAGGATTCATGATAAAAAAAATCCAAATCTAATTAGAAGATCCTCCTTTAGTGAACTTGAAGAAGTCATGTATATTCTTTGAACATACATACATACATACATATATCTAATATACATGTATATATATTGAACATATGTAAAATATATATTAATATATACATATATAATACACACACACATACACACACACACACACACA
>NW_022196903.1:37473699-37479015 GCF_008632895.1 Mastomys coucha
CACACACACACACACACACACACACACATGTATATATATATATACATGTATGTATATATATATATACTGTGATTCCTTTCCTATTATCTGTTCTGGAAATAGACTGTGACAATGGAGATTAACTGCTTAGCATTTTACACATTTCTTTTTTCTTTTTTTCTTTTTTTGTCTTTTCGAGACAGAGTTTCTCTGTAGCCTTGGCTGACCTGGAACTCACTCTGTAGACCAGGCTGACCTCGAACTCAGAAATCCACCTGCCTCTGCCTCCCAAGTGCTGGGATTAAAGGCGTGCGCCACCACCGCCCCGCTATTTACACATTTCTTAAGTGTTATTAAATTCCAAAGGAGGATAATATTTTCCAGTTGAAATATGCTGGTGCCAATATCCTTTCCAAGCATTTGGATAAATATATTTGCAAATATATTTACTTTAAATTCTTATTTAAAATTTGAAGATTAACAGAGAGATGAGTAATATGCTTTTTCTGGTCATATTAACACTAGTCAATGGTCTGCACTGTAGGCTTCAGAGAACTTGGTAAAGGGACGGAATTTGTTCACTATTGCTATGAAATAAATGACAAGCTCCATGATTTGAACATTGCCTGCTTATTAGCTCATATTTTTGTAGGCTAGTACTTCGTGTTCTGCATGACCAGAAACACTGCTTATCTTCCTGACTTGATTTGGATTCTAATCTGAGTCTGGAAGTCCTCTTTCTGCCTCACTGATGACTAAGAATTCATTTTCTCAGCTGTAAAATTGAAGAATTAATTTTAATATGACTTTATTTTTTGACAGTTTCTTAGTTGTATATAGTGTAACATTGTCGTATTACTTCATTACTGTCCCTTATGACCTTCCCATTCCTGTCATCTCCCTCCTTCTACCATACTAGGCCTCCTCCTGTTTTCACATTTTTATGCATGTGGTCATAATTATTATGTGTTCATGATCACAGTGGTTATCTCATATTTAGCGGCTATCAGTTTATACTATTCCTCCCCATTCCTGGCTCTATGGTCTTTTTTCACCCTCTTCCATGATGTCCCCTTGGCTTTGGAGCTGGTAGAGTAAATGGCATATTTAGGGCTGAGAGCTCACCATTCTCCATTGATGAGTTGTGAGTCTCTGTTTGATGGTTACACACTGGCAAGTGAGATGAAACCCTCATTTTATTTAGGTTCGTGTATGCCTAAAAGCCCCTGGTTTCTTCCATGTGCCCTTATAGACAGCCACTGTTGCATATTTGATTTACTTCGGGCTAGACTGAGTGTGACTTTCTGGCTTCCTCTTTTCATCTACGAGGGAAAAAACATCCTTCTTTCAATGTATAAATGACTTAGGCCACTGTGCATTATTGACAGAGTAGCTCTGTCCTGGCTTAAAACACTCTTACTGGACAGTCTGTGGAATAGCCCATCCCTGAACGATGATGGGGCATCATGATGGCATTCTTGAAGAGATCTGGTGGATTTATGGTGATATGTTCATAGGGAGCATCCTAAAGTCCACATGGAATGGGGAGAGGGCTGGCAGAAAGCAAAATGGGATATGAAAAGTTCAGAGCTGAGAGGTTTGGGTGTGTATTAAAGGTAGGCAACACCACAGTGATCTATTTGAAAAATTAATTGTATCTATTCCTACGAATATGGTCCCATGATGTTTGAAGTGCCTAGGACACTGCAGGTGTAACTGCTAAATCTAGACTTGAGAAACATGATCATACATGAACTAAAGTTAATTATTAATGGTTACTTTATAACAGTGGAAAAATCCACTGCTGACTCCTGTGTTTATTGGCCATTTTATGTCTTTTCTGTGGACAAATTTCTATTCAAACATATTAATGAATATATTCTTTGGCAAATATGTATGATAGATTCTGCTTATATTCATCTTTTCATACTCTCTGATTTTTACTGCCTCATCTTTTTTTTCTCCTCTTCCTACCAAGTTCCCATCTCTAACTTCAGTACAATTTTTTCTATGGCTGAATTTTAAAAGCTCTACATATGTGGATACAAATTTCTTCTCAGATTTGTGACTTATAAATATTTTCTATCATTATGTGGTTATATTCAGGATATGATGGCAAAAATATTTTTAGGTTTGATTAAGTCTAGTTTCTTTTTCTCTTTAGACATTTATAATTCAGTGTTATCTCCAAGAACATGTTGTTTTATCCAGATCATGAAGAACTGCTCCTATGGTTTCTTCTAAGATTTTTACAGCTGTAGTTCTTGCATTTAGAACCATGATCCATTTTGAGTTTTTTTTGGAAGTTATTGAGCACCATTTTAAAACTTGTTGAGTTTTTATGAAAATGAAAATAGTAATATATTTAAAGCAGTCCACATAGAGCAGGAGGAGGCATAACAATAACAAGTATAAATTTGTAGTTATTATTTTTTATCTTTTATTACACTGATGTCTTGTTTTTCTCTCCAAAGAGACTATCTTAATCTTTATACCAATATGTCTGATCTATTGTCTCAAAGACATGTGATGAAATGATTTTGTAGAATAGATGTCTAATAAGCAGGCCTTTTCTGATGAGACACTATCAGAATGGCTAAGGCTCTGTGCAGACACTATCCTCAACGCTGATGATTTTATTCTATTTGACTTGTTTGGAAGCTGAGGGTTACTCAAACCTTAGGGCATGTTAGCCACATGTTCTTTTGAGATATCATCCCAGAGAGCATGGCCTATAATCTCTGGATGCAGATCACCATGGGACCTAGCATTGAATCCCTAGGTATATTTTCCACTCTGGTACTGCCACCCCCACATTTCTGTGTCCACTTTCCTTTGTTCTCAGTGTAAGCTCAGGATGGAGGAAACTCTCTAATATTAGTTTCAGCCCAGTTGGATCCTGGGGATTTCAACTTCTAAAAGCTGAAGATATAACGCTTATTCCAGCCCCCTTTACAGTCTCCACCAACATTCTTTGCCCAGATGATCTCATCCAGTTTAATAGCTTTAAATACCATGTAAGTGTTGAGTCTCCAAACCTGTTACTCCAGCCTCTGCTGCTTACTGAGATCCAGACTTACATTTCAATTGTCTAGCTCATGTCTCAACTTAGATATCTAACAGGCATCTCAAGTGCTACACGACCAAAACAGATTTCCACCCACAGACATGTTCTTCCATTCCAACTCATCCCAGAAAATGACTCTGTGAAAGTCTCTCCAGTGACTAAAGTTAAAACTTTGGAATTGGTGCTACATTTTTTCCCGTTTCTTAGTTCTATTCATCAGAAAATTTATTTCAGTTCTATTTTTCATAATACACCAGCATCTTACCTTATTATGTTGTTCCTCCCCTTGTGTTTCTACCTGAGGAAAAGCTCTGATCGGCTTGTACAGCCCAGAGTGTTTCCTCTGACTGTTTTTTTTTTTCTACTCTAACCTACCCTAGATCTGTGAGTTACGTAGTACCCAGGGGATCTACTTAAAAAGATAAATTTAATCAGTCATTCCTTATTTTAAACCCTCAAATGAATTTCAGTTATACTAAAATACTACCCAAATTCTTTCCCAGGACCAACATAAATTTATTGATGCTGCTCTTTAGTTACATGATACTGAACATTGATATTTCGATGGGGAAAAAATACTTGATTTCATGAGATTTCCTCCAGTTTGGCCTTTCCATACTTTCTTCCAAAGTATATGCACAAAAACTTATCCAAACACTTCTGAAACCCTTTAATAAAACAAACAAACAAAACCAAACAAACAAACAAGTAGGCCTGAAATGGTGAGATGGTTATGGAGAGAATATTTCGTATAGATTATATAATTGATGAAACTCTACTGAGTTTCATCTTGTAGTGTATGGAGAGAGTCAAGCAATTCTTTTCCTTTACCTTAAACTTGTGGGGATCAGGAGTTTCCATCATGATATCAACAAAGCTTACTGTGTTATGACTTCATTTGGGAGTCAGAACAGATTTCAGGTCTTGCTTTGTCAGAAGGACATACATAGAGGGTGTGCTGGTTAGTTTTTGTTAAGTCAAAACTAGGGCCATCTGGGAAGAGGAAAATTCAACTGAGAAAATGAGTCCATAACATTTTTTTGGCCTACAGTCCAGGTCTCAGTGCATTTTCTCAATTAATGATTGATGTGTGTAGGCCCATCCCATGGAGTCTGATGCTACCCTCGGGTAAGTGGTCCTGAATAGCATAAGAAAGCCGCCTGAGCAAGCAATAACAAGGAAGCCAGTAAGCCAACTCTTCTCCATGGTCTCTGCTTCAGTTTCTGCCTTGAGTTTTTTCATTCATTTTGCTCAGTGATGGATTTTTGACCTGTAAGCCAAATGTAACACTTTCTCCCCAAGTTGCTTTTTTTCTGGTCATGTTTATAACAGGATTAGGAAACCAGACTAAGACGTAGGGTAAAATACAGGATGATTGCCTAGATTTTGGAGAACACAGATATAAGTTTATTCAACTGAACTGAACATAAGATTGGCTTGTGGGCAAATCTGTAATGTATTTTCTTAATGATTGATGTGGGTGGGCTCATCCCTTGCAGCCAGGGATATCCAATGTGATCATGACAGCTTTCTCAATAAATTATGCTGAGAAAACTGGATATCCACATGCAGAAAGATCTGGTAGGAAACCTTCCTATATGTGAAAGAAACCCAAGAAAGAGAAAGCTGTATAAATTATTTTTCCAGGTCTGGGAAGCACAAGGTCAGATTCTTGGTATTGGTGCCAGATGGTTCTTCTGGTCTCTTCTCTATTGTCCCTTAGCATCAGTCCATCTCACAGGAGCTGAAGCTGCTGCTAACTTGGTACCTAGAATTTAAATATTGGGTTGAATAGCTCCAAGGCTGCTTTATTACTGAGGTGACCTTCTGATATGCTACATGATCAGAATGAAAAAAAAAACTGTGCATTCTGCTTTGGCTCATATTCTCTCTTGGAATCAATTTTAAAATAATAGTGAGAGAGGATGAATATAGTTACAATTAGATTACAAGAAAGAACATTGGTAGAGAGCAAGGCTCTGTTTTCCTGGGCCTCTCAGTTTATATATACATACTGTTCTGAAAAAATTTCACTGAACCCTCACCTTATCTCCTGTAAGTACAAAAGGCAACTTTTATTTTCCAGCAATCTCCAGAAACATTTATTTTCTTCAATGAACTAATAAATATTTGTTGTTTGCTTAATGTCACTAACTTTTTATTTATTTTATTTATTTTATTATTTTTTTATTTTTGTTTTTGGAGACAGGGTTTCTCTGTGTATCCCTGGCTATCCTGGAACTCACTCTGTAGACCAGGCTGGCCTCGAA
>NW_022196903.1:37479044-37492869 GCF_008632895.1 Mastomys coucha
ACTCAGAAATCCACCTGCCTCTGCCTCCCAAGTACTGGGATTAAAGGCATGTGCCACCACTGCCCAGCTGTCACTAACATTTTATAGGACTTCATTTTCCATAAAACCTAAGATCTCCATGGCTGGTCAACTGCTATAGACTCAGGAACCAGAATCATGGCAGCAAATAAAAGTACTTATAAATATATTGTGTGAGTGTGAGGGATACAGCTTAGTGCTAGAATGCTTTCCTAGCATATGCATGGCTCTAGGTTGAGGACCCTGAATCACACCATCTATAAATACTTTATTTAGTAGATTAAAAAAAAATAGATGAAAAACAATATAAGAAACATGATATAAATAAGAATGCATATCCAGATGACTTCAGTAGAATTGTTTGTTTTATTGTAGATTACTAATTTTCAACAGTGGTAGTGTGACCTATGGCTCCAGGTTGTGCATTGATGGATTTGACCAATAGCAACTGAAAAACACAACAAAAACTGTGTCTGTAATGAACATGTAAAGGCATTTTTCTTGTCATTATTACCTAAAAAAAAAAAAAAATCTAGCACTCTTCTGACAGTATTTACATGGAACTATGCATTTTAAATAATCTAGAGGTGCTCATAGTATATAGATGTATGCAGGTGATATTATGCTGTGGGGATAACAATTTTCATATTATTAGTTGGACTCATTTTCTAAGGTGACTCTTTCATAATAAAATCCTATTCTAAAAGAGTATTTGAATGCCAAAAAGCAGCCACAGACAAATTAAAACACATTTGAAGTATTAAACAGAAAATCTCTTAATATAAATTAACTTGAATATGTTTTTCTTTAGAAATTATTTTTCGAACAAGATGGCAGACTAAGGGTCATAATCTGTGTCTTCTCACAAAACAGTAGTAGTTTCCTAATGATAACAATTGTTCTGGGAGAGCCCCAGAATATAAGCTTTGGCTTTGCACCAGAGGTAAAAAGTTAGGATGGCTACAGAGAAAGGGATAGGGAGCATTTAATGTGTGTGGCCTTTGCCAGTGATCATAACAGTTCGAGGCAGGAGAAAGGTTGCTGGCACCAGTGGAAAGTGGAGAGTGGTTCCTTCATGGCCTTCGTTGCTTATTATAGCAGGCTTTACCCACCAGAGATGCCCGAAGCTCTTTCCACTGAGGTTTCCTGCAGTTTTCACTAACCCCAGTCTCAGCTGATGGAGGTGCCCAGGATTCTGTGGTCCCTCTGCTCTGGGGCCAAAGACATTATATCCTCTGGAGCTGGAGTCGACAACATCCTCCCCATAACTAGAGGGTAAGGTCCCATCTGGCCTGTGACTTCACACCTGCTCATATCTTGTTTTTGTTTTTGACACAGGGTCTTGGGTAGCTCAAGCTGTCTTTGAACTTACTGCATAGCTGTGGGTGATTATGAACTCCTAATCCTTCTGCCTCTACCTCTAAAGTGCTGAGATAACAGTTATTAGTCACCATGTCTGGCTTGGTTTCCATGGTTGATTTTTGTTTGGTTTCTTTGAAACTCAAGTTTGTAGAGTCTGTGAAAGATAATTGCTTCTTTGATTATGCAGAATTCACACCCAAGATTATATGAACAGAAAAACCATAAAGGGAATACAACATTAAAAGAAGTATAATAATGTTTCAGTAACCATTCCAAAGGAATGTATAAAATATGGTACTGAAAACCAGACATATAGATAATGAGATACAGCAGAGAGATCAGACACAAGTTTATACATGTGTGGTCAACTGAATTTTGACTAGAAGCCAAGAATATGCAGTAGGGAAAAGATGGTTTCTTCAATAAATGATGCTGGGGAAAGTGGGGGAAACTAGATATCCATAGGTAGAAAAGTGAAGCCAGACCCTTATATTACATGATACACAAACTTCCTTAAAATAGGTTAAACACTCAAGCCTAAGATCTTAAATCATAAAACTATAAGAAGTGAAGACAAGTGAACACTTCCCAACATCAATATGGGCACTGAGCTTTGTGATATCACACAGAAAATACAGAGAAGGAAAATTAAAATAGAGAAAGAGGGTTATATCAGACTAAAAAAAACCCATGTACAGCAAAGGAAGCAATCAGTACAGTAGTAAAGATAATTATTCCTTCAGGCATACAAACATTACACATAAAGTAATATGGGGCAAGGAAGATCAAAGAAATACAAAACAGAAGGAAAACAGTAAATTTCCAGTAACCAGCCCAAAAGGATGCAAACAACATTGTACTGTGATAAAACCAGATATACAGACCAATGAGACACAACAGAGAGCTCAGACTCAACTTTACACACATGCAGACAACTGAACTTTGACTCAGGTGCCAAGAATATGCCATATGGGAAGAATAGTTTCCTCACTAAGAAAGAAGAAAATTGTAAGGGAATTACACAGCTCAGTAGCAAAATCATCCCCAAACAACCTGATTTAAATGTGAGCAAAGGATCTGAGAGGATGATAGTTTTCAAAAGCGGTATACAAGCAGACAAGAAGTGTATGAAATGTGTGCAGCACCATCCACTTCAGAGAAATGCAAATCCAAACCGTAAAGAAGCATTACCTCACACCTGTTAGTGCTTACCAAAAGGAGATAAATGGTGGGGAGGAGGCAGAGAAAACAAGTTCTGTATGCATTAGTTGAAATGTAAATTGGCACAGGTAGTTTGGGAGATAATATAGATGTTTATGAGAGAGAGAGAGAGAGAGAGAGAGAGAGAGAGAGAGAGAGAGAGAGAGAGAGAGAGAGAGAGAGAGAGAGAGAGAGAGAGAGAGAGAGAGAGAGAGAGAGAGAGAACAATTAATTTATTATTTAACAGTCTCATTCCTGGGTGTATGTTGTGTCTTAGTATCTTTTCTGTCACTGTAACAAAATACCTTAGGCTGTGTAATTTCTAAAGAGAATGGTTTATTCTTACTCAGAGTTTAGATGATCAGGATTATGACACTGGTGTTTGCTGAGCTCCTGGTGAAGGAAGATGTGTGAGGTAAGTGGGTGTATGCAGAAGACAGTCCCACATTAAAAGGCCAGAGAGACACTGAAATCACTTTAGTTGTTCCAGGAAGCCAATCCAGTCCTACAAGAGAGAGAATATGAAAAAAAAACCTCTCTTAATGAACTCTGACCTCTGAAAATTCTCAATACATTTTTATATGGCCACACTGGAACCAATGTTCAGTATGAGTTTTGGTGTGGACCAAGACTATTCAAGCCAGAACAGCATATATCCAAAGGAAGTGAAATCAGAGATATCAGCATTTTCATATCCATTACAATATCAGCTACAGTAGCCAAGACATGGATGCAACCTAAGAAAGTATTAACATGTAAATGAGTGAAGAAACAAGCTATATAACGAGTATACAATATTATTCAGCCTTAAAGAATGACATCCTGCTATGTGAAGCAACACAAATGAACACTATGTTTTAGAAAACATTAAGCCAAGCAAATAACTCTAGATGTAGAAAGACACAGACTAAACGACTTCACTTGTGGGACCTAAAATAACCCAAATAAGTGAAATCACAGTGATGTTGCTAGGGATCTAGGATAAGGGGATGAATGGAAAGATGTTGGTCATGGAGTACAAAATTTCAGCTCAGCTAAATAAGTCAGTCCTGGAGGCTGAATGTACAGCTGCGTGACAGCAGCTAGTCATACCAGAATATACACTTGCAACTTGCTGAAAGAGTAGATCTGATGTGTCCTTGTCACACATAAAAGTAATTGAAAAAGTAACTCTCTGAGATGACAGATATACTAAAATGGTTTTACTTTTCAACCTGCTCTGGTAGGGGTCCCTTTAATGATGTTTGTGCTAGTAGATATGGGGCTCTTACATGTTTTTGTGGTAGACAAATCTAAGGTGGCTTTCATGAATACCAACCCAGATTTTTGTGACTTTGTGATCCCTCAATTTTCAACTTGATAAGAGCTGTCCCTTGATTCTAGTCAAAGGAGTCCAACATGTTGTGTATCCTATAACAGCACTGTGTGTTTCTAGTCAATAACACAGGCAAAGAAGGATAGGTTGACATTCCTAGGATTGTGTTGTTTCTATTGCTCATACCTCCCTCTGCTGGTCTAACAAAAGTAAGTCAGTGGCCATATTTAAATATGGCTACATGGCAAATAATGATGATAGCCTAAGGGTGTTTCAACAAAAATCCAGTAGGACACTTAGGCACCCAGTCTTACAGACACAAGGAAATACGTTCTTCCACTGGAAAAAGAGCAGTTTAGATGGTTATAAATTACTTATTCTATAGAAGCCACAGGAGATTTGGGTAGAAAGGTAGACCTAGGTATCAACTTAGAAGGAGGGGCTATTCATGAGTCGGGGTAGATGTATGGCAGGGAAACTCAGCTCAGAAAGACTTCTTTAGTGTCATGATTTTTCCTAGGTATCTCCTTGTACTAGATATTTATGCATCTATGTATGTACATATATACCTACTACCTACCTACCCACCTACCTACCTATCTGTCTACACCTAATAGGAAGAGACAAGTGGTCACATAGTCCAATGATGGGATAAGAATGATGGAACTCAGGAATCAAAACTAAAAAACCTTCCCCACTGATGCTACTGCAAGCATGGCGGCACGTAGGCAAAATCAGAGAAGGCAAATCACGAGCAGCTGCTGCCTCAGGGTACCCGAGCCAAGGAAATATTTGCATCATATCTGAGCCAAAAGCACATCTTTTATCTCCTGCCTGAGCACCTTTCACACTGAAATTTTGGCTTACATGCAGAATCCAACCCTTTATCTTCCGTCTCCAGAAGGGAGTGTGAGGGACTGTGGGTAGGGACAGGGAGGAGGCCAGGAACCAAGGCAACTAGTGGTGACAGGAGGAGGAGGAGCTGAAATGCTACCGACACTATCGGTTTTCTGCATGTTGATCTTTGTTCTGCTCTGTTTCCTGGGGATCCTGGCCAACAGCTTCATTGTGCTGATGCTGAGCAGGGAATGGCTACGGCGCGGTAGGCTGCTCCCCTCGGACATGATCCTCTTCAGTTTGGGCACCTCCCGATTCTTCCAGCAGTGTGTTGGGCTGGTGAACAGTTTCTACTACTTCCTCCACCTGGTTGAGTACTCCAGGAGCCTTGCCCGGCAGCTCATTAGTCTCCACTGGGACTTCTTGAACTCAGCCACTTTCTGGTTTGGCACCTGGCTCAGTGTCCTGTTCTGTATCAAGATTGCCAACTTCTCCCATCCTGCCTTCCTGTGGTTGAAGTGGAGATTTCCAGCGTTGGTACCCTGGCTCTTGCTGGGCTCTATCTTGGTGTCTTTCATTGTAACACTGCTGTTCTTTTGGGGAAACCACACCATCTATCAGGCTTTCTTAAGGAGAAAGTTTTCTGGGAACACAACCTTTAAGGAGTGGAACAGAAGGCTGGAAATAGACTATTTCATGCCTCTGAAACTTGTCACCATGTCAATTCCTTGCTCTCTTTTTCTGGTCTCAATTTTGCTGTTGATCAATTCTCTCAGAAGGCATTCCCAAAGAATGCAGCACAACGCCCACAGCTTGCAAGACCCCAACGTCCAGGCTCACAGCAGAGCCCTGAAGTCACTCATCTCATTCTTGGTTCTTTATGCGCTGTCCTTTGTGTCCATGGTCATTGATGCTACAGTTGTCATCTCCTCAGATAATGTGTGGTATTGGCCCTGGCAAATTATACTTTACTTGTGTATGTCTGTACATCCATTTATCCTCATCACCAATAATCTCAGGTTTCGAGGCACCTTCAGGCAGCTACTCCTGTTGGCCAGGGGATTCTGGGTGGCCTAGAAGACTTGGTCTCTTTATCTAGACCCTTTGAAGAGACTCGGGTGAGGGTAACTTCCCTTTGAAGTGAACTCATCTATGTGGAAAAGTCTTTGTAGGCAGATATGGGGTCATAGTGTGGGGTTCCTCTTTGGGAAAGAGGAGAAGAAAATACAGGGATTCTGAGTGTTCTTCCTTACCTTGGGATATTATGAAAAATGGAGATTCCGAATCCTAGACCAGTATTGATCTGAAGTGCAAAGTAATATGTCCTGTTCCTTTCATGTCTTTTATCCTTTTGTTATTGATTAATTCTTTAGGGAACAGTCTTGATCAACTGGATCATCTCATCTTGACTGGAAACTGGGGGAGGTAAAAGAAGTTTGTGTCACTGCTGCATTGGGGTGTACTTGGGTGGGAAACAAACGTCCTTGAGACAGAGTAGCCCTCAGTAGAGAATCTCAAAGAACAGGTGGCTGTGGATGCAGGGGGTGGGGCAAGGAGTCCTGATCACTCTTCACTGTATGGAGATTATTTGTCTCGTGCCAAATTTGGAAACCTTGGCTTTAGTTTTGAGGAGATTACTGGGAAAATTCTTGATGCTACTCTGTATCGTTTCTCAATAATATTTTCCTTTTCCTGCCTTTAATTATCTCCTTTTTGCAGCTTCACTTGCTCGTTATTCCTAAATAAATAAATAAATAAAGACCAATCCTCATTTTCCTAACTGTTTTTGGGAACCTTTTTACTTCCTACAGGCACACACTATAAAGCCACTGAATAAACATGATCTTTATTTCAAAAAAAGACTTAAGAATCTCACTTATAAAAAAACAAGAACCTCACTAATTTTATATCCAAGTTCCATTTTTTTAAAAAGAAAAATCACAGAACAAAAAGCTCTTGGAAGTCCATGGCAGCTCGTGCCTTGCTCTTGCCCTCAGTAGGAGCTCTCTGAATCCTGCAGCCTCTTATGCTCTTTTGTAGCCTTTCTCCAGATCCTTCTCTCTCTCTGGCATTACAAGGAAAGAGAACTTTTGCTAAAACGCATCAACTTGTAAATTTCAGACACCAGTTTACAACTGGATTTCTGATAGAGATCGCACTCTTCCTGGAGATTAAAAGCAGTTGCTCTGTTGGCTAGGGTATATGTAGCTAAGTGAACATGGGCTTGTGGACCTTAGTGTTGGAGAAGGTGGTTCTACATATTAAATTTAAACATTTTTCATATGTAATACATTTAAATGTCAAGAACTCAAACTGTATTGATAAGTTCATGCGGAAAAATGTACCTTCTGCTTATCCTCTTTGAGGGCATTTCTTTCAGTTTTATGTTTGTGCTTCTAGAAATATTTTATTCTGTATTAATATCTCCCTCAAGAACCAGTCCATTGACTTACAAACCAGTAACTCTAGACTCCTAACCAAATGTATTGTTAACTATACTCTGTCTGTGATTTTCTATGCAAATGATTGTGTAATATGTGTGTTGCTCAGATTTTTTGCTCTCTCCATCACAATGTATCTCAGAGGTATGCTTGAGTGGGCACACATTCAGCTCCTCCTCCTCCTCCTCCTTCTACTTCTTCTTCTTCTTCTTCTTCTTCTTCTTCTTCTTCTTCTTCTTCTTCTTCTTCTTCTTCTTCTTCTTCTTCTTCTTCTTTCTCCTCCTTTTCCTTCTCCTCCTCCTCCTTCTCCTCCTCTTCCTTCTCTTCCTCCTCTCCTCTTCTTTTCTTCTTCTTCTTCTTCCTCCTCTTTCCCTCCTCCTCCTCCTTCTCCACCTCCCCCTGCTTCTTCTTTAGCATAATGGAGCATTATTTAGTTACCTGACTGTGGTTATCCAGTTTATTTCTTATTTTTTGGTATTATGACAATATAGAGACTGAGGATCTAGGTTTTCAAGTAAGAGGGCTTGCTCAGCAAGCATGAGGACCTAAATTTGAATTCTTGGCAATATCATAAAAAGCTGGGTATGGCCCTGCATGCTTGTAACCATGGTGCTGGAGAGAGGAGATCAATAGATCCTAAAATGCTGCTGGTAAGCTAGCCTAGGCAAAAGGGAGAGCTTCTGGTTTAGTGAGAGGCCCTATCTCAAGGCTGAAGAGGTGAAAACAGGAAAAACACAATGTTTTGTTTTGTCTTTTGTATGTAAACACATGAGTATGTGCACCTGCATACTCATGTGCATGTATCACATATATATTCCACAAGAGATGTGTACATGCACACGTGTTGCAATCTTGCATATGTTCACAGTCTTTGAAGTGTGCTTGCAACTATCTGCTTTGATAAAATTGTCTTCACTAGGTTTGCAACAACTTATTTTCTTGTAAGCAAGCAGTATATTTTTACACTGTTTTAATCAACCTGTTAGGTTAAAAAACCCATATGTATTATGTTTATATTTTATATGACTCATTATGATAGAATTGTCATTATCTTACATGTTTTGAAATATTACATGTTTTGTTTTGTTTTTAATTTGGTCTTTGACCTTTTTCTTGATGATTGCTGGAGATCTCCTGTGGAGAAATCAGATCTTCCTTTGACACAGTGCTTACAGTGGGGAGCAGTAAACGACTCCCTAAATTATGTGGTTTAATTTTTTTCTTGATTTTCGTTATAACTTTAAAACTCACTTGGAGGAATGTTGATTTATAGGAAATTACATACATAATTGGGAGTATTTTAACTTTAAAGATGAAGGTCTTTGAGCATGCCTTTAGTCCCAGCACTTGGCAAACAGAGACAGGTGGATATGAACTTGAGGCCAGACTGATCTACAGATTGAGTTTCAGTACAGCTGAGACTACACAGAGAAAACCTGTCTCAAAAAAAAAAAGTAAAAGAAGCAAAATCAAACCAAACAAAAATGCAGAACTTCAATGTTACTAGGAATGTATAATCCTAAGTATAATTAATTTTCTATGTCTCAGTTTCCTGGTATGTTAAATGGGGTGGCTACTTTCTAATAGTTGTAATGTGTGCACAATGTACTCATGACACATAAGTAGTACTTATCATAATTTTAAATAGTTATAATAATTCAAAATTAATGCTGTTATTATTTTCTGTATTTGTGTTGGTATGAGGAAGGTAGAATATGGCAAGGACATATTCTGATCATGAGCAAAGATTTTCTCTAACTCTGATCTTTGTCTCCAGTTTTCCATTTGTCTCCTTGTCAAACAGGGGAACACTGTGTGTGAGAGGTGAGGAAAACTCTTATGGCAGGTAAGAAACTATTGGAGAGGGATTCTGATATTGTAGCATGCTTAGAATTCACTAGACGGCTGTTTGTGGGTGTGGTTCTAATAAAAAACCTCACCCAAGTAGTATTTTAATGTTAGCCAATGGAGGCAAAATAAAAGATCTAAGAGAGATTTTATTATTTTGAAGGGAAATTGTAAGAAAATTAAGAGCTTCCAAATATGGCTATTTCTTCAAAGCTTTTTCTGAAATCAGATTGTATCAATGAGAATCAGATGTTTGGGTGGATTCTGGGCCAGGATCGCCATATCCACTGTCCTTCTATGTCTATGGTGTCCAGTGTTTTGGTGTTGTTAATGTCTTTTTACAGCCTTCATCTCACCAGCAGCAAATACTACACTTCAAGGGTAAAGAGTTTTCTTCCTTCTCTCTTCTCTTCTCTTCTTCTCTTTTCTTCTCTTTTCTTCTCTTCTCTTCTCTTTTCTCTTCTCTTCTCTTCTCTTCTCTTCTCTTCTCTTCTCTTCTCTTCTCTTCTCTTCTCTTCTCTTCTCTTCTCTTCTCTCCTCTTCTCTCCTCTCTTTTCCTGAGTCTTACTATGTAGCCCTGGCTTGCTTGGAATTCACTTGATAGGAAAGGCTTCCCTTGAGTTCAGAGATCTAACTGCCTCTTCCTTTCGGGTGCTGGGATTAAAGGCACCCAACATTGATAAAGATTGTATAAAATAAAAATAAAGCATGTTCATATGTAATGATCTATAGATTAGAATAGTTGAGAATTGATTCAGTTAAAACTTTTGAACATGCATGTAAAGTCAATGCCTGTGTCAGAGGTTAACACAGTGGATTCACAGGTGCAGCCTCCTCCTCAGGGAATCAGCAGTCTTGTGGGAGTCAGGAATGACATGCCTGATGAGTAATCATATTGTTACATACTGGAAAAAGTGCCTAGAAGGGAAAGCACATGGCTTATCAGTGTATACTGTGGGAAACAAGGCTTTATATGGTAGACATTTCAGGATGAGATTGTCATCAAGAAGCAGCTCCCTAATGAGGTGATAGGTGTGCATTGGATCTACATTTGGAAATACATTTCCAGGAGGAGATGCACCCTGAAGTCTAACAGTAGCTCCAGCTAAAATCCCCTGCTCTCTGCAGTGGGATTCCCACTAGGGGGCTATTTGGAATGGAACATGCTGAATGAGGAGATTTTATTCTGGACAGAAGTTTGGAATTATGTTATCTTGGGGAGGTCCCGTTTGTGGGTTAATCAGGCTTGTCAAGAAAGGTCAATTGCTTTCCTTTTCGTGTCTAAGAAATTCTGTAACTATTTCCTAACTCTAGTCCCCATTGCCTGCCTCCTCACTGCTCTTTAGGAGACTGGGGCCTTGCTCATACTATGACTATGGATGTTGAACTTTGTGTTGGGGTGGTCATACATTGACTTATGTTTTATTAAAGTAGTTTGAATGTTTTCCAGGCTAGAAACTGGTGAGATTACCAACTCCTGTGTGTATCAGTATCAGAAAGGCTATTTGCAAATACCAGTCTCTCCTGGGTGGGACTTGCCTAGTTAGGAGTTACCTTTCTGAAGCGTGGTATGAAGTCAGATGTGGTTGCTATCACAGATGACAGGGAAAACACCAAGAGAATTCTGCTTATTTTTGCTGAGCTTTCAGCATGCTGCCCAGATGCTGTGATGTCTTCTCATATTAACAAAACAAAGCAAAACAAAACAAAAATCACACTGCAAATTCGAAGGCACTTTGTGGATACTTATATATTTGGTTCAGTTCTCAATGTCAAGATTCATTTTTACTTCTAATATTTTTTTTGATGTTCTGAATAACTTTCAGTACATATCCTCTAGCTCACCAATATTTTGTCCTCTGAACTTTCCCCTAAAGCCCTACAAAGTTATGAAATCCATCTCAATTAATGGAAGTTGAACTATAAACATTGTTTCCCTCATTTCCTCCCTCAAAGCATGGCATAGAGACTTGTTCAAGTTATAGAAGAAAATGCACCATCTTTTTCTGTCCTTACCAGTGGTACAGGCATGGAGGAATACAGTTTTTAGTTACTGGGGTACATTGCTTCTCTAGTATCCAAAACTCTGCAATGCGGTCATTGCCTATAATGAAAATTCCTTGGCCTTTTTTCTAAGATCAACTGTGTATACCCCTCTGCAGCTCCAGTTCCTCCCCATAACTCCTTAGAATTGAGATCTTTGCCAACTGGTTTACTCACCTTTCAATAGCTCCTTCCTGGTCTCTGCTTCCTCACCTGAGTCATGCCATAGGAACAGCCCATCTTCCTCTACTTAGTCATCTACTGAAAATTGTCCATTTCCAACACTCACCCTGTTTTTCTTCTCTCTTAATCTCATTTCAAACCACAAGGACCTCTTAACTCTCTAATAGAACTACGTTAACTTGTAAAGTTTTCTGTCTCTTGTTTTGCCATTGACTGATACTACAAAACAGAATTATTTTGCACTGCAGGATTATGTTGGAACTTGGTTTTATTTATTTATTTTGACATCAATCTCTTATCTCTCAACAAACTCACCAGGCTGTGGGAGGACCTGTTTCTTGTTGCACTTGACACTGGGTGCTGCATTCACTGGAGTTTGATGTGGTATTTGTTTCTAAAGCTCATGTGGTATTCCAGATTCTGTGATTCATGCAACACACAGGAGGAGGAATATTGTAACAAGAGTGGTGATGACAGGAGTGAGGGTTAGACGCAAAAAAGATATTTGTTAAATGTAGAATTTGATTGAATGGTTGGTTGATTGTAGATGGAGAATTTGATATTTAGGGCAATGATGAAAATGACTAGGGCAATTATCCTGATGTTCACCGAGTCAGTAAATATGTGCATTAAGTTTCTGGATGGCACAAACTACTTTTGCATCTTATTAGGAAAAAACTGCTTTTGAATCTTATTAGGAAAAAGGCAGAGTTATAAAAAAAAGATTCTAAGACACATGCCATTATTATGCAGGCTTTCCAAATGAGTACCTCCCACCCCCTCTGTCATTTTTTTGTGCAGTTGTATTTTTTTTTTTTTTTGGCCTCAGTATAGCCTGTATTATCACAGGATCAGTCCTGTCTTTTCTATTCTTGAGTCTTTATACTTGAGCTCTCACATCACTGTCCACTCAATTGTCTGGCAGTACCACTATTCTATTGCTCTGGTGACAACCTGGCTATGTGTGCATCTCTTCCTCTCTCTCTCTCCTCTCTCTCTCTCTCTCTCTCTCTCTCTCTCTCTCTCTCTCTCTCTCTCTGTCTGTGTGTGTGTGTGTGTGTGATTCACTTTGGGCCAAAGGAGGAAGGATATGAGAAGAGGGAGTAGAGGGTACAGGAGGAGGGTGAGCAGGGTCAGGAGGGTCAGCAGGTAGTTGACTCTAGATAGGACAAAAGTCATCTTGTCCCTAAAAAGCTGCATTAGAGTGAGCTCACTGACCCAGATTATATCATTACCCTCCTGGAACAGGTGGGCCAGTCTGCTTGGAGAGTTAAGGAAACCTAGTCAGAGTTCATGGTCTGAGATTGAGCAAAGGATATTGAAGAGGACTCTGAACATGAGAACACGTTTTCTCACTAGATTCTAAGCTACTTGAAGTCAGGGATCTTCTCTGAATTTTTAAATGCAAACATTCCTAATGTGTGCTTCCCAGTACAATTTTTGTTGAGTACCTGAATAAACTCATCTAAGTTGTCTTTGGTGTTTTTTTTCTTGTGTGTGTGTGTGTGTCCAAGAACCACAGTATGGGGGAGGGAGTCAGGACAAAGGCAGAGGCAGAGGTCTTTTCTTGATACATAATTCAGGTTAGGTCATTGACAATAGAAAAATCACTCATTTGGGTCCCAGTGATTAATCAGGCTTCATGTTCTGCTAATAAGATCAGGGTCAAATATAGGACATTATATCAATTACAATTACATCTGTGTTTTGAAATTTTGCTGTCTCCTTGGTGAGATGTTGGTATTTGTTTGACTGTCAAAATGATTAATAAAAGACAAATGTGCATATCACGTTCAATGACAACATTTGGAAGCTGACAGTGCCCACAGATGAAGTCAGCAAGGGAGTGCCTCTCAAATCTTTTGGCTTTGTTATGGGTAAACTCTGTTACAGCAAAGGCATGTTTGCCTTCCAAACATCTCATCGTTTTGTTTGCTGCTTTTTTTTTTAAAGCAAAAAATGAAGACTGATTTCTCACCTGTCCCCAATTCCCCCCCGCCCCGTCCATGAATGATCTCATCCTTTGTTTGTACTAAGTCCCACTAGCTCACATTTCCAAGATTCCTATCTTCTCCCTTCTGTTAGTACTCCAGATTGAACCTAGGATGTCCTTTAAGCTGGATGACTGCTCTGCTACTGAGCTAAGAAGGCCCTAGCTGTAGGCCATTTCAATATTCACCTCCTATTGTTTTCTAATTTGATTGGAGGAGTGCAAGTGGCTATTGCAAGAATAAGGAGAGACAAGAGAGACACAGGGAGGACTGTGTCTGCTGATAGCCCACCCTGGTTCCTATAACTTGAGGTTTGAAAAGCAACAAAAACTCCAGAAGTCAGGAGTTGCCTGAGTACTATAAAGAACAGTGTTCTCAATGCTGGCTGCACATTACAGTCACCAGGAAACTCGAGAACTCTCAATCACTCTCAAAAGCAGTTCAATAAGAATCTCAGGTGGGTGAGGCCCACACATGAGTATATTAGTGAATTTCATAGACTGTGAAGCTCAGTGTAGGAATCACCCTTTTAACTATAGTCTCGCTCTCTGTGTCTCTGTTCTCTCTTCTTCTTCTTCTTCTTCTTC
>NW_022196903.1:37492879-37500288 GCF_008632895.1 Mastomys coucha
TCTCTCTCTCTCTCTCTCTCTCCTCTCCATCTGTGCAGTGGGTGGGGAAAGGATTCCTCTGCAGCCTTGGCTGGCCAGGAACTTACTTTGTAGACTGGCCTGACTTCAAAATTAAACTGATCCTTCCAGCTCTACATTCCCAGTGCTGGGACTGCCTGTGAAGACCATCATACTTGGAAGTTTTGATTTATTTTAAGATATAGTTTTTGATAAGGGAATATGTTTTGAGATCAATTTAGAGGAGGAAAAAAATGATGATTCTTCATTCATGCTGCCAGATTTTAAATGATTTATGGTGAATCACGAGAAACTAATCTGGTATCTTAGCTTTTGCATAGCTGTAGTTGCTATGGGACTGTTTCACATGTACTGCTCTGGAATATCCTAGATCAGGTGAGAACTAGTGAGTATCAAATGAGATAAGGTATGAAAGAGTTGTTCATGAACTTCTGAACATTATGTAATGAAAATGATTAGCTTTAGGGTTGGGAGGAATGTAAAGGGAGGTACTGACACTAAGGCCTAGTTCCCTAATTGGTACTTCATTTGTCAATAAAGAAGCCAGGAGTCAATTGCTGGGCCAAAGGTACAGGTGGGACTTCCAGGTCCCAAGAGGAAAAGGAGCAGCAGGGAGGGAGAAAGGTGGCTTTTCTTCCTTCCTTCCTTCCTTCCTTCCTTCCTTCCTTCCTTCCTTCCTTCCTTCCTTCCTTCCTTCCTTTCTCTCTCTCTCTCTCTCTCTCTCTCTCTCTCTCTCTCTCTTTCTTTCTTTCTTTCTTTCTTTCTTTCTTTCTTTCTTTCTTTCTTTCTTTCTTTCTTGGAGGAAAAGAGATGCAGCAAACATGTAAGGCCTCAAGGAGGGCTAGGGCCTGCAGCTTTTGCTATGAGTGGGTGGTCAAGGATGTGAAGGAGAGATGGAGATAAGAAATTGGTAAGGGCATGCATTTCCAGGCAGGAGATATTTGTGCCCAGCAATTGTGCCTAGTGGGCAAGTTGTAAAGTAACAGACTTGTGGATTCAAAGGTCTCTCTCGGGAGTGGGCTGGTAATGCGACCCCTCCTGGAGCAAAGGCAGGTAGAAAAGAAAGCTGGGTTATGGCTGGTGGTGGCTAATTCCAGAGCTAAGCCTGGTGAAACAAAAGGGAGCCAGGAAGGGGCTGGTAGCATGGTTGTAGTCTCCAGGCAAAGGCAGTAATATGATTTTTTAAAACTACATGCTACAGAGGGATAGTTTATAGGATCTAATGAAATAGAAAGAAGAAATATTTAACCCAAGTCTTTCTAATATGGTTAAAAGATGGGGTCAGACATTGGTGGAGGTGATGGGAGATCAGATGGGTTCTACCCTCCACCTGCTCACTTCCTCCTGATAGTTGCTCTGTGGCTGAGATGAGTTCACTATTTGCTGGTTGAGACTAGAAACTAGTATTGCATACCACCAGCCGCTGAGTTTCTGAGCACCTGGGGCTCATGTTTGTTGAAGCTTTAGCTAAAGGGCTCTCTCTCTCTCTTCTTCTTCTTCTTCTTTCTTCTGAGAACACATCAACTGTGTTGTCACTCGTGGAGCAGGACTGGTGGGTCTCAGTGTCTCATGGGAGGTGGCAGAGAATTTGGCTTGGGGTTGGAAGGATGTCTGGAAAAGCTTAGTAGTTGGGATGCTCCTCCTCTGAGGCTGGTTGAGTCTCTGCATTGCCATTAGGTTGCATAGAAAAATGGCTTAACATTTATTTAGAATGGACAATGAATTGTGGGTAAATTTGCCAATCATATGACCTCTTTTCAGGTTTCGCTTTTTTGTTTTTTTGTAAAAGGGAACTATCCATTCTGTAGTGAGAATGAAAGTACAGAGCCCACACACCTGGACACAAAATCTTTCTTGTAGCTGTAAGTAAAATTGTAGAGGAATATCTTCATAAAGTTTATTGTTCTAAGTCGTTTTTTGTTTTCTTTGACTTGTAATGACCTAATTTAGAAACATAACACATCAGGCTGGTGAGAAGGCTGGCAAGATGGCTCAGCGGGTAAGTGCACTGACTGCTCTTCTGAAGGTCCTGAGTTTGGATCCCAGCAACCACATGGCGGCTCACAACCACCCATAACGAGATCAGACGCACAACCATCCATAACGAGATCAGATGCCGTCTTTTGGTGCGTCTGAAGACAGCTGCAGTAAATTACGCTGGAGTGAGCATGGCTACAGAGGTCATGAGTTCAATTCCCAGCAGCCACACATATGATGGCTCACAGCCATCTGTACAGCTACCATGTACTCATACACATAAATAAAATAAAATAAAATAAATTTTTTAAAAAAAAAAATAAAAGGAGGGACTGGAGAGATGGCTCAGTGGGTAAGAGCACTGACTGCTCTTCTGAAGGTCCTGAGTTCAGATCCCAGCCATAAAACAAAACAAACAAACAAACAAACAAACAAAAAACCATAGCACATCTCCCCTTTTATTTTCTTCTCTTTTTAGTTTCTAAACAGGGACTGCTATACAATACCAAACTAAAATAACAATATACAGTGAAGCTCTTAAAAATGTCTTCATGGTAGTGAATGATAGGACATTGCAATGTGGGATATGGATGTGATGGTGGATCATGAGCCCATCCAAGGAATTTGAGCTTTAAAAGCAAAACTTGATTTTATTTTTTAAATAAACATTTATTGGTTATAAGGACTCTTGGTGCTCATGTGTACACTGTTTATGGCTGGGAAATAAATTCATACTGGTGACAGACAGTTAGATGAGATGATTTGCAAGGTTGCAGCTAAGTTGGATAGGGTGTCTTTAGATATGTGACTTTAACTGCAAGATTGTACTTTGGGTTGCATGCACTGCTATGAAATTTTTCATTAACCAAATATGCACGAGACCTCCTTTGTTGGTGATGTTGTAACTGTATTTCAGGGTCTAATATGACTGTTTGCCTTTGACAGCTTCCACAACAGAGTTGGTGAGCTGACAGGCTGACTGAAGACCATATAGAAAAGTCACTTCTTCAGGTCCACTCCCTCACAGTCGTAGTAGTCAGAGAAGTGAAAGAACTATGCCAGGAAGGAAGAGAAGTGATCTTAGAAATGTCCTAACACTTGCTGGTGCCCATCTCAATATCCCCAGGAATGCTCTCAGGAGTTCCTTGTGTTACGATTTTATTCTGAAAGAAATGCTAACATTTTTATAAAAAGATTTTATTCCTTTTATCTCATTTGTATGAATGTTTGCCTGCATGTATATTTACTGTGTGTTTGCCTGGTGCCTGCAGAGGCCAGGTGAGGGAATCACATCTTTTGGAGCTAGAGTTGCAGACTATTGTTTGGTGTCATGTGGGTTCTGGGAACTGAACCCAGTACACAGCAGGAGGTGCAAATGCTACTGAGATATCTATCTAGGCCCCAGTGCTAACAAGTTCTGAAGAACCTGTAGTCAGGGTTTTTACATTTTCTTGTTAGGTTTTTTTGTTGTTGTTTATTTGTTTAGTTTTTTGAGAAAGTAGTATTTTCCTTTTTTTCCCTTTACCATAGTATTTCTATTGATTATTTTTTTGTGGGGAAATTTCACATCATGTACTCCAATTATACTCAATTCCCAGTCCTTCATGACATCCCCACTACTCTTGTGACACCCCATAAAATTAGAAGAAAAAAAAAAACCAGGTCAAATTTGTGTTATCTATATACTCACTGGAGCATGGTCGGATTGTCAGTGTCCTGCCTATAAAACCCAGGGATGGGTGTGGACTCATGAGCCTCTCTGTCTTTTGAGATAATGTTGACGGGTCCATTCTTGTGCTGGTTCAGGTAATGATAGCTACTGTGAGTTCATGAACACAATGAGTGTGGAATGCCTGGAAGACAGTGTTCCACAATACTCCATTCCTTCTTCTGGTTTATACATCCCTACTCCCAGTTCTCCTACCCTACCCAAAGCTTCTTCATTGTTCTCTGAGCCTTGGAAGATGTGCTATAGAGGTCCCTTTTAGGAATGAACATTCAATTATTTTCAGCACTTGAACTGGTTATGAGTCTCCACAGCAATTGATGCCCACTGAGGGGGAAAAAGCTCCTTTGACTAAACCTGACAGCCATACTAATCTATAGACTTCTAATAATTTGAAGACAATTTAATGTCTTCAACATACTTAAGAAAACTAAAGTCACCTTCCAGGACTCTAACTTCCTTAGTCAAAGGCTTTGACTAGATTAACAATATCAGGTATGAGGTCCTTCTTGTGTATTGGACTTTAGATGAATTCAGTAAGTATTTGATTATTGCCATGACTGTTATGCCACTGTTGTACTGGTGGACTTATCTTGCTTAGCGGGTCAGTAGTAGCATGTTGGGTTCATAGCTGAGTAGGAGTGTGGATGACTTTCTTCCCGCAGCAGCCTGTAAAGTGCCGTCTAGTACCAAACAAGCTAGTCACCTGGAGGGAAATTTACAGCTCAACTTCAGCTTGAATTTCTCTATTTCTTACAATCAAATAGTGCAGTATCATCAGCAATAGGATCTTGCTATCTTGTTCTGGTGGGCAAACAAGAGGAGTGAACAATAGCCAGTATTGTCTCACGGGCCTTTGAGACCTCCCTGACCAACCAGCTCAACTCTGGCACAGGGATTTATTTTATAACCTATAATTTTATCAATGTATTCAGGGCAGCATGATTTACATAGTCTTAAATTTTATTTTTAATTATTTTATAAAGTAGCCAGTTTCTTTATGGTTTTCCCAAAAATTCTTAATCTTGTTGAATCTCCTACCCAGTTTCCTCTTTTTCTTCTGTGTCCATGACTCTCCATCCCATCTTGAAGATTTTTATCCACAGAAATTTTTACATTTTGGTTTTCAGTCTGTACCTCATGTTGATAGCTTCAGATATGTAGTGAAATAGAGCTTGAGATACATTACTTATCCTATGTATAACATATCAAAATCTGGCTAATCCATTCAACATACAAATTCATCATATTATATGATGATTTTCAAACTATTCCAATTTCTTTTTTTTTCTCTTCTGGTAAATGAGTTAATCAAACAAATGTGGTTTATTATCCAATTTCTTGTGGGGATTTCCAAATATCTTTCTGGCATTGATATCTAATTAAATTATTTTGTATTTAGAATATACACTCTACATTATTTAAACACCTTAAGAGATTTTTGAAACTTGTTTTATGGTCAGGCCTATTGTGAGTCCTGATCATAATAGGCCTCTTTAAGAAGCATAAATGTCCTTCCTGTGTATTGGAGGGCATTGTTCTTAAGTGTCACTCACTCGGGGACACTGACAGCATTGTTTCCATATTTGTGTCCTTGCTGCCTTTCTGATATCTTGTCCATTTATTAAGGGACAACTGTTGACTTGGTTTTGGTTATGTTCTTGTAGTTTTGTTTGTTTTTCTGTTGTGTTGAACTGCTGCTACTTACCTTTATACATTGAAAAGAATCAAGCAGTGATTAACCTGATGTCTACTTAATGGAATTATAACTTTAGATATTTTATTTTTTATTCTGGAATGCCATTGAGCTTCTTCCATTTCTATGTCTGTGTTAGTTGATTGAATTATGAAATAATTCCTGAAATTTCCTCCCTGAAAGGGGAGCTCATATTTTCCTTTTATTCAAAGTCAAAGGTCTGGTAATTTTTATTTGAATGCTTAGTATCAAGCATTTAAAGAAATTGCATAATTGTTTTCTTTTAAGTCATTTTTTCTGGTACTCACTTATTTATAAGTTAGCTTAAACTTTTTATGGAATGCAAGCAAGTTATTGTTTTAGAGATAATTTTTCCCTAACTTTTATGTCTTATTTTTTTTACATGCTTGCGGCATGCTCTCCATATTCAATAATACTGTTTCATTCTAGCTGAGGGATGCTGAAATGAATCAGCTTCAGGTGAAATACAGAAGGTGTTTGTTTTATAAGTCCTCAACAATTTTTTTCTCAAAATTTCTTTTTTTCCCAGTCATGTGGGAGTTTTCTTTTTAATAAATCAAAGCAACTTAATGTTTGATCAAAGACTCAAATCCTGATATCTAGAACCTCTCTCTGTTTCCTATCCCAACCTGAAGCTCTTTTACTCTTTACCATCCTCAAACTCTAACATTTATGTCATTATCTGAGCCAGCCTTCTAGGTTCTGTTTGCATTACCCTCCTAATGCCACAGTCTGGATGCCACCTACTCGTAGGAAGGTTCAGTATTGATAACAATCTTCCATTATTTTTTCTGTTCATATAATCACAGTTTGTGATGCATGCATTCAAAGTATTTATGATAGGTGGGTAATGGTGGATCACATTACCCTTTTCCTACATTTCTGAGGATAGAAGGCCATGGCCATATTATTTTTAATGTATTGCTCTATAATTGAAGATGGCACTTCCACTCTAGCACTCAGCTACCTTGTTAATTTCTTATGGCTCTTAGCCACAGTGGCCTGCGTCTGTATAAAAGCCATTGAGAATTGCATTGCTGATTTTATGGTTTGTGATTTTTTTTTATAGTCATCACAAACTTGAGATCTGTAATGTTCATAATTTAAAAATGCTTTTCTTTTCTCTTTTTTTTCCATTCCAGCAGTAGAAGTCCTGTCACCCTCATTATTTGGAGACTTCATTAGGAGATTTCACATACAAATATATGCTCTAGGTTTCCATATCACCCCTCAAATGCTCTTCAGTTCTAACTGTCTCTCATGTCATTCCCTCCCACAGTCTTATCTTCCCTTTCTCTTTACATCATATCCTCTTATTCTTGCCCCCCACAGGCTCCAGGCAACCCCTAAAATCTATTTTCCCCTCCCAGGGAGATCTGTGTGTCTCCCTTAATCCCTTTCTCTATGCCTAACTTCTCTAGGTCTAAGGATTGTAGCTGAGCTTTCATTGATTTAATAGCTAATAGCCAGATAAAAGATAGAAGGTCTTGGACAGATATATTACAGACTCTAAGAGACAACAGATGCCCAGTAAGACTGCAAAACTCCTTTTGTTTTAGGATAAAAAGTTCTATAGATATCTGTTAAATCCATCTGTATCATAACTTCTGTTAGTCTCACTGTGTCCTTGTTTAGTTTTTGTTTCCATGATCTGTCCATTGCAGAGAGTGGGGTGTTGAAATCACCCACTACTATTGTGTGTAGTGTAATGTGTGCTTTGAGCTTTAGTAAAGTTTCTTTTATGAATGTAGATGCCCTTGTATTTGGAGCATAGAGGTTCAGAATTGAGAGTTCATCATACCTTTGATGAATATGAAATGTCCCTCCTTATCTTTTTTGATTGCTTTAGGGTGGAAGTCAATTTTATTCGATATTAGAATGGCTACTCCAGCTTTTTTTGGGGGGGACCATTGGCTTGGAGAATTGTTTTCCAGCCTTTTATTCTGAGGTAGTGTCTGTCTTTGTCACTGA
>NW_022196903.1:37500820-37501150 GCF_008632895.1 Mastomys coucha
TTCTCCATCTATGGTGATTGAGAGTTTTGCTGGGTATAGTAGTCTAGGCTGACATTTGTGTTCTCTTAGGGTCTGTATGACGTCTGCTCAGGATCTTCTAGCTTTCATAGTCTCTGGTAAGAAGTCTGGTGTAATTCTGATAGGCCTGCCTTTATATGTTACTTGACCTTTTTCCCTTACTGCTTTTAGTATTCTTTCTTTGTTTAGTGCATTTGGTGTTTTGCCTATTATATGGCAGGAGGAATTTCTTTTCTGGTCCAGGCTATTTGGAGTTCTATAGGCTTCTTGTATGTTCATGAGCATCTCTTTCTTTAGGTTAGGGAAGTTTTC
>NW_022196903.1:37501253-37504243 GCF_008632895.1 Mastomys coucha
GTCTTCACTCTCTTCTATACCTATTATCCTTAAGTTTGGTCTTCTCATTGTGTCCTGGATTTCCTGTATCTTTTGGGGTAGGGTCTTTTTGCTTTTTGCATTTTCTTTGACTGTTCTGTCAATGTTGTCTATGTTATCTTCTGCCCCTGAGATTCTCTCTTTTATCTCTTGTATTCTGTTGGTGATGCTTGCATCTATGTTTCCTGACTTCTTTCCTAAGATTTCTAACTCCAGGGTTGTCTCTTTTTGTGATTTCTTTATTGTTTCGACTTCCACTGTTAGGTTCTGGATGGTTTTACTCAATTCCTTTACCTGTTTGTTTGTGTTTTCCTGAAATTCCTTAAGGGATTTTTGAGTTTGCTCTTTAAGTGCTTCCACTTGTTTACTTGTGATCTCTTGTAATTCTTTATGGGATTTTTTTTTGTTTCCCTTTTAAGGGCTTGTACCTCTTTACCTGTGTTCTCCTGTATTTCTTTAAGGGAGTTATTCATGTCCTTCTTAAGTTCCTCTATCAGCATTGTGAGATATGATTTTAGATCCAATTCTTGCTTTTCTGGTGTTTTGGGATCTCCAGGACTTGTTGCAGTGGGAGTACTAGGTTCTGATAAAGCCAAGTAGTCTTGGTTTCTGTTGGTAGGATTCTTGCATTTGCCTTTCACCATCTCTTGATTTTTGGTGTTAGATGTTCTTAGTGTCTCTGACTAGAGCTTGTCCTGTCCCTGCCGCCCTGCAAGTCCTCTGCGACTCATGGGCCCCATGCCTCCTGGCTGGCTGCTCCGGTCTTAGAAACTCACCAGAAAAAATGGCCTTCTTTTCTCTTTTTAAAAGAAATAAAATTTATACGGATGCTTTGTCCACATGTGTGTCTGTGCACCACATGTGTGCAGTGCCTGAAGAGGTAAGAAGTGGGCAGCAGATCCTCTGTGTGCAGATGAGTGGGGTTTGCCATGTTTGTGCTGGGAAAAGAACCAAGGCCCTAAGTAAGAACAAGAGCTCATCACAGCTATCACTCCAGCTCCTGGATGAGAGATACTTAATTTGCCTTTTAAAAAGTTGTTTTAAGGATTTGTCAGAATCAAATCACTACTGCTTTGCTCTATTGTCTAAGATGTTTAGAAGAGACTTACCCACCCTGTGTGTGTGTGTGTGTGTTAGAATGGATTAAACAAATGACTTTCAATGAGGAAAGAATTCTTTCCTTGCTGTGTTCATTGGCTCACCTCTCATCATATGTGTTGTGTCCTTCTAATCCAGGATGACTTCTGAATATATTCCAGAATTTTCAAAAGAGAATATGCCTGTTATGCAGAAATCTTTAGGATGAGGTTTTGATATTGGGTTTTTCTGACCTGGCACTTGCCTCCTCAGCAAGTTGGAAATGGAAGGAAGGTAAGTGAAGCCCTTGGGACTTGCATCTGTCCACAGCTTACTTTCTAGGGTTATGGAGATCATGAGTATGATATTGGCTTCTGATATGTGTGAGTTCCACACACCGCTAAGATGGGCTGCATCAAATGGGAATCATATGACATTTATTCCTCTGACCTAAGGCAAATTTGAAAAGTTTATAACTTACCACTTATTTCTTTTTCCTTTTTGTCTGACTTCTATACATTTGGAAATTTTAGCAATGAAAAGGCCCTTGACTTAAATTATGTGCATATATAATTAATCTTCCTTTCTAATCTGTATATCTGTTGTGTCATTTCTCCTGCATTTCATTTAAGAAAATGAATATATTTTATTTAAGATTTTCATAGGTTGGATCATTTTAAAGGCACATGATTCACTTTCTTTGAATTAAGGCAAGGGTCAAAAAAAAAACAAGAATGCAGAGTTAAAATGAGAGTTCTCTTTTAACTCAAAAGAGCATAGTATATATCACAGATCCATATATTTGTACACATGCATGCACACACATTTCATGTGCACCCATATCTGTATACTTATATAAATACCAAAAGAGCTATATACCTCATCACACTTACACGTACATCACCAGGAACTACGTCTCCAAATTCCAACTATACAGAGAGATGGCTTCTTTACAGAATTGTGTCCTAATTTTTTTACTCAAAGCTCTTAATCAGAACTCGACTGAAGGCAGCCTTCACATCCTTGTTCCTCAGACTGTAGATGAGAGGATTCAGCATGGGGGTGACCACAGCATAGAAAACCACCACCACCTTATCCTGCTCAGCAGAGGCTGTGGAGGTGGGCTCCATGTGTGTGAAAAGGGCCATCCCATAAGACATGGAGACCACAGTCAGGTGGGAGGCACAAGTACCGAAGGCTTTGCGGCGTCCCTGGGTAGAGCGGATCTTCATGATGGCAGCCACAATGTGGGCATAGGACAGAGAGACCAGGGAGCAGGGCACCAGCAGCACCACCACACTAGAAACCAGTATCACCACTTGGTTGAGGGTGATGTCCACACAGGCCAGCCTGACCAGTGCCAGTGTCTCACAGGCCACATGGTTGAGCACATTGTGCCCACAGGTGGGAAGGCGCATGGTGACTGCTGTCTCCACAGCAGAATTAACTACACCCACAAACCAAGAGATACCTGCTAGACCCATGCAGAGCCTTGGGCTCATCACCACTGTGTACCTTAGTGGATCACAGACAGCCACATAGCGGTCATAGGCCATGGCAGCCAGCAGCAGAAATTCAGTTCCTCCTAGGGCCAGAGTGAAGAAGTGCTGGGTTGCACATAAGGCAAAAGAGATGGTTTTCTTCTCCATGAGGAAGTGTGCCAACATCTGGGGGACCCCACCGGAGGTGTAGCAGATGTCTACCACTGACAGGTGACAGAGGAAGAAATACATGGGCAGATGGAGTCGTGGGTCCAGTGTAATCAGCAGGACAATGAGTCCATTGCCCAGCAGAGTCACTAGGTAGGTGACCCCAAAGAGGACAAAAAGTGCAGCTTGGATGTGTTTGTCAGTGGAGAGACCAATGAGGATAAACTCACTTACCCAGGTTGCATT
>NW_022196903.1:37504906-37509482 GCF_008632895.1 Mastomys coucha
AGTCTTAATAATAATAGGGAAAGTGGAAAGAAAGGGAGATTCTCCCCTGTCAGACAGGAGCAGCTAAACTCTTCTAGGTACCACTGGGCCTGAGATGGGTGCTTCAACATTCCCATGAAACAATTTGAAAAGTTCCATTTTGCTGTTCTTTTTGCTCCCCATAAACTCCAGTGAAAGTGATAGGAGAGAAGAGAATCCTCCCACATTCTCCTCATAACCATCAGCCCCTAGGAGGCATCTGTCTTTGATAAGGCTATCAAAGAGATACCCTTATGTGTGCTGTGTGCTGGGAACAGTGTGGACATTCCAATCTGTGAGAAAACCAAGACAAATATCACAAGTCACACCCTCTTGGTTCATATAAATTAACCAGGGACACAGAGATTAATTCTATAAATTACAAACATTAATTAAATTGTGTTAAGTGCTATGAAAGGAACTATCCATGTCATTACATGGATAGTTAAATTTCAGCCTTTGTAACTATGTTATCATTGTTTCTATTCCTTATATTTTTATTGCATGAATCATGCATAGTACATTTGACCATTTATTTACACATTTCAGAAAGTATGTCAGTTTTTGGTGAACAATGGGAGGCAGACATATTGGCATGAAGCATGAAGTGATGAGAAAGCTTTCAATCCTTTTCACTGTGGGGAATTCTTTCTTTTCTTAGTTCACATGCGACTGCATACAGTCCATCATGTCTGAGTGGTTCTTGAAAAAATCCAATTCAATGCCCTCAGATTACTTGCTGGCAGTATAATCTCTAGGTTTACTTCTTCTTAATGGGCAAATAATCCATTTATTAAATATAGCATGCTTCATGCCTTCAGCTTATCTTTAAGAAAACTTACCTTTCAATACGAAGACTCTGCTTTGAACATCAGTGTTTCTACAGAATCAAAAAGGAAATAAAAAAATATTGGAGCTTGTTTCCTTGGACGTCAATGGACTAGTTTGTGTATATATAGTTCAACAATATAAATGTTATAAATTATCATTAATACAACTAGAGCAGAGCCACAGCAACAAACATAAAAGTTCTGAAAAGCATAAGTTTGTTTTTTTTTCCCACGGTGGAAACAGTGGCTAGGGTCCCATCTAATTGTCGGATGAGGAGAGTCAAATGTTGCTTGGTGTTGCAGACAGCTCTGGCCTCCCTTTGGTTCTGATTCTGCAGTGACTAGAAACCATCTCAGTGGGAACCATGAAGGATAGAAAGTGGCTTTGGGTTCTCGGTGAAGGTTAAGGGATAGGGTCAGGCTTAGGGAGATGCTAGCTGGGATTCTGAGCACTGTAATAGTTCAGGCCCCTTCCTCTGAGTCTTCAGAGGGAGTGGTTGTGTTTGGTCTTGCTACCATTCCCAGGTCACTTGTGACTGTAGAAAGAATCCTCAATCTGTACCCTGGTGTGGAGGTTCTATATTTCATCCAGAGTGCAGTGAACCCTGCTAGAAATGGAAGGAATTACTTCTCCCTCTTATTTCCTACCTAAAGAATCCAAGGGGCAAGGTGAGGTCACCTGCACAGGTCTCAGATCTACCTGAGAACCAGTCTGAAGCCTGTCCTTATGATCTTATTTGTTATCTAGCTTATTATTGAGAGGCAGAGGTGGTTGTTGACAGATATCGTTCAAGGAGTAGGATCCCATGGGCCACAGATGGTGGGTTCAGACTGTCATCTGGCCTTCAAGAGCAGGGGATGCTCTCAGAGTACAGTCCAACAAACCCTCAGTAACTGAAGACAGGACCTGGTGTGTCCCCAGGCAGTAAAAACATGGAAGTTATAAAGAGCAGGTAAATAAACAACCAGTCTTTGCTTCTTCAAACTGGGAAACATGACAAGAATCATAGAACAATGGGACCAACTTTTTGCTCATATAACATCTAGTGTTTCTATCATTGGATAAATTGCAATATTTCTGTAGCATAATCTTTTTCCATCTTTTCAATTAGCATCTTATATCTGGCAAATATTAAGTTTCTTTCTAGTTATAGAGGTTTATGATACATTAAAAACCTTTATGGTAGTTTAGGATATAATGACAAACATAATTTTCTGCTCCTTTATCACTCTATACATAGATAGTAAAATAATTGGCAAGAATTAAGGGTCAGAACTGGTGGCATGGCTCATGGTATCAAGAAACCAACCATCAAGGTTGACAACCTGAGTTTGACCCCTGGAACCCACATGATAGAAGGAGAGAACCAACTCTTGCAAATTGGGCTGTGACCTTCATTTGCATGCCATTTTCATGTGTGTTCCCAGATAAATAAATAAAGAGTGAAAAATAAATTTAAAAACAAGGCTCACTAAGTTTGTAGTTATAGGATTTATGTGACACATATACTTGTATGTTTTTGAAGGGGGACAGTTCAATAAATGGCAGTTCTTGTCTTAATGACCAATGACCAAAGTTATAATGGATAAGGGGGCATATCATTAGAACTTGGAAAACCAGTTTGGCCAAGAATAGTATACTTGTCTTCTGATGCATGAGCCTCTTTTCAAAGTCTATGTCTCATCATTCCTATAGTGTGACATTCACATTCACTAACTTTTTCTCCCCACATCGGTATTAAGTTTCATATCCAGATCAGCCTTAGTTACTTAAAAATTACATTTTTGACATTTGGCAGTTGAGAATATTTACTTCTTTCCTTTTGGATAACTTGGGTTCCACAACTTGCTGTGATTCATCTATCAGCTCCATCCTTTGTCCATACCTTTTCACACCATCAGTACAGATATTTCAGGGCCATGAAAATAAACCTTTGAGCTCCAATATTTTTTTAGAAGTATTTATCTATGATATTTAGAGCATCACAGTTGTATTGTATATTTCATGACTGACTGCAAAGGAGGATGCCATGGAATAATTTATATAATCTAAGTCACAATTTAAAACATGTCCAGCTGCAGCCAATCAGAACAATACACTACTGGTTACAATACAAGTCGTAGATATTCCCAAAGGTTTGGGCTCCATCATCTCACTACCTCTTTACAACTTTCCCTGTGGGTGAGCCACTGAAGCAGAGTACTTACCTCATGTAAAGGATTCAGTTGAGTGGGCATGTGGCTCATCTTGAACAAAGTCCTCGAAGAACTTATCTTTTGTCTTTTTAGACATGGAGGTTTTACTCTGTCAGTCTGGGCTGATAACTTTCAGAGCTTGGGAACCTCCAGAGGGCAATTACTTACTTTTGGAGTGTTCTTTTTCATTCTTCCTCTAGTTACATCTCTGTTACCCAGCTTCCCTTCTAAAGTTCCCTGTGGGATCTACATTTTAAAAGCCTCTTTACTCAACTTTTAATTGTCTTGTAGTTTCTGGGCTAATGAGACTGTCTATGGCTCATTTTAGACTTTTGGCAAAGTCTGAATAAAGGAATCGATTCCCTGACTTGGTGAGAGGAATTGAAAAACAAATTGAGCAGTAGAAGATTAAGTAAATCTGAACAACATTATGGGGGAGGAGAGCAAAGAAGAGTGATGCTGAGAATTTGGACTCCAAAATACATGTCTTGTAAGAACTGATGGGACTCTACCAAAGCTCAATGAGAACTATTAGTTACCATTTTCCAGAATAAATATGACAGAATGTAATTAAAATGCTTTCTTACTCATAAAATGCACCTTATTTACTTTATGATATATTTTGATGACAGATGATATGTAACTCCATGAAACATGTAAGTCTGAAAATGGTAGAAAATGTGTCCAGAAAAATTGGATGACTATAGAATGCTCTCAAATGTTGAAAAATATTGTTCACTTTGTACTTCCTTGATTATCAATACTTAAAAATGTCTAGAACCAAGATAAAGAAAAATATTATCAAATATATATCTAAAATTATATGAAAAAATCCTGAGATATGGCCTATCTTTATATAATGATACAGCAATATTAAGAAATTAACCTACTGTTTTTATATCCAACACTAGTAAATTATCTTTGTGACATTAAGTGGCTTTTTTTTAATTTTTTTACACTTTTATTGCATTATGATGAGAAAAGTTATATGATTTCAATTTATCTGAATTTGTTAACATTTAAGAACATATTTTAAGTAAATAGAACTAAATCACATTCTTGTTTCCCTTTTGTACCCCCACTCCTCCCAGAGATCCCCTTCAATACTTACAATATCTTTTTTTGTCATATTCTTTAAAATTTATAAAATATTATAACTATAAAAATGAGTGTTATAAAAGTTGTTTGATATAAATCAACAATCAATTTAACAGTCTTATGTAGATCCTCGTCTACAGCAATAGTGAAAATGCATTTTTCTCAATATAAATTTTAAATAACTCATTAACTGTATACTTCAAAATAATACATCACTGTTGGAAACCATGAGAGCCCTGAGATAAACATCCTGCCCCAGCTAATTGAGAACCCTGAGATTAACATCCGGCCTGACAATCACAAGGATGAGAACCCTGAGATTAGCATCCTGCCTGACAATCACAAGGATTCAGCTTGGTCCTGAGAAAAAGAACATTCATGGAAATCCACCCCCTCCCCACCTGTCACCCCGGAGCTCAACCCCAGAAGATTTT
>NW_022196903.1:37509772-37509917 GCF_008632895.1 Mastomys coucha
CCGTTCTTATTCCAGGTTGTGGTCCTCCTCGCTCCCCCAAATAACTTGGCCTGCAGGTCAGGTCACATCACTGCTAATATTTTCTTAAATGAACATGAGTATATAAAGTCTTTTTATTTGTTTTGTATTTAGTAGAGTTTAAAAT
>NW_022196903.1:37511771-37529183 GCF_008632895.1 Mastomys coucha
AGTGATTTTAGATCTGAATCTTGTGTTTCTGGTGTGATGGTGTGTCCAGGACTTGCTATGGTAGGAGATGCCAAGTAACCTTGATTTGTGTTGTTTATTTTCTTATGCTTGCCCTTGCCATCTGGTTATCTCTAGTACTACCTGCCCTTGCTAAATCTGACTGGAGTTAGTCCTTCCTGTGATCCTGGTTGTATCAGAACTCCTCAGAGTCAGGCTGTCTCTGTGATCCTGTGATTCTGAGATCCTGTGACCCTGGGCTTGTTAGAGCACCTGGGAGTACAGCAGCTTCCTCTGGGTGTTGTGGGACTGGCTGTGGAGCCTGAGCTCAAGGTCTGCTCAGGACAGCAGCCAAGAGGGACTGGAAGGAACCCAAGCCACTCTGCTAGTGGAGTTACTGTGTGGGTGCTCCCGCTGGTCCCAGTTACTCCTGGTGTTGGGACAGATGTTGGGTCCTCCTCACCTCAGATCCTGAGAGTGTCAGAGTGCCTGGGAGTGGAGCTTCCTCTGGGTGTCATGGGACTGGCTGCAGAGCTTGAGCCCAAGGTCTGCACTTTAAGTGCCTTTTAAATGGCTAAGGCAAATATTCATATTCTGTGGGCAACAGAACCATTGCAAATATTAACTCACAGCAGCTGCAGTTACCTGCACTGAGGCTGGGCCTGAGCTTCAGTGAAATTTGACCTGACAATACCTACTCATTGATGAGGGAGGGATCAATGGAGCCCTATCCTTACCCATTGAAATATTGGTTAGTGATGGATTCTACATGTGGAATAGTCATGGTCTTCAGTAGTCACTGGTAAGCCCATCAGGATCTAATGAATAATTCTAAATTCATGACTGCCCAGATGTGTAGGCTTAGATTTTTCTAAACCTACTTTAATAAGTGTTCTTAAATGCTTTAACCTTTCTTCTCACCCACTACCCACAAGAGATACTGGAAAGGAAAGGTTAATATGGATAAGGGGTATATGGACCTGTTCAGAAATAGTTTTGGGGCAATTCTAATCTTTGTTGTCAGGATATTAGCAGTGTATTCACATGAATCAGAAGTGGTAGCTTGGTCCACTTGCAAACATCACTCATAAATCAGCCACGGTACTTAGATTCAGAAGAAGTAGCAAGGCTCTATCAATAGGCTCAGGCCTGCAGAAGTGGTGAGAAGTTGCTTGAACATTACAAGAATTTCATTGTTGTGTTTGACTTTTATGAAGGCAAGGCAAACCAATGCCACAGGGTCATCAGTGAAGACCAGCATCAGCAAAACCCAACAAAGACCAGCAAAGAGTGACATGGCAAAACAATGCTACAATGTCATCCACTATCTGTTGGGTTATATTTATACACTTTCCAAACATCATATGTTTTCTCAAGTGTCTGCTCTAGCAAAACATTGCATACCCTTCTTTTCAGGCAGCTTCCAGAGAAACACCACATGTACGTTCTCAGGAAAACATCCTCCCACGAGTGGCTGCCTCAACAGAACATCTTTTCATAAGACAGTTTCCAGAAAAACATCATATGAAACAACTGAGTGTCCAAAGAAACCAGAAATTTCCACTTTCAGATGGCTTCCTTGGGACTCAATGGCTCAAGAAATAATGCATGAAGATATGACTGTGAGAAAAGCATTTGTAGAGAAAGAGGAGGTTGAGCAGGGTAGGTAGAAGACAAGGGAAGGGTGAGAATAATTAGTACGTATCATACCATTCACTAAATTGTTCAAGAACAAACAATTGAGAAAAAAATTATTGAAAGGGGAAAAATTTAGTTGAAATTGGATCACATATTGGCATGCCAACTCGTGCTGCCAAATTTCATGTCTTGTTTTGGTAACCATATAATGACAACATCAGTTGGCATGACTGTGTGGATCAGGACAATCTCACAAGCCCTAGATGAAGAGATAGAGGCAATTAATGGCTGCTGAGAGAGGAAGAAAATGTCTCTTCCAGGAATGGGCCCTATGATAGACTGTCCAATCAAAAGGGGTCAGTCCTAAACACGTAATGAGCAATACTAATGGGACTCAGCACATTGTATTTATAAATTTATATTTATATTGCAACAATATGTAGCATGGATATTCCTCAACTCACATTATTCATGCATGCAGGGTTAGAAGATAGGATTACGGTAGGTGTGAATGATGTAGGTCAGAATAATTGTTCTTACTTTAGGTCCCTCTTCTTCCTCTGTAGTAATGGTTAAGACTAGAAACAGGTTCCACACATCAGCTGCTGACTTTCTAGGTTCACAGACTTCCACATACTAAAATTCTTTTTCAGTAAGCTTCAGTTACAAAGGTGCCTCCTGAGTGCACAGTATAGTCATCAAATTTTTTCTATTGATGAGAAAGACAATGTGAGAATTATAGAGATGTTTTTAAAAAGCTGGTAGAAACATGGGAAACCATTTCAAACTCCATTCCTCAGGAGGGTGGCAGGGGGAAGGCAATTGGGTGTGGCTTAGAGAGTAGAAGCGGTAGGACCCCACTGGACCATATGATCTGATTTTCACATTACAGCAACTGTGCTGTCATTCATAGGGCAGGAGAGATGGGTCCCAGTGCTTCATGGGGAGCAGCAGAAGATAAGTTGAACTTATGGGTAATGTGAGGAAAGGTTTAGGTTTATGGTGTTTGGCCTATGGGGTGGTTGAGGATTCTGACTACCACAAGACAATGCAGGAATCAGGCTGAAGAGAACAGCATGGGATGGCCAGTGTACTGGAGATTGAGTCAAGAAGTCAACTTCTGTCATGAAAAGTCTCTGTTTCTTAGAAAAGTTTCAAAATGTTGGATCTTACATTTAGATTGTTGATCTATTTCGGATTGATATTAGAGTGGGTAATTAAATAAGAATCTAGTTTTGGTTTTCTACATGTGTTTCCAAATTTCCAAGCAGCACTTGCTAAAGAGGCTGTCTGTCTTCTTTTGATCTGTATCAAAAATCTGATGGCTGACATTATATGGGTTTATTTTTGTCATTTTTGTTGTGATCCTTAGCTTGTAGCAGCAGAACCATCTTTACCAGCATGAATTTCTTTCTCGTTCAGCCAGAAAAAGGTAAAACAACTCATATTATTACAGTGATAGAGCACAGAAGACATTATGCTAAGTATGCTAAGTGAGAAATCCAGACACAACAGGGCCCATCCTTTAGAACTGCACTTCTTTGAAATCCTCATAGTAGACAGATCCATAGATGGAAAGTACCACAGTGGTTTTCAGAAGCTGGAATGATTGGGTGCCTTGTTGCAATGGCATTCTTTTCTGTCTCATCTGAAAGATGCGAGGTTGTATGATATTGTGGGGAGGCTGATTGTCACTGAAACAAGTTTCACGAGAAACTTAATATCTGCTCGGTTCTATCTTGCTCCTACATTCAACCTGTTCCCCGTGCATGGAGTAGAAGTTTGAATTGTCCTAAAATTATGCTGCAGTCTTCCTCTAGTTGTGTTTGAAAGATAGATAAGAGATGTTTCACTTTGTTCAATGATATTTAATTGTGGTTTATAAAAGTTATTTTAGACGTTTGTTAGGATCAGATCATCACTGTTTTGCTTCATCACCTCAGGTGATTGGAACTCACTCATTTTGGTCATTGTTAAATTCTTTCTGGTGGAGGAACAGAGTTCCTCCCTTGCTTAGTATGTAAGCTCACCTCTGATCATGTGTAGCCTTGCGGTTAAGTGTGTGTTAGGAATGTATTCCTGAGGGTTAGCAAGACTTTATGGTTAGACACCATTGTTAGACATTTGTCTGAGATCTCTAATATGTGACTTGCTGAACTGCTGTTTGTGCTCCCTGACATTTGGAAAAGGAAGGAAAGTGATGGCTGTATGACTTGCACATGCCCAGATCTGCAGGAATCTTGATGTCACCAGCCTTACATCCTGTGTGTGTTCCCTACTACTAAGACCATGTGACTCATGCACTTCTCTTTGTGTATATAATTTTTTTTGTGTATGTGCGTGTACATGCACTGTGTGTGAAGACACATGTGCAAGTGTATGAAAACTAGAGGACAACCTTGGGTGTCAGCCTAATCGACAAACCTGCTTAGCCAGTGAGCACCAGGAACCTTTCTCCCTTTGCTAAGCCACTGAATTATGTGTGTTCTAAAACAACAAATTTTAAAATTTTAAAAAAATATGTATACTTTATTTTTATTTTATGTGTATGGATGTTTTGCCTTTACATGTGTACGTGTACCTCATGTGTGCCTGGTGCCCACAAATGCCTGAAAAGGGTATAAGATCCCCGGAACTTGAGTTACAGAAAGCTGTTAGCTGCCTTGTGAATGCTTTGGAACCAAACCCAGGTCCTCTGTGAGAGCAGCAAGCGACTTTAACTTCTGAGACGTCTCTCAAGGCATCACACTAATCATTTGATATTGGTTCTTGGCATCAAACTCAGATTCTAATGCTTGTACAGCATATGCTTGACTGACTTCTACTCCCAGCTCAGCTTTTGTATTTCTGGCCTAAAGTTTGTTTAATTCCTTGGGCACAGACAAGTTTGAAATTTGTAGATAATTTTCCTATAAACTGAAGAAAAGTTAAATATATATTTACAGATCTTAGGAAGTTGACTTGCATTGTTTGTTTATTTATTTATTTATTTATTTATTTTATTTATTTATTCATTCATTTATTATGTGTGTTGGGGAAGGTGCGATTGTGCCATGGTAGACATGTGGAAGTCAGAGGATAACTTGTGAGTCAGACCTTTTCTTTCATCATGTGGCTCTTGGGGCTCAAATACAGGTCATCATCATTGATGGCAAGCTCCTTGACCCACTAAGCCCTCCTGCCATCACAGAACTAGAGTATTAACAAAATGACTTATGTGCACTTCCTTTCTGATTCAAACACACTGCTATTCTGTTTTCACTCTTCCTTTTAGTTAAGAAAATGCACATATTTCATTTAATCTTCTGGATGGTATTTACATCTTAAAATTGCTGTAATTTATTTTCTTTGATTTAAGGAGAAGCCAAAATGAAGGCGAGAGGTAAAATTCTGCTTCCTATTACCTCAAAGGAGCATCATATAGATTTAGGTCCTGATAACTATTCCCTTACACACATACACAGGCACACTTAAGGGGAGGTTATATGAGTGGCTCACACCCCAGGGGTGGCCAGGATTGGAAAATTAAAAGAAATGACAGACAATGGTATGTGGGCCATACGTAAAATCTTAACATTAAATGGGTCTATAAACTTCAGAAGGATATTTTCCTTTTTAAAATTGTCTCCTAATTCTTTAACTCAAAGTTCTTCATCAGCACTCGACTGAAGGCAGCCTTCACATCCTTGTTCCTCAGACTATAGATAAGAGGATTCAGCATGGGGGTGACCACAGCATAGAATAGCACAACCAATTTGTCCTGCTCAGCAGAGGCTGTAGACCGGGGCTGCATGTAGGTGAAGAGGGCCATCCCATAAGACATGGAGACCACAGTCAGGTGGGAGGCACAGGTCTCAAAAGCTTTGCGGCGTCCCTGGGTAGAGCGGATCTTCATGATGGCAGCCACAATGTGGGCATAGGACAGAGAGACCAGGGAGCAGGGCACCAGTAGCACCACCACACTAGAAACCAGTATCACCACTTGGTTGAGGGTGATGTCCACACAGGCCAGCCTGACCAGTGCCAGTGTCTCACAGGCCACATGGTTGAGCACATTGTGCCCACAGGTGGGAAGGCGCATTGTGACTGCTGTCTCCACAGCAGAATTAACTACACCTACAAACCAAGAGACACCTGCTAGACTCATGCAGAGCCTAGGGCTCATCACCACTGTGTACCTTAGTGGATCACAGACAGCCACATAGCGATCATAGGCCATCGCAGCCAGCAACAGAAACTCAGTTCCCCCAAGAGTCAGAGCAAAGAAGAGCTGGGTCCCACATAAGGCAAAAGAGATGGACTTTTTCTCTATGAGGAAGTGTGCCAGCATCTGGGGGACCCCACTGGAGGTGTAGCAGATGTCCACCACTGACAGGTGACAGAGGAAGAAATACATGGGCAGATGGAGTCGTGGGTCCAGTGCAATCAGCAGGACGATGAGTCCATTGCCCAGCAGAGTCAGTAGGTAGGTGACCCCAAAGAGGACAAAGAGTGCAGCTTGGATGTGTTTGTCAGTGGAGAGACCAATGAGGATAAACTCACTTACCCAGGTTGCATTGTCTCTCTTCATGGAGGAGCTGGGACTGCTGGCCAGGATTAGGGGGAATAGAGGTCACGGAGGACAAGTAGAGGTGTCACCATAGGTTATGCACTGAGTCCTAGGCTAGAATTGCAGCTGGATCTGGGACACAGCCTGGTGGTTTAACCTAGGTGATTAGGGAAGGACATGTGCCAAACAATGGAGAAAGGAAGATTTGGCCACTGACACAAATACATGAGATTGTGAAGAGCCAACCCCCCACTTTAAATATACCTTAGAAAATTTCTAGCACTCTTCAAATTGAAACAATAGAGGGTGTAGTCTGTAATGTAGAGGGATTGAGAACAAATAAAATAAATGATGGAAAAAGGAAAATAATGCAAGATTTCAAAATGAAACAAAGGAAAAAGAAAAATTCAGTAAGGAAGGTATCAAAGTGGAAAAGTCTTAATAATAATAGGGAAAGTGGAAAGAAAGGGAGATTCTCCCCTGTCAGACAGGAGCAGCTAAAGTCTTCTAGGTACCACTGGGCCTGAGATGGGTGCTTCAACATTCCCATGAAACAGTTTGAAAACTTCCTTTCTGCTACTATTCTTGCTTCCAATAAACTCTAATGTAAGTGATAATGTAGAAGAAAATCCTCCCACATCCTCCTCCCTGTAGCCATCAGTCCTTGGTATGTGTCTCTCTTTGAGATCTATATGTACTGTGTGCTAGGAGTGGTGTGGAGGTCCCTGTCTTTGCAAAACACAAGACAGAATCACAAGTCCCACCATCTTCATTCATATAATTTAATCAGGGACATAGAGATTAATTTAACAATTACCCACATTAATTAAATAGTGTTAAATGCTATGAAAGGAACTAGGTCAGTAATTAGATAATAATTAAATTTCAGTCTTTATTTAGATGTTGAAGAAAGTGTGAGTTTTTGGTGAACAATAGGAGGCAGACATATTGACACCAAGCATAAAGTAATGAAAAAGTCTCAATCCTCTCACTGTAGGAATTCTCCTTTCTCATCTGAATTTGCATTTGACTCTCTACAGTCCAAGCTTGCTGACTGGTTCTTGAGGAAATTCAATTCAATGCCCTCAGATTACTTGCTGGCAGTATAATCTCTAGGTTACTTCTTAATGGGCAAATAATTCATTTATTAAATATAGCATGCTTCATGCCTTGAGCTTATCTTTAAGAAAACTTACCTTTCAATACTAAGACTCTGCTTTGAACATCAGTGTTTCTACAGAATCAAAAAGGAAATAAAAAATATTGGCACTTAGTGTATTCTTTGGAAGTCAATGGACTAGTTTGTGCATATATAGCTCAACAATATAAATATTGTAAATTATCATTAATACAACTAGAGCAGAGTCACAGCAACAAACATAAAAGTTCTGGAAAGCATAAGTTTGTTTTTTTTTTTCCCACGGTGGAAACAGTGGTTAGGGTCCCATCTAATTGTCGGATGAAGAGAGTCGAATGTTGCTTGATGTTGCAGACAGCTCTGGCCTCCCTTTGGTACTGATTCTGCAGTGACTAGAAACCATCTTAGTGGGAACCATGAAGGGTAGAAAGTGGCTTTGGGTTCTCGGTGAAGGTTAAGGGATAGGGTCAGGCTTAGGGAGATGCTAGCTGGGATTCTGAGCACTGTAATAGTTCAGGCCCCTTCCTCTGAGTCTTCAGAGGGAGTGGTTGTGTTTGGTCTTGCTACCATTCCCAGGTCACTTGTGACTGTAGAAAGAATCCTCAATCTGTACCCTGGTGTGGAGGTTCTATATTTCATCCAGAGTGCAGTGAACCCTGCTAGAAATGGAAGGAATTACTTCTCCCTCTTATTTCCTACCTAAAGAATCCAAGGGGCAAGGTGAGGTCACCTGCACAGGTCTCAGATCTACCTGAGAACCAGTCTGAAGCCTGTCCTTATGATCTTATTTGTTATCTAGCTTATTATTGAGAGGCAGAGGTGGTTGTTGACAGATATCGTTCAAGGAGTAGGATCCCATGGGCCACGGATGGTGGGTTCAGACTGTCATCTGGCCTTCAAGAGCAGGGGATGCTCTCAGAGTGCAGTCAGGGAATCTCAGCTCCAGATTGCCTATTTGAGTTATAGAAACACTGATGTTCAAAGCACAGAGTCTAGTATTGAAAGGTAAGTTTTCTTAAAGATAAGCTGAAGGCATGAAGCATGCTATATTTAATAGGTTCCTTAACCTGCTCTGTTACAAGTGTCTTGATCTTTGCATTCCTATTTTCCTCAATGGAATCACATGAGCAACAATAAACAAATATAGCTTTCTGCAAAGTCTGTCAAGTAGGGTCAGATGACCAGTAAACACAAATAAATTTTGGAAAAGTACTCAGTATATCCTTACTGGTCATTGTTCCTGCACTCAAGAGAGTTTACATCACTTAGGTAGCTTTACTCACTAGCATGAGGACAAATGACAGTGGGACATATAGTAGATCAGAAAGTTAAAAGAATGGGGGTGGAGCACAAGATCACTTACACTAACTCCCAATGATTATACCTAATTGTGATCCCCTGTTGCAATATATTTCAGGAACCTAGGTCAAATGTGTACATAGTCACTGTCAGCATCATTGCTCTATGAACTTCCCACGTATTTGCTTTAGTAATATGTAATATTGGCTTTATACAAAGACCAACTGTTTATTTGATCAATGGTCTCCTTCAGATATTTAGAAAATTTTAGTTTACCATCCTGTGTTTGATAAACACACATCATATATCAGGTAGGACCTGACCAGTGACAGGAGCAGAGATTATTAGGGTCCAAAGATGACCACTGTGTCTCCAGAAACTTATACTTGGAAAAATTATGGAAAGATTGTATCACTATGATCTTTTCAGAGAAATCCCAACAAGCCCTCAGTAATTGAAGACAGGTCCTAGTGTGTACCCAGGCAATAGAAACATGGAAATTAGAAAGTGGAAGTAAATAAATGACCAATATTTGCTTACAATTCAAAGCAATAACAAGAATGGTAGAACAATGGGACCAACTTTCTGCCTATATAAAAATCTAGTCTTTGCATCATTGGGTAAATTGCAATATTTCTGTAGCATAAGGTTTTTTTCCATCTTTTTGATTGGCATACTAGATTTGGTAAACATTAAGATTCTTTATAGCTTGTGATAAATTAAATTATAAATATGTATGTTAGTTTAAAACATTATATTAAGAAAAACATTACTCTGGCATTTTATCACTCTATGCACACATAAGAAAATTTTGGCAAGAAATAAATGTCAAAGCTGGTAGAATGTCACAATGGGTGAAGAATCCTGCCATGAAGCTTGACAATCTGAGTTTGATCTTTGCAACCCACACGATAGAAGGAGAGAACCAAGTCTTGCAAATTGTGCTCTGACATTCCTTTGCATGTCATTTTCATGTATGTTTCTACATACATAAATAAAATGAAAATTACATATAAAATGGAGAGTTTCTAAGTTTCTTGTCATAACTTTAGGCCACACATAAAGTATTATTTTTTTTTGTTTTGGGGGTAGAGTTCAAGAAATGGCATGTCTTGTCTTAAGGACCAAAGGTATAATGGATAAAGGGGCATATCATTAATACTGGGAAAATCAGTTGGGCAATGAATAAAAACACTTGTCTTCTGATGCATGAGGCTCTTTCCAAAGGGTTTCTCTCATCATTTCTACAGTGTGATGTTAACTAAGTTTTTAAAAACCAGATTAGGATTAAATCTGCTTTAGTTCCTTAATAATTATGCATTTGATATTGGACAAATGAGAATAGTTACCCTCTTTCTTTTTGGATAACTCTGGGTTTCACATCATCCTTTGGATTGTCTATCAACTCCATCCTTCCTCCATTCCTGTTTACTCCAACAGTATAGATATTTCAAGGCCAAGAAAACAGCCTTTGAGGTCCAATATTTTGTTCTAAGAGTATTTATCTATGGTATTTAGAGCATTGTAGTTGAATTGCACATTGAATGACTAACAGGAAAGGAGGATTTTAAGGAATGACTTATGTAATCAAAGTGACAATTTAAAACATTCAGCTGCATCCAATAAGAACAATATTGTAGAGGTTACAACAGCAGTCCTGGATGCTCCCAAAATTTTGGGCTCCATCACCTCATCACCTCCTCAGAACTTTCTCAGTGGGTGAGTCACTGCAGCAGAGTACTCACCTCATGTAAAGGATTCAGTTGAGTGGGCATGTGGCTCATCTTGAACAAAGTCCTTGGAGAAGTTATTTTTTTGTCTTCTTAGGCATGGAGGTTTTACTCTGTCAGTCTGGGTTGATAACTTTCAGAGCTTCGGAACCTCCAGAGGGCAATTACTCACTTTTGGAGTGTTCCTTTACACTCTTCCTCCAGTTACAGCTCTGTTACCTGGCTTCCCTTCTAAAGTTCCCTGTGGGATCCACGTTTTGAAAGCATTTTAACTCAACTTTTAATTGTCCTTGTGGTTTCTGGGCTAATGAGACTGTCTATGGCTCATTTTAGACTTTTGGGAAGAGTCTGGAGCAAGGAATTAATTCTCTGACTTTGTGAGAGGAATTGGAAAAAAAGGATTAAATAAATCTGAGACCCTTGCTCTATACAAAGATAACAAAAAACAAAACAAGACAAAACAACCCTCCTTCCTTCCTCCTTCCAATTTCAAGTTGCTTACTATGATGTTGGAAGTATGTGCAACACAGTAGAACTGTCATGACCAAGGATTGGAGAGCCATTAACAAGTCCCAAGTTCATAGTCACTAAAATGACCCCAGTCTCCTTGATGCTGATAATGCTTTCCTTATATGCATGATCATTCCTTTAGTGATAACAGACCTGAACTGTTATTTTTCCTATTCTCCTTTAGACAGTCTCAGGCTCATCTGTGTTCTCTTCACCCCTCAGTTCAACTTAGGACCCCAGAGGACTGAAACACTTCCCAGATTCAAGGTCTATGGTAATTCTAATTCAGAACTGTAGCAAAGACAAAGAGGAAAGGCAAAAAACAAACAAACAAAAAAAAAAAACAAAAAAAAACCCAAAAAAACCAAAAAAAACAAAAAAACAAAACAAAACAAAACAAAAAAAAAAACTTGAACATCGTCATGGAGGAGGAGAGCAAAGAAGAGTGATGCTGAGAATTTGGACTCCAAAATACATGTCTTGTAAGAACTGATGGGACTCTACCAAAGGTCAATGAGAACTATTAGGTACCATTTTCCAGAATAAATATGACAGAATGTAATTAAAATGCTTTCTTACTCATAAAATGCACCTTATCTACTTTATGATATATTTTGATGACAGATGATATATGACTCCATGTAGGCTAGGAAATGGTAGAAAACAAATCCAAACAATTGTATGACTATAGAATGCTCAAATGTTGAAAAGTAGTGTTGCCTAGGAAGGATCCCCAGGTTGTTTCTTGTAGAATATGATCATAATTCATTTTTTTACTTCTTTGACTATCAATACATATTAACATCTAGAATCATGACAGGGAAATATTGTCAAATACATATGAAAATGAGATGAACAAAAATCTGTAGACATGGCCTATCCTCATATAATGATACAGTAATATTAAGAAACTAGCCTATTGTTTTCATATCCAGCACTAGTAAATTATCTTTGTTTCTTTGTGAAACTGACTGGCTTTGGAAGGGCTGAAAGAAGTATCCAACTTCTAGGCACAACCTAACAATTGCAAACATTGACTTCACAACTGCTGCAGCTCGCTGTACTGTACCTGGGCCTGGGCCTGACAATAGCTATTCATTGATGAGGGAGTGATCAGTGGTTCCCTTTCCCTACCCATTGAACTACTGGTTACTGATAGAATCTGGGTGAGAGGTAGTCATGGTCTTCAGTAATCATTGGTAAGCCCATCAGGCCCCAGTAGATAGTTCTAAGCTTATGACTACCCAGATTGCCCCCTGTCACTCAATGGCTCCAAAAAAATCCATGAAGACATGAATGTGAGTAAAGCAGTTTTGAGGAAAAGGAGGTTGAACAGTCTGGGAAGAAGATAAGAGAAGGGTGAAAATAATTAGAATGTATTATAACATTCATTAAATTGTCCATGAGCACATTTTATTGAAAAAAAAAAAAGACTGTATGGGGGGGGTAGAGGGATAGATGCAGTTAAAAATGGATCACATGTTGGCATGCAAACAGGCGTTGTTAATTTACAGGCCTCTTTTTTGGCAACCATATGATGATCACCTCAGTTGACATGTAGTTTTGATGTGGGCAATCTCACAACCTCTAGGTGAAGAGCCATGGGCAATTAATGGCTGCTTAGAGGAGAAAAACAAAACAAAACAAAAAAACAAACAAAAAAAACAACAACTTTCTCTTGGAGTACGAATTTGGAGGCCCCAGTCTATAGGCCCTGAGGGATGAAGAGTTAAATACAAGGCATGGCTAAACATCTGAAGTTCATTACCAGGACTGTGGTGGTTCAGGAGGGAAACATGGAAGGTGCCTACAGGACCCTGAACAGAATCCTCACCACCACGGTACTATGAGAAGCTTTGCCTCCGCCGCCAGCGGGAGAGCTATGAAATGTGCCGACGGATCTACAACATGGAAATGGCCCGAAAGATTAACTTCTTGATGCGAAAGAACCGTGCAGACCCATGGCTGGGCTGCTGAGGCTTGGGGCTAGAAGCCCACATTAGTTCTGTGTCCAACTCCTTTCTTTATCCAACCAAATTCTGTTACTTTTCTCTACAATAAACTCAATCACAGGTGAACAAGAAAAAAAAACTGTCTCTTTCAGAAAAGGGCTGTTTTATAGGTTGTCCAATCAAAAGCGGTTAGCCCTAAACATATAATATACTCTCCAACCCACATTATTCATGCATGCAGGGTTAGAAGATAGGATTATAGTAGGTGTGAGTGATATAGGACAGAGTAGTTGATCTTACTTTCGGTCCCTCTTCTTACTCTGTGGTAATGGTTAAGATTGGAAACAGGCTCCACATACCATCTGCTGAGTTTCTGGGGCCATGGTGTTGCAGGAACTATTATGGAAATGAACTGGCATGTTCCCATGCTAGTGCCCTGTTACTTTCAGCCTCGCTGGTCTGGCCAACCTGTTCTTATCTGTGGAGACTATTTTGCCTGGAGCTCGATAGGTTCCCACTGGCAGGTGGATTACTTCACCATGCTTCAAAACCCCCATGACCTTTGTGGCGTTCCTCAGGCAAACCCACAGGCAAACCCACACTTTGCCTCCATACCTTTCTCTCTTGAACCCAGACAAGCTGCCACGTGAAGGAGAAAACACAACACAAACTTAATTCAGAAACTACAGTAACTCAATTGCTGGGCACAACTAAAATTCTAATTTGTAAGCCTTATTGAATCTAAACCTTCCGGTGGCAAATCCTGACAGATCAGCAATTGAAACAGGGAGGCACTTGTAATTATATCTTGTCTTCATGTTATCCCTGTCCAAAAAGACCCAACTCTCTCCTTACTTCCTCTCTTCCTCCATCGAACCTGGAAGTCCCTCCTACTTGCCCAGTGATTGGCTCCTTTATTCATTAGGGGATTGGTTCACAAGAACAGCACCAGGCCCATCCACAAGACCATGGTTTTCCCGATACCATAATTTTTTTTTCAGCAAGCTTCAGTCACAAAAGTGACTCTTGAGTGCCCAGTGTAGTCATCAAAACGTATTCTATTGATGAGGACAATATGAGAATTGTAGAGATGTTTTTAAAAAACTGGTAGAAACTTGGGAAACCATTTCAAACTCCTTTCCTCAGGGGGATGGCATGGGAAAGGCGATTGGGTGTGGCTTAGAGAGTGGAAACGGTGGGACTAGCACTACATTCTAGATGAATAGGACTAGAGCTGTGTCTGGACCATATGATCTGATTTTCACATTACACCAACTGTGCTGTCACTCAAAGGGCAGGAGAGATGGGTCCCAGTGCTTCATGGGGAGCAGCGGAAGATAAGTTGAACTTATGGGTAATGTGAGGAAAGGTTTAGGTTTATGGTGTTTGGCCTATGGAGTGGTTGAGGATTCTGACTACCACAAGATAATGCAGGAATCAGGCTGAAGAGAACAGCATGGGATGGCTAGCGTGCTGGAGGTTGAGTCAAGAAGTCAACTTCCGTCATGAAAAGCTCTCTCTGTTTCTTAGAAAAGTTTCAAAATGTTGGATCTTACATTAAAGTTTTTGGTTCACTGGGTTGTTGTTGCAGGGGGTGAGTGATAAGATATTCTCAGTTTTCTACATGTATATTCAATTTTGCCACCAGGTTTTGCTACATAGACTATCTTTTCTTGACCCATGTCAAGAATCTGATGGCTGACATCAAATGTGTTTATTTCTGTCACTTTTTTGTGAGCATTAGCCTGTAGCAGCTGAGTTGCCTTTTCTAGCTTTCAGTTTGTTTCTGATTCTGCCTGAAAGAAGTAAAACAACTCATATTAGCACAGTGATAGGGTACAGAAAAATACACTAAGTGAAAAATTCAGATTCAGTTAATTGGGCACCACCTTTACTGCTGTGTTTATTTAAAGCACTCAAAGTTGACAGGCCCATAGATTGAAGGCACTCCAGTGGTTTTTCAGGAGCTGGGAGAAAGCGAGTCTGCCTTGTTGCAATGGGGTTTTGTTGTGGCTATGATAAGAATGGTCTAAAAGTAGAAAGATGGGAAGTTGAATGACATTATGGGAAGGCTGAATGTCACTGAAACAAAGGTTTCAGTAGAACCTTAATATCTGCTCAGTTCTAGCTTGCTCTTTTACTCAACCTGTTTCCCCATGCATGGAGTAAAAGTTTGAATTGTCCTAAAATTATGCTGAAGTATTGCTTGGTTTTGTTGAAAAAAATAATGAGAGATCTGTTATTTTTAATTATTTAATTTGTTAAATAATTAATAGTTTTTAAAAGTTATAAATGTTTGTTAATGTCAGATCATCACTGTTTTGTCTTATTATCTTGGGTGGTTGGAACTCACTCATTTTGGTGTTTGTTAAATTGTTTCTGATGGAGAAGCAGAGTTCTTGTCTTGCTTAATACCTTGGATGACCTCTGATTATGTGTAGTATAACCTTGTGTTCAGGTGTGTGCTCTGAATGCATATTAGGGTTGGTACAAGTATCCCATGGTAAATGTGTATATGTCAGAGGATAACTACTGAGTCAGCCCTTTCTTTTCGTCATGTGGTTCTTGGGTACTAAACACAGATCATCATCATTGATGGCAATTACCTTAACTCACTAATCCATCTTGCCATCCCAGAAGTAGAGTGTTGACAAAGAAGTGTGCATTACTCTGATGTCTGAACTAACCTTCCTTTTTGGTTCATACACATTGCTATATTGTTTTTTCTCTTCCTTTCAGTTAAGAAAATGAAAATATTTCATTTAACTTTGTACATGGCATTTACATTTTAATGTTGCTGTAATTTGTTTTCTTTGAACTAAAACAGAGGCTGCAATAAATACCAGAGGTAAAATTCTGCTCCTTATTACCTCAAAGGAATATCATGTAGATTTAGGTCCTGATAACTATTCACTTACATACATACACAGGAACATTTAAGGATAGGTTTTGTGAGTGGCTCATACCCCAATACTCATTAGGATTGGGAAAATAACTTCAGTGACAGCCATTGGTATTTGAGCTACTCAACCATTAAATGTGTTCAAAATCTTCAGCAGGACACCTTGCCTTTTGAAAATTTTCTTCTAATTCTTTGACTCAAAGTTCTTAAATCAGAACTCGACTGAAGGCAGCCTTCACATCCTTGTTCCTTAGACTATAGATGAGAGGATTCAGCATGGGAGTGACCAAAGCATAAAAGATCACCACCACCTTGTCCTACTCAGCAGAAGCTGTGGAGGTGGGCTGAAGGTAGGTGAAGAGGACCATCCCATAAGTCATGAAGACCACAGTCAGGTGGAAGGCACAGCTCTCAAAGGCTTTGTGGCATCCCTGGGTAGAGTGGACTTTATGATGGCAACCACAATGTGGGCATAGGACAGAGAGACCAGGGAGCAGGGCACCACCAGCACCACCACACTAGAAACCAGTAACACCACTTGGTTGAGGATGATGTCCACACAGGCCAGCCTGACCAGTGCCAGTGTCTCATAGGCCACATGGTTGAGCACATTGTGTTCACAGGTGGGAAGGCACATGGTGACCAAGAGACACCTGCTAGACCCATGCAGAGCCTTGTGCTCATCAATACTGTGGACCTTAGTGGATCACAGACAGCCACATAGCGATCATAGGCCATGGCAGCCAGCAACAGAAACTCAGTTCCCCCAAGAGTCAGAGCAAAGAAGAGCTGGGTCCCACATAAGGCAAAAGAGATGGACTTTTTCTCTATGAGGAAGTGTGCCAGCATCTGGGGGACCCCACTGGAGGTGTAGCAGATGTCCCCCACTGACAGGTGACAGAGGAAGAAATACATGGGCAGATGGAGTCGTGGGTCCAGTGCAATCAGCAGGATGATGAGTCCATTGCCCAGCAGAGTCAGTAGGTAGGTGAACCCAAAGAGGACAAAGAGTGCAGCTTGGATGTGTTTGTCACTGCTTAAACCCATGAGGATAAACTCACTTTTCCAGGTCACGTTTTCACTCATGGTGCAATTGAGCCAACCGGCCAGAAGTACAGGAAGTAGAATCAAGGATGGGCAAGTTAAAATATCATTTTACTTTTTGTACTAAGTCCTAGTCTAGGACTGGAACTAGATCTGGGACAGAGCCTGTTTCTTTAACCTAAGTGGTTAGGGGAAGAAATAATGAAGACATTGCACTTATTCTCCTGAAAAAAAAAAATAAAGAAAAAAAAAAAAACAGAGAGGGGGTTTGATGGGGGTGTGGGGGAAGAAACTACAGATAAGCATGGTGGCACTTCCCTGTAATCTTATCATGTGGGAGTTGGAGGCATGTGGATCAGAGATCAAGGACAGTCTGATCTACAAAAGGGAGTCTGAGGCCAGTAGGGGTTGTTGAATCTCTTTCTCAAACAAACAAGCAGATAACTAAAGGAGGAAGGGAGACTTGGCTTCTAATAACAAAATTTAAGTTTCTGAAAGTTAACACCCTTGATTTGGCCATTAATTTATATCTAGCATATTGTGCCATAACAGTCATAAGTAATAAATTGGCATAGAAAGAAATATGGAACCTCGAGCAAATAGGCACAGGGGAAAATTTCCTGAAGAGAATGCCAATAGCTTCTGCTCTAAGA
>NW_022196903.1:37530517-37558834 GCF_008632895.1 Mastomys coucha
ATAAAGAAAATATCTAAAATAAAAAAAAAAAAGAGAGAAAAAAAGAAATATGATCCATAATAGGGGTAGAGGAAATAAAAAAAATGTATCACAGATTCAAAGGAACAATAAGGGAAAATTAACATCCAGGAAAAAAAAAAGCATGGGGAAGGTAATACTGGAAGTTAACAAGACAGAAAGACAGGTTGTATAATGTGGTACAGCAGTGGCCATATCTTCCCATCAAATGTATGGGAAGAATAAGGTTACCTTCATGATTGTCAGCATCATTCCCAACATCTCAGTTCTATTGCTATCCATACTTTTTGAAAGTCTTGGTCATGGCCTTGCACGGAATCCTCTCACATGTTCTTCATTTCATGCATCTGCTTTGAGGAGGATTATGTCCCTGAGATGAACATGTATTAAGGAGCTAATTGTTCCAGGAAGAGTGCAGGGCACTTTGTACCTGTCCATGACACAAAGACAGAGACATGGGTTTTTCTTTCTTGGATCTTATAATTTAGGAATAGAGAGATTAATTTAAAAAGTTAAAAATGAGTATAGTTGTGCCAAGCACTATGGACAAACATAGGATAGGATTTAGTTAACTACAGTTTAGTTTTGGTGAATAGTTCTTATATCTCAATAACATGCAGCCTATACAGTGCATTTTTAAAGATCTTTAAATTAGTAATGAAAAAGTCATTGCTGAGAGTTTTTGGTGAACAGTGGCATTCATATTGGTACTAGGCATGAAGGGGTTTGGAACAGTCTTGACGTCTCCACTATTGTAAATTCTCTTTCCCAGTTGAGTTTGTTCTAGGCCATTATCTTTTATAGTGATTAGCTGTATAAGACAGTATCGTCAGATGTTTTTGAAATTCCAACCTTTAGGTGTATTTCTTTCTTTCAAGTATTTATCTTTCCATCCTTACCATCTCAGTTCTATCTAAGATATTTTTTTTACTCTTTTTCAATTTCATTCTTATATATAACATTCTTTAATCAAGCCCCCCTCTTTACTTTCCTTTCTTGCCTTTTTTTTTCACAAATACCAACTCCTTATTTCTTTTCAAGTCCCTCTGCCTCCTACTTTCATGCATCTTTGTTGTGTATATGTGCTCTCTTGCATGTAATTAGGGTTGCCATCATGAGCATTGATGGAGGGATTATTTGCTTGCGTTGGGACAATGCACCAGGTTTATTGTTTCTTAATTTATAATGTTTAGGAAATAGACTCAGCCTAGATATCCATTAACAAATGAATGGATAATGACAATGTGGTACATATACACAGTGAAATTATATTTAACTCCAAAGAAAAATAAAATTGCAAACTTTCAGATGAATGAAGTTAAAAAATATATTGAGTGAGGTCACACAAGCCCACTCTATGTCATTTCTCTTTTGTGTATATTACTTTTGAATCTTTAGCTTCATGTATTTAGCTACTTGTAGATGCCAGGAAGATAGAAAAGTGGTATTTGGGGAGGATACATTAAAGGAGGTGAGATGGTAAGGCCAAGCACTAGGGATGGAAATGTTTGGTTAGACATATGGGTGGGCATGGGGGTGGAGGTATGAAAAAGGGTTTGGAAGAAAGCTTAACTCATTTTTTTTCAACTCATCTGGATGAAATACTTCCTTTTGATATAAAGTATGCATTCAAAACCATCAGTAAAATAAGAAAATTTAAAAATTGGACCTTGGAATATTCTGTGGAGATCAATGACTTCAGTGTATGTAAATCACTGTAACAAAACAGAGGACATTCAGTGAATTGGCATTATGGCAACCAGAACAGAAACACAGCTTCAAATATAAGAGTTCTGAAGAGCATAATTCCATCCTGAGCTCCCTATCTACTAACAGGTGCAGGAGCCTTACCTAATTGCTCGAGTGGGAGACAAAAATGCTAGATAGAGCAGGTCCCTGGCCTCCAACAGCTCTGATCCAGAGTATACTCTCCATTATTATCCAGTTTTACTTACATATACATCATTCTTGATTAGTGACGCATTATCTTCTTTTATCTTATTTCCATTCTCACCAAAAAGATACCTCTGACTAGAAGGTATCTCTATGGAAACCATGAAGGGTAGCTTTAGATGCTCAGTAGTAGAAGTTAAGGCATAGGGTCAGAACCTAGGGAGATGCTGTTGGGATTCTAAGCATTGTCCAGGGAGCCTGGGACACTCCAAAGGCTTGCCCTCTCAGTTAGCAGAGGGAGTGCCTCAATTTGGAGTTGTTACCTATCCTAGGCTGCTTATTGCTTACAGACAGAATTTTCACGTTCAGATTGGTATGAGTGATTCGGATCCCTTGAAAATGTGGTCAAAAGTGAAGAGATGAAAGGAACCACGGAGTCAGGAATCAGAATTTCCTCCATCTTATGCACAGAGAATCCAAGGGCCAGGGAGCAATCATCTATCTCTGTCTTAGATCTACCTAGGGACCAAGATAAAGGCAGCCATCCTGCCAGACAGAAGTGTCTTTGGCCAGACATGAATCATGATATAGCCTTGTCAGTGGGAGGAACATGAGCTCAGGGTGCTATCAAAAGAGGACCCACTCTCTCCAAATTCACCCTGGCAGGGAAGCTAGACAGAGTGAGTTGCTAAGCTCCTCTCTTACATAGGAAGCTTCAGTAGCATCCCACTAACTGAGACAGACTGCCTATGCCAGCAAGCAGTAGATGTATTTTATATAGGAGCACAAATACTTTATACAGTAGATATAAGGTACAAGTAAAGAAACAACTAGTGTTTCTAAAGATATGTTTGAAGTTACAATATGGTAAGACATGCTTGCAGCATGCATTAAATTCCATATACACATCATCTGGTTAGATGCTGTATGTGCAGTGTACATTATTCATCTGCAGAGTGAAAGTGTTAGATTTAGTGAGCTTTAAAATATCTTATGGTCCTAGAGGTTTATGATAAGTTAAGACATCTAAATTATAGTCTAAGCAACAAAGAAATAAAGTATGTGATCTTCCTGCATTCTATGCATACCTAATGAAGTTATAAGGCCAGACAATATTAATGATCACGGGGCTTTCTATTGAAATATTCAGACTGAGCACACAACTGTTTGTGGCGATGGTTTTTAAAACCAGGGACCAAGGAAATAATGTGCCTATACGATTAGATATGACAAAACTGTTGGGTCAAGCTAAAGCTTATAGTCTTTTGTAATACAAGTCTTCATCCAAAGTGCAATCTTGATAAAACCCAGGGTGAAAATTTCACTTTATCAACAAAATTGCTATCAGATCAAGAATTAAATTTTCCTCCATTTTATAGAGATTATTCTCCTGAATGCTGAGATGGTTCACCATTTTGCCTTTTAGAGAGGGAAGGCTCTACATCTACCCTTAGGTCTTCTACCAACCCCATATCTCCTCCATTCTTTCTCACCTCAACCTAAGACAGATGCTTCAAGAGTAGGCAGTAACTTTTGATTTATACTATTCCATTCTGTAAATGCCTGCCTGCATAGAACATTTTGTTGATAGTACGTTGTTGGGTAACTGACCTAGAAGGAGTCTTTAGTGGACAGAAATCAATGAGTTCCATCAATAAGTCACTGGAGGAATCCAGAATTCCTCTAACTGCAACCAGTAAGAACAATACAGGAGAGGTCAACAGAGCCATGCTGACTGCCTAAGTGGCTTTGGTAGCAGACTATCATCACTTTCTCTAAATCATCCCTGCAGGGAACCACTGAGGCAGAGTGCTAACCTATGTACTAGATTCACTTTGGCTGAGCAGGTGGCACAGTCCTTAGGACGTCCTTGGAGCACAGTGTTTCCTCTTCTTGGGCGTGGAGGTTTTCTGCATCAGTGAGAGCTGATAACTTTTCAGAGCTTATGGATCTCTAGAGGGCAATTATTTACTTTAAAAATGTATCTATTCTTCCTCTAGCTACTTCTCTACAATCCCACCCCGTGTTCTAAGTTCCCTGTGGAATTAACATGCTGAAAGTATTTTAGGTGAACTTAATTGTTCCAGTTCCTAGGCTAAAGAGACCTTCTCTGACTTTTAAATCTTTCACTACCTTCCAAGGCTGCTGCATTGCTGTACACTTTTCCTATGGTCAGAAGACAGGGATATTTGTCTCTATGGCCTGTTTTCCAGGGACTGAAAGCAATTGGAATTTAACATAGTATTTGAAATGGCTAGAGAGATACATAGTAAAACCCTTCAAGATATAGACATAGGCAAAGACTTTCCAAAATGAACATGGACAGTGCAGGAAATGACCCAAACAGCTGACAGATGGGATGGCAAGAAATTAAAATCTTCTGTATAGCACGGGAAACAATCTGCAGGGGGAAGAACAGCAGACAGAGTGTTTGGAAATCTCTGTCTACCATTTAATCAGGTCTGTCTGACAGGTAACTAAGTCCGTTACATATACTATATACAACTCTATAGGGTATGTAGCTAGCTACAAAAATTAAGCGTCAATGAAATAAGTCTTACAATCAATAATTGAACTAATTAACAGAATCAACAGTTTTTGAAGGAGAAATCCAAATGACAACATCATTAGTCATCAAACCAATGAAAATTAAAACTACTTTGACATTCTATCTTGCCCTAGTCTGAATGCTATTATAATAACAAATGAAACAAACAAAAACAAAAAATAAGTTCTGATAAATGTTTTGGAGAAAGAAGAGCCCTGAAACACTGCTATTGGAAGTAAAAGCTTCATATAGCTAGTGTGGAAATCAGTGTGGAGTTTTCTCAAAAAAACTGAAAATATAGCTTATCAGGACAGCCAGCTCTCTTCTACTTTTGGTAACATACTTGAAGGAATCTAAGTTAAAAGACCACAGTAGTACTTGCATCTCTGTTTGTTGATGTTCTGTTTACAATAGCTAAGATACAGAACCAACCTAGATGTCCACCAGCAATTGAAAGGATAAAGAGGCGCATATAAATGATAGAATTTTAGTCAGTCATAATGAAAGATGAAGTCACGGCATTTGCAGAAAAATAAATGAAACTGGAAAACACTGTGTTAAGCTAAATAATCAAGACTGGGAAAGACAAGTACTGCATGTTTCACTCTATGTATTTCTGTGTCATACACATACATGTATATGTATTTTATTCATAAGTGTCTCTGAGTAGGTCATGAAACTAGAAAGAGAATCATGAGAATAGAGGAAATGATCTTAATGGGGCAAGAAAGAGAGAGAGTAATCAAATATATGTGTCACAAAAGCTTAATTTGGGGGCAGGAGGCTTGGGTGACTGGTAATCAGAACAGAATATAGTAGCACACATATTGAAAATAAAATGTCCCAATGAAATTTAGTACTTTTTTTTTTTTGCTAACTTTAAAAAGTTAATTTAAAAAGTTTTTGAAAAGGGTTAAAGTAATTGGAAAAAGGGGAAGAGAAATTAAATTGTAGAAACTAGACTCTGTCCTAGAGGAAAAAGATATAATTTCCTTTTCTTCTACATCCAATAACTCATGTGGGCGACAAGGGAATTGTGTGTATACATCACATAGTTGAGCAGCTATTTCCGTGACATTGAGCTATTGAAAAATCTCATGTTCAGACTCATTCATTCCCAAAAGCACTCTTGGTGAGTTCCTGTCTTATCTATCTATTGTGTTGTTGTTTTCTTTGTGTATTTACACATCATAGATGTTTACGCTTCTAGATTTTGTCATTTCCACCATTTTTAAATATAAATATAAAATTTAAATTATATGCATATGTATGTGTCTGTACAGGCATAAGTGCATTTGCATGCAGGTGACTTTGAGTTCAGAAGAGAGCATTATATCCCTGGAACCAGAGCTATAGGAAGTCATAAGATACCTATCATCCATAGGTACTGGGAATCAAACTCAGGTCCTGTGGAAGAATAAGCCCATGATGAGATTTTATTATCAACACTTACTTATATGGTTCAATGGAAATAAATGCATTATTCATCAATTGAGAAGATATTGTTTTGTATGACTGAGCAATTTTTATATTATTTGATCATTGCTAGGCAGATAAAAATGTCCTGATCTTTAGTTATGATTTACCACTATAATGACAATGGACAAGGGGACAGTCATTTGACTTCATGCTCTTTCCTCTTGGACAATCTGAAACTCACCTTTGTTCTCTCTACCACTTAGCTAAATATCAGATCCTGGAAGGCTTCTCAACTTTAAGGTTCATGGGGAAAAAATTCTGATAGGAATTTCCACTGAGAGTTGTAGTCGAAAGTTAAGAGGGAGAACAGAGGTGAAAAACAGTTGGAAGGAACCAAACGCCTAAGAGAAAATAATGTCTGAGAGGTGGACCTTCCAGAAGTAGACTTGATATGAACAGATATAGTTCATATCAAAACTGAAAGAGAAGAGCTGTTGGGCACCATTTTTCAGATTACATTCTATTATTATATAATGAAAATGCCTTTTTGCTTGATCAGTTACCAAAAGAGCAGAGGACATTAAGTTAAGAAGGGCTGGGGCATGGGTGGAATCTGGGAAGAATTTAGGGAGAAGCCAGAGGTGGATGAACAGGTCAAACTACATTGTGCACATGTATGAGGTTATAAAAAAGTATTATGTTAACAAAAGAATGATATATCAAAAAAGAACTGGAAGGAAGACCAGAAAGTATTTGTGGGTTATTGCTAACTTCTAAGAGTATAATATTTCTAAAAGAGTAATTTTCATCTTCTTTTGCTTATCACTATTTAAAAATTATCAATAAACATGTATTTAAATTCTGAGTACAAATTAAAGTTAACATTCTTGGAACTGTAGGGATAGATCAACAGGTAAGGGTGCTTGCTATGCAAGCATATGGCAAGCACGTGGATCATATGTGCACAGATCCACAGAACCCACATAAAAACATATGGGCATGCCATACAAAAGCCTGTAACCCCAGTGCTATAGTGGGGTAGAAGCAGGAGGATTGCTGGAGCTTACTGGGCACCAGCCTAGTTCCAAGTTAATAGAAAGATCTCATCTTAAGGGAATCAGGCAAAAGGCAATAGAGCCTACTGGGCCCATACAGCCCCACATATTTGTACAGATAGCATATATGAACCATATAGCCCTATATATTACAATACCACACACACACACACACACACACACACACACACAACTTTAAAAATTGATATAGACCTGACTGAATGAGATAGTGACATTAGAAAATAATCGGTGTTCTCTCTTAAAATTCAGCAACAGTAAACTGCCTTTGGGTGGCATGGATGGCTGCTACAGAGTAAAGGAAGATGTAAGTAAAATTGCTCTCATCACAATAGATATAACCACAAGTTTTAGGTTATTTATACCAACAAAGGTAAAACTGTTTGTACTCTCTGCTAAGAAGTAGTGTACTAGAGCACTAGAGCAAGTAAAATGGCCATACCCTGGCTTTAGCAGAAAGGCCTCTGTATATTTGGCAAGATACATGATATCAGATTTGCCCTATGTGAAATAAAGGGGCTGATTTCCTGCATATCTGGAAATCTATCTGTTTTAGTATATACATTATAATAGTTCATTTTCACTCAAGATTCTAGATTCTGTACTATGACACTAACGCCATTCTGTGTTCGGTTCCTGTATGCATAACAGGTTATATGATTGTCTCTTTAGAGCCTGATCCATACCAGGAGATTAATGGCAAGAAACAGCATTTTGTGCACAATTTAGACTCTAAGGCCTTAGACATAATGCATTTCCTGAAGCCCCATCCTGGCTGCTTGCCTGGATCTTTCTCTTCATTCATTTGGAATTCTCCCGTGACTTCCACTTCCTTACCCCTCCCTCCTGTCTCTAATGTCTCATTGTCACAGAGTTTCAGGAAACTACAGTAATAGCGAGCCATCAATAATTTAGCCCACTCCTATTAAACTGTTAAACCAAGTTTTTGGCTACTAATCTTTTCAGTTAAGTTTTTCCTAATGTATTTTCTAAAAAATGTTACTTTCCTACATATACTATCTAGTTTTTTTCCTCATGGATTCTGAGGTTTCTGTCCACAGTTACTTTGAGGGGCTGCATATCTTGGCTGCATGACTCTATGGCAGAGGATGGTTATCTCATAGTAGATAGGAAGAGGTGGGATTAGAAAAAGACACCCCTAAAAGCCCACACCTAGTGACTCACTTCTTCCTGCTGAATCCTATCTTCAAAACACCCAGAACTTTCTAAAATATTGCTACTACCTGTGGACCAAGCTTCGAACATATGAACATTCTGGGACATCCCTTCATATCCAAGCTATATTACTCCATCCTTCTCCAATAAAATTTAAGAGGAACCTCGGATAGGCATGACACTTGAACATTGCTGAAGTAGATCACAACAGCTTCAAAAGCCTTAGATACAACTCATCACATGTAATTCTCCTGGGAGAAAGTTTAAATTTTGCTTTTATTGTCTCTATATAGAGAAATTTGAAATGATATTCCACACTTTGGTCTTCTGTCCCAGTTAGCATTAATTATCAACTTGATCCAATGTACAATTGACTGAAAAAAGAGTCTCAATAGGACAAATTGTCTTTGTCAGCTTGGTCTGTGTGTATGCCCATGAGGAATTGCTTTAAATGATAATTGATGCAGTATCACTCTCTGGGCAGGTAGTTCAGGTGGATAAGGAAGCTAGCTGAGCATGAGTCTGAGTGAGGCAAAAAGTGAGAAAGAAAGCAGCATTCCTCATGGTTTTTACTTCAGGTAAAAACCATGTTCCTGCTTGAACCCTAGTCTTGACTTGTGAGAACTGTATAATTTTGGTTTCTTTAAAACACACACACATACACCACAAACACACAGAAAATTGTTGTATTAATGTGCTTTCTTTTTAGTACAAGGTGTGGGGCTATTACGCTGCTTTATAACAGGTGACTATGATTTGCCTCATGCTCTAGCAAGGGCATGATTTTTCCAGCTGTAGATAGTTTATGTGAGTGGGTGAGATCTGGAATTAACTTTTCAGGAGATATATAAGTGCTAGAGTTCTAAAAGGTGGGGATGTTTTTGGTGGCTCTTTGATGGTTGGATGTTGTTGGTTGCTGTTTGATAAATAGTCTGTATGCAAAGAAAGGAAAAATAAATTAGATATACTGAAGGCAAAGATCAAACTTGTCCCAAAGAACTTGACACCCTAATCAGTAGGAAGTTGTCTAATGATAACTTTGTGTTCTTTCCCCTCTATCCTTTTTCTCTCTCCTACCTAGTGTGTAGAAGTTAATAAATGTGGGACAGGTGGAAGAGTGAAAAAGGAACCCAGAAAATAGCAAAAGTCAGCTGCATTTATTTCTTTCAACGAGGGATCATGATCTGGACGTCTAAAATCACTCTTTTCTTTCCAAAGTTGCTTTTGGTCAAAGTATTTCATCACAGCAACAAGCAGAAAGTCAGAACCGTATGACTTTGGAGAAAATACTTTAGTGGTCACAATGGGTACAAGAAAAACTTGGCCTATAATTCCATTAACACTCCATGTTTACACATTATTTGGTCAAAACTTTATGTAATTTACTGTTACATATTAACATTGAATATACAGCTCATTTTGAAAAGGAAGCCTTTTCTTAATATGTTACAATTATAAATATGGAGCCCATAGCAGTCTGTTCTTCAAGATCAGCTTGCTCACATGACAAGATTTTAAGTATAAAATACTCTCTATCAAGGTTCCATAAACATACACCTTCTTTGTTTTTCTGAAATGATTTTACCTTCCTGAATCACTATCCTGGTGGATAGTATGTGACCAGGATACCAATGGGAGGAGGGGAGAATCCATTTTTTTCCTAAAGAATAAACTGCATTTCTCTCTCTCTTTTTTTATTTTATTTAATCTTTTTTTTTTTTTTTTTTTTTTTTTTTTTTTTTTTTTTTTTTTTTTGCACTCCAGATTTTATCCTGCTCCCTGTCCACCCTTTGACTGTTCCATATGCCGTACCTTCCCCCTGCCCCCATCTCCACAAGGATGCATTTTTCTCTTTAATTCTAGGTACACATTCAAACAATTTGAAGTTCATTCCTGTACTAGAGTGATGTATTTATTTTTCTCCTTTTCTACCATGGCTTCTAAATTTAGGACAAAAATTCATAGCATTGACTTACTAGACTTTGGAAAGGAACACAAAAGCTTTATTTTTTGCTGATCCTGCCATGTCTTCACAGCCAGGCACCCACATTCATCTTCATGCATTGATGTGGTAGCTTTCTGCTGAGATTCAGATAATGCGGATCAGGCTGTGGCACTGTGCTGATCTCGGTGGTCAAAGGATGTATGAACCATTTGTTGCCTTGGTTTGGTTTTATTATGGCTCAGTGGTAGTCCCTTCGTTATATGCTATCACTTTTTTTATTTTCTTATGCTATAATTTCTTCATGCTTACACACACATTCATGATACTCTGACACATTGAGTCCTGGAGTGCTAACTTGGGAAATCTATTATGCAAGCCTTATCTATAGGATTTCCAAGATGATTCTTCTGAGAAGTCTTTGGTTGAACTTCCAGTTGCCTTTAGCACACCCTTCTGGATGTGTGTGTGTGTGTGTGTGTGTATGAGTGTGTTGTGAGTGTGTATGTGCGTATGTATCTGTGTGTGAGTGTGTGTATGTGTCTGAGTGTGTGTGTGTGTGTGTGTGTGTGTGTGTGTGTGTGTGTGAACATATCACTTTTTAAAGGGAACTTGAAAAAGGCATTAGGTGGACCTTTTGGGAACCCCTCTACTGCTTTTTCTCTTTTGTCCTTCAACACTTTTGAAACATCTGGATTTTTCTAAAGTCATAGCCTCTGCCAGGGTTCAAAATGATTAGTAAAGCATTTCTATTTTGTGGCTTTTCTTACTTTACCATTTCTTGTTCTCATGACAGCCCTTTAGAATTACAATCAGAGCACATAGTCTTGACTGTGTCTCTTGCTTTTATTTCTCTTATTTGATTAATAATTATTGTATGTATATAAGCACATATACATTTATGTGTGTATATATATATATGCATCTCTCTCCCCCCCCTCTCTCTCTCTATCTATCTCTATCTGTATGTGTGTGTGTGTAGTATATATGTGCATGCTTGTAAAGACCAGAGGTCAGTCTTAGGCAGTGTCCTCAGATGCCATCTAATGGGCTTCTTTTTAAATATATTTTTATTTATTTTATGAGTAATTTGCCTGCCTATATTTCTGTGCACCACATGTACAGACCACTTTTGGAGACCAGAGAGGGCATTTGATCCCCTGGACCTGGAGTTACACGTGGTTGTAAATCCCATCTTGGCACTGGCAATCAGTCCCAGTGCTCTTAATTGATCATTCCTTCAGTCCCCAACCATCTTGGTTTTTGAGACAAGGCCTTTATTATAGGATTTTCATGGATGTGCCTGTGGTATAAATAAGGCACCAAGATGTCTAATATAGTTTAAAACTTAGGCCTTTTGCTAGGGCAGTTTCCCACTTACTTCTAACTTAACCCGACTTCCCGACCTGTGTCCCAGCCATGTGGCTAGCTAGCTCTTCCCTGTTACTCTCTGCTCTATTCCATGATTCTCCTGTTTCAGCTTGTCTCTCCCTGTGTCATTTTATCTGGCAGGAAGTTTCACTCTAAGTTTCACCCTTTTATTTCCCATCCCAGTTAATGGCTATTTGATCTTTATTACAACCAACCAGCAGCATGACAACACCTGATACATCTCTTAGAGTGCTTCTAGGCATAGAGGGCTGTCTGACCTTTATGTTTTTGAACAGATGTGAAAGGACAAGTATTTACAAATAAATATAAAGCCGGTGACGGGCCATAGAAATGACAATACCAAAATCCTGCCAGCACTCAGCTCTTTGCAGTCACAGAATTAACAACTGAAAATACAGAGACCTGTCATCATACAATGTGAAGGAAACTCACCCCAACAGGTGTTACTTGTCCTGGAACATACTGATTTGGATAGGCTGGATGTGTGGGGAGCGGTGGAGCTGGAGAGGCATTCGCCATGGCAAGATGGCGCCTACTTCCGCTGTCAACTCCTAGTAAACAACTGTTTGCGCATGTGCGTAGAGAACTGTTTGCGCATGTGTGTAGATTGAAAAGATGCCATGTCACGGCCCATTCCGGGGCGTCACGTGGGGTGATGAGCAAACAGCCAATCATGGGCGGACACACCGCACTGTGGTGTATATAAGCAGTGCTGATTATTGGCTCGGCCCCTTTTTTTCCCTCTGGAAGAGGGCAGTAAACGGCACTGCAGAAGGATCCTAGTGTCCACGTGTCTTCTTCCCGGAGAGAAGACTGCACGGGCCACACGTATGGACAGCACAACTTTTTTTTTTGATATTTTATTTATTTACATTTCAAATGTTATCCTCTTTCCTGATTCCAGCCTCCCCAAACCTCTATCCCATTCCCCCTCCTCCTGCTTCTGTGAGGGTGTGCCCCCATCCACCCGAGGAGCAGGCGCACAACTTTTTAAAACTTTTTTTCACACGGATTCTAGGTATCAAAGTGGGGTCTTCATATTGGCATGACAAATACTTTACCTACTGAGCTGTCCTCCCTGTTTATCTTTTCTTTTAATTTCCACCCAATCTCTACAAGAGAGGGAAAATCCCCCACCAGCCCCGGTTTAAGGATTTTTCTTATTTTTAGTTCTGAGTACTCCTAGTTTATCCTATGGTTGTTTTGTACAAGTGACAAGGACCTTAGAAACCTGAAATGCACAAAGACAAAAACATGTTGATTCCATAATCATAACTCCATTGTTCCTTTTGTGTCCATCTTTCATATAGAGTCAGTCTCTGCCTTCCTATATTCCAGTCACTGTATCTGTCCCCAGTGAACAGACTCAGTTTCCATGTTCAATTCCATCTAGTTATCCTTCTCCTGGCCGATAAAAGGAATTCTCCTATGGGACTTGTCTCCATGAGCTCTTAAGTCTCTTTCACCTCTTGGTTCCACATACTTTCTGCTGCTAAGTCAGTGTTTAGCTATATTTTAGCTTTTGATATGGCTTGTCAGGTGTTCTGCTCCAGTCCCTTAATTCATGTATGGGGAAATTGCCTGGGGCTGTACAAAGATATGCGTAGAGGGAATGAAGGAATTCATTCAGGACACGTCAGATTGCAGCACTAAGCAGCTCCAAACAATTAATCACTTAATCTATGGCATGTGAAGAATTTTGCTCAGAGGACCATCTGAATCATTTTGAGAGGCACTTCCTACTTCTACCAACTTAGTGTCGGCAAGATTGGATATGATGAGCATATTCTAGGGAGGAAATCTCATTCTGTCAAACTTACAAGTCTATGAAGAGGCATAGACTTGGCTAGAGTGAGACAGTTAGTTGGTAGAGAGCCAGATGAGATGAAAACTGTAATATTTCTGATACTGTCTTGTTTTCTTCATGACCACCCTCTTTCTTGCATTCTTTCCATTCTGAAAGGAAGGGATTATAGTAGCAGTCTCTTTATGCTCTGGACTTTGAAATTCTGTGCATGAAGCTCACAGCAGTATCTGTCTGTGCTCTGGATCATTTTCTTGCCTTAAGTAAGCAAATGAAATCATAAAGATATGAAAAGAAGCAGGAAAAAGTATTTTGATCAGATGTTTCTTGACTCTTGGATATATCTCACTTTCTGGCCTTAGGATGAGCAAGCTTACTTTTGCTTCTAGATAGGGCTGAGCTGGGCCTAGGCCTAAGGATTTTTCTTAGTTTTGTCTATAATGGGCTAAGCAATGACTACCGCCTATATGTCCACATCATAATACTTATAATAGATGGAGTCATTTTTGTGTATGGCAAAAGAGAATTTTCAGGTATGATTAAGGTTTTTCTTTTAATTTTATTTATTTTATATCCTGACTGCAGTTTTCCCTTACTCCTCTCCTTCCAGTTTCTAGCCCCCACTCTTCCCATCCAGTCCTTTTTCATTTTTTTTTTTCAGAAAATGAATATCAACCAGCCATGGTATATTGAGTTGCTGTAAGACTAGGTTCCTCCTATTGCATTAAAGCTAGACAAGAAAATCTAGTAGGGCGAAAGGGTCCTAAGGGTCCTAAAGGTAGGCAACAAAGTCAGAGAGAGAGAGAGAGAGAGAGAGAGAGAGAGAGAGAGAGAGAGAGAGAGCTCCTGCTTCTACTGTTAGGAGTTCCACAAGAAGACCAAGGCACACAACTGTAACATATGAGCAGAGGGCTGAGGTCAGTCCTATTCAGGTGCCCTGGTTGGTGGCTCAGGCTCTGTGAGCCCCTATGGGCTCAGGTTTCCTGATTCTGTGGGATTTCTTGTGATCTTCTTGACTTCTCTGACTCCTACAATCTTTCCTCCCCCTCTTTTGTGCGATTCTCCAAGTCCCACCTAATGTTTGGCTGTGGGTCTCTGTGTCTGTTTCCATCAGTTTCTGGGTGAAACCTCCCTAATGACAATTGGGCTATATGCCTATCTATGAGTATAGCAGAATATCATTAGGAATAATGATTTCAAATGAATGATTCCAAATGAATCATTCATTTCATTGAATTTTTTTCCACTCATGTTTTGTTCTATTGTGGGCTCACAGTTATCCAGCTTCCGGCTCCTGGCCCTCCAGGTAGTGTCAGGAGTGGGCTCCCTTTCTTGGCCTTAAGCTGGAGCAATCATTGGTTGGCCACCCCCTCAATTTCTGTGCCACATTTACCCTAGCACATCTTGTAGGCAGGACAAACTGTAGGTTGAAAATTTTGTGGCTGGGTTGGTGTCCTAATCCCTCCACTGGAACTCTTGCCTGGTTATAGGGGATGGCCAGTTCAGATTCCATATCCCTCATTGCCAGGAATTTTACCTAGCATCACCTTCATAAGTTCCTGGTAGTTTCCATTGTCCTATGTTTCTAGCTCATCCCAAAGATGCAACCTGCATCCAGCAGTATCTCCCAATGAGGGAATGCAGATGGCCCCCAAAGCAGAAAACAGAATTGAATTCTCCTTCAAAGTATCCAGAGTCCTGAAAATAGTTTGACCTTAGCCCAGTAAAGTTTCATATTTTAGATCTTCAGACCTATAAGAATAAATGTGTGCCATTTAATGTCATCAAATTAGTGTTAATTAGTTATGGTAATAAAGGAAAACAAACAGTTTCTAATTTCTCTTCTTATATCCATCCCCAAAGTCTCTAGCTTGGATTAATCAGCTTTGGTTTTTTGTAACTTGCCTACTTTTTTGACACTTACCTTGTTATTGCTCTTATCCCTCTTCATTAATCCATTGTTTCTGTTTTTGGAAACTTCCTTTTAAGGTAATTTTTTATTAGATGTTTTCATTATTTACATTGCAAATTTTATCCCCTCTGAATAACCCCCTATCCTATCCCCCCTCTCCCTACTCACTAACCCACCCGTACCCACTTCCCTGTCCTACACTGGGGTATCAAGCCTTCACGAGACCAAGGGCCTCTCCTCTCATTAATGTCCCACAAGGCCATCCTCTGCTATATATGTGGCTGGAGCCATGGGTCCCTCTATGTATACTCTTTGGTTGGTGGTTTAGACCCATCATTGGGCCTCCTAATATATATGGCAAACGAGAAGTCATTTCTCACAATCAATGGTTATGCTGACTACTTTGAATTCCATAATGAAGAAATGCCTCTTGCTGACTTGGTTTTAGGAGCCTTCCTCTCAGCTGAGCCTCTTTACTTTCTTTGGTTCTGGGTGAGGGTGTGTTAGGGACACAATTCACAAGGTTCCCACAAGTCACTGTGTCTCAGGCCTCACAGTCATTGTGTACCTTGACAGATATTTAACTGTCTACTTCTGGGTATCAAGAGTTCCTCACTATTAATGGCTCTCTCCTATTTATCCAGAGACTTGGCCACTTGCATAATGAAACATTAAATTTGACTCTTTCCCAGTTTTGACTTTGTGTGATAGCAACCAGATCAGTGTTCATACCACAACTTCCAAAGTAGAGTATTTATTTGCTTACCTAAGCAATGTCTTCAGAGATAGTTTCCAAAATTAATTGATGACTCTTGTCCCAATTGAAATTGTCATGTTACAGTAGAGAAATGAAGAGGTAGAGGCAGGCACTGGAAAGAACTCTGTAGAGACCTGGTATATTTTGGTATATCTTCTCCCTTATCTCCATAAAATAGGGATAGATGCATTTTTCTCTTACTTCAAGGTGTGTCTTCTTTTCAGCCAGTTACTATATTCTCTTTAAGGCTTGGGAAGCCCAAAGACTGGTAAGATGAACAGTGGCTAGAGCATCTTGAAAGGGCAGAGCAGAGAGTTAGAGAGGGCTGCATAGCATCTTTCCTGAAGCCATAGTAGAGATGCTCAAGGCTCTTGTGGACCAGAGATGGGCTGTGTGGTCTCATTTTGACCCTCTCATTAGAGATGCTTTATAGAAAATATGACTCCAATGGTGTAGATAGATCCTGAGATATTTGTGTCTAGAAGGGAAAATTCTAAGTGGTCAGCCAAAGGGAATGGGTGGCTGCAGCAGAAGTTATGGAATAGAGTTCTGCCTAAATCATTGGAGCTGCAAAAGGTCCAATAGAAGAACCTTTAAGGATACAAGCAACCTTAAGGAAGATGCAAGCAACCAGTCTTACTGTTTACAGATTATACAATTATATATCAATGAAGATATGTTTTTCTCCCCAACCCAGAGGTAGCTGAAGCCATCTAAGTAGCTAAGCATGGAGGGATGTGGAAAAGAACAGTTGAGAGAAGACAGTAGAGCCGTTGACTTTCCCCATCTTAAGTTTATGAGACAGAGGATGTCTTAGTCAAGGTTTCTATTGCTGTGAGGAGACATCATAGCCACAGAAACTCTTATAAAAGAAACCGTTTAACTGGGTCTTGCAGTCTTGCTTATAGTTCAGAGGTTTAGTCTATTATCATTATGACAGCATGCAGGGAGAAATGGTGCTGGAGAAGTAGTCAAGAATTCTACATGAAAATCAACAGGTAATAGGAAAAGAGATTCACTGCACCTGGCTTGAGCATTTGAAACCTTTAAGTCCACCACCAATGACACATTTCCTTCAACTATGCCATATTTCTATGAAATGTGGCACACCCTATGAACCTCAGGGGGCCATTTTGATTCAAACTACCACAGAGGGCAAGAAGCAGCTTCACCCTGGAAGGAGGCACAGAACTTTGGCTTTCCATGGAACTAGATATTTTTGATAGTGAAATGAGTATTTTGGGGAACATAAGATGCCTGAAACTCTTCTTATTTTAAAAGAAGAACCAAGACTTTATGTGATGTATGTTAGGTTTAGTTTAAATGAGGGAGAAAGGTATTCCTATGGTGCAGATCCAAAAATATGAGGGTAAGAAAGAATAGTTACTTTCTATTGTAAATTCAGCTTGTGTAGTAAATAAATCTCTTTATTTGCAAAACTCTAAAGATATGAGATTTCCTGGTCTGGGTCTGGAATCCTATCTCTACCATGACATTTCCCGAGCCTTTGTACATACAGCATGTATTAGAGAGAGCACACCTAGTGTCTAAAAGGGTAGATTATGCAACGTGGATACTCAAAGTTGATCTCTTTGCTTCACTGTGAATTTATACCGGCAAGCCAAGGTATCTGTGACCTTAGTTTCTCCCAAGGTAAAATGGGTGAGTGATCATGTCTGTCTCAGGAGGCTTCTGTGAAAATGAAATGAGATAATTCATGCATAGCACACAACACTGAGTACACTGTCTGTTAAACTCTCCAGGAATGTTAAATATTTTTCAACACGCTAGAAAAATGGTGCTGCCTAAGCCAAATGCTACAAACAAATTAATTTTTATTTCCACACACATTTTCACATATCTTGTTGAGTCTTGTAAAGTCAAGCCTTTCTCTTTTTTCCCCTCTTTTTCAAATACAAACTGTTCCAACAGTTCTCTGTAACAAAACCAAAGTGTTGTATGTCACAGTTATTAATGCAGAACAGATTTGGAAGCAACTTTTTAGAAGTTCCATTGGTTGGTCCTGTTCCTCGGGCTTTATCTTATGTGTATCATGCTCTAGATGTCCTCACCTCATGGTCTGGATGACAACTGTGGCTGTAGTCAGGGCTTCTGCTTATGAAGGTTGAGTGGAGCCAATGTGAGCTATAAGGATACACAAAGACTGCATAGATCCCTGTCGAGGAAATCTTTTCTGTTCACATGGACATAGGCACCGAAGCCAGACTAGAGACAAAATAATGAAATTAAGGTGGAGGTTAAGAGTGATTATTAAGAGGGAAATTGGATTTGAAAGCTCTTTGTGGAAGCAACAAGAGTTATTTTTTCTCATTTTCTTTGTTCCTACAAATAGTCATCACTCTGTCTGAGTCACCACTCTGCCTGATTTCCAAGGAGGTGGGGAAGGTGCTTGCATGGTTCTGCTTTACATACTTTCTTCACCTTCCTTCAGGTTTGGCCAAAAGAAGCCCATTAAAAAGTCAGCCAGCTTCTTTGATAGACCACTCTTTAGTTCTGATCTTCTTAGGTAGGGTTTGCCTGCTTTGCTGAGGAAGAGAAAGCATGCTTACATGTATGTACTCTGCATCTCAAAGATATCCTTAAACATTGTCCCACTGAGGAAAAGAATGTGAACACACATCCTAAAAAGAAGCAACATCTCACCTCGAAGCTTCAATATGCTGGTTGGCTTATTAGGGCTTTAATAACTGGACAGGTTGTAATGTAACAGGTCCAAGTCCTAATTCCAGTTTATCTTTGGCTATCTTTAGCCTCATAGTGATTCCTTGCTCACCTCTTTGCCTGAACTAACATCCCTGTGACCATTAGGTGAAACATTTTGGAGTGTAATTAATTGAGCAGACTACTAGCTTCCTCTAAGCAGAAGGCTAGAGATGTCATCAGATAACATCTGGAGCCTACACCAGAATTTCCCCTACTTAGTTATAACCTGCTACCTGCTCTTTATATTTGTCATGACTTTGTTCTGTTACTATAACATCTTCATGAAACTGTTGCCATGTTGTGATGTGGCATTTGGGGAAACCAAACTCTGGTTCTTGGGCCATAGTCCCTCATATTAGGCTCTAGAATACTTTGGTATCTCTTTTGAGACATCTTGTTATTGGGAACATAGCCCAAATGATGTCATGGATCTTAGTTGTGGAAATCTTTTCTGATCAAATGGACATAGACACTAAAGCCAGAGTGGAAGAGAAACAAATAAAGTTAGGAGGTCAGATTGATTATTCACGGAACTAGGCTTGGAAGCTCTTTGTAGAAGCAATAAGACAACAAAATTGCATCAACAAGAAAATTGTGGTTGAATTGGGTGACACAAGTCTGGCCCAATGTCAAATGTTGCCACAATAGAGTAGAGGGGATTCCTGACTTCTAGTTCTGATCAGATTGGATCTTTTATTTTAGAGATTTAGGGAGCAAATTCATAACCTTTATTAACACTGTCAACATCAAACATACATTGAATCTAACTCTATCAGCTTTTCGATCTTTAAGATCAATGGAATGATTTTAAAACCTTGTGGTTATAAAAGGGATGCTTATACTACTTATTTAGAGGAAAGATCTCTACTTAAAACACTCTTGAAAAACGATTTTTAGATCCATAGATTGTTAAAATTTACCTGAAATTTTTTTCTAAGAAAAACAATAGGAGTATAACATATTACCACAAGTAGCATGATTTTTTTCAGTTTATATTTTTGTGATATATATGTGTTTCTTTTAATAGAGATCTTGGCATTGAAAATCAGTACTGGTTGTACATACTTTGTCTGGCATTGAAGTATTTATTTTTATTTTAAAAACATATTCATTTTCTTTTGGTACGTTTTTGACCATCTAGAAAATTAATTTAAGGACAAGATTTAGTCAGAAAACTAATTTTTGGTCATTTAATACTTATAGGAAAGTTAAATAAGTTATATAATTAGGTAGTAACTGTTTGATAACAATTTTCTAGATACATGCATAAAGTGATTATTAAAAATGTGGGAGCTGTGGCTAGAGAGATGGCTCAGGGATTCGAGTCCTTGCTGCGCTTGCACATGACTTGCCTTTGGTTCTAAACACCCATTTGACAGCTAATTCCTATCACCCTTTGCTCCAGTTCCAGGACAGACAACCTCTTCTTCCAATCTGTTGATACTTCTTGCACATGGTTCTTAATCATATATGTAGGCCAACATTCTTTCACACAAAATTTAAAAATGGGAGTGAATTTTACCCCTGCAGCTTCAGTATCAGCTAATCATGCAGGCATAACATTTTTTTTTTTTACCAAAGATAAGATTACTTTAATGAATTTATAGACTTAGATCATAGAGAAGTAGTAACACTGAACATTGACATTGGTCATTGGAAAAAAAAAACAGCTGAAATGGGTCCATGTAATGAGATCTTCTCAGATGTATATCTTCTTCCATGTGAAACATACATCCTAGTACAATGGAAAGGAGTTGTGATGACAGGTAATTTATCTTTCTGTGGAAGTTGATCCAGAGAAGGAGATAGACCTCACAGAACACATAACAATTATACCTAGAATCATCTAAGTGTCTTTGATCTCTTGACATTCCTTGCCAGACTAGAGGTGACTACACTGCTGTAAAAGAGACTTCCTCAATGAGATACCCACATGAGTCCTGGATTTAGGAAACTGATGGGAGAAAGGAGTGAAGTCCATGCTCAGAAAAGAAATCCCACATTTCATCTCATCTTCAGAATCTATATTTACCATATATATATGTAGATATATCTACATATATATGTGTGTGTCTGTGTGTGTCTGTGTGTGTGTCTATGTGTATATGTACTTGTAGATCACAAAAATAGGAGGACAGGGGATCATAAGAGGAGAAATGATCTCGTGAGATAGGCAGGAGAGGGAGGGGTCATGGAGTACATGTGACATGAAAGCAGAAGGGCAGAGTAATCTTGAGAAAGAGAAGGAACCAGCCAGGAACAGGAAGAAAGGGCAGAGGAGGGCATTTGGAGAGGGGAAGTGACTTAGGACAAACTAAAATGACATGTATGTGTGAAAATGTCACGATGCAGCCCATTGCTGTGTCTGAAAACCAAAAAAGCACCAATAAAAAAAGTAGCATTTTCTGTAGGGAAGGTGATGAAAGTGCCTGAGAAGCTGGATCTGCTGTCTTACCCCTTGTCTCCTGCCTGGTTTGTTCTTCACAGTGGAATTATGGGGTCTTTACTAAAGCAGTCCTGTGGTGAGATATGAATGGTTATCGCCACCACTGTCCATGTCCAAATCTATCTAGTTCTATAGACACCAAAGGCATTTCATATTCCTTGTAAATGGGTGTTGTGCGTAAATGCATAGAATAAGTTAATTTGAAAAAAAATGCATCCGGACTGTGTTTTCAACCTCATTGCTCCGTGGCAGTTCTGTCTTTCCCAGTAGTTTGCTTATGTTCCTACATTATAACCTCTTTATATAACAGCAAAGAGAGTCAAACAGCAGCTCAGCAAACCAGAAACCACTGTGGGATCAGGTACAACAACATAAAGACAGTGAACACAAAATTGGGAGAGAGACCTATTCAAGCTCTACTCTCCCCTTGAAACTCTCCCTATGCTCTACTGTATGTACACCATTTTCCCCACCCCCAGCATGTCATTCCCTGATACCAGGGCCTAAGGGATGGGGTGATGATTTGCTTTGCATGGAAAAGTTCTGTTCTCTTATTTTGTCTCTTAGTCTCTTTATTTTTTTTTATTTTTTTTAATTTTTTTTTTATTTTAGATATTTTCTTTATTTACATGCGAATTTCTCCATTCCAAGTAGTCTCTTTAATCTCGTGTATTATCACAAATTGCTAAGTCCCTGTGAGACAAATGCTAATATCAATTTCAGCATATTCAGTGAAGACACAAGGGCCCAAAATGGTCACCGAAACTTGGTCAAGGACGTAGTCAGAACTCAGGGTCAGAGAGTCTGACCTCCAGCTCCTGCAGCAGGACACTGCCACTGATTTCTCTACTCCAGTGTCACTGGATTCCAGCAATATTCAGATGAATGATGTTGTTTTCCTCATTTGTATTTAATGGTACCAATACGGGGTGAGCTCCATTCTCCTTGTGGGTTCTTTACTAGAAAACTGAATCTCCTGTAGGGAGCACCTGGAAGTCAGAGGCAGTGTGAACCTGCTTGCTGGGGAGTCAAGACCACCAATCAGGCAGAGGAGAGTATAGACACCCAGGACAGCTGAGTGAGCCCCTGATGTCTGAAGGAAGACTATGGTAAGAAACTTCCTCCCATCTCTGAGGATGCAGTGGGAAAATGCACTTGCCTTTTGTCTGGATCATAAATATCTTCATCTCCACATGCGGAGTTGGAATTTCTGAAGTTCTAGGTAGGCTGAGCTCCTGTCTAAATTCTTGTTCATATCTTGGAGAAATGTTGCCTCCAGAAGGTCTGTAAAAATATTGCTTCTGCAAGTAGGTCAGAGCTTAGATGTAGAAAATGCTTTATGTGTAGACAGAGGTCATTGGGGATTTAATAAGTACTTTCTGTGTTTACTTCCCCTTTCATTTTTTTCCTTTTGGGTGACTGCGATCTAGTTCCCTTGTGCTGCCTTCCCTTTTAATCTGCAGAGCCCATTCCCCACATAGCCCAGAGAGACACATTCATGGTCTGGGAATGAAAAAGCTTCTGGTACTGCAACCAAGTCCACTCTACAAGGAGTTAGCACTGCAAGGGAAAGGACCTGTGCAAACAGAGTAATTGGAACTTTTTTCCTCTCAGAGAAGACTTTGTGTACTGGGTTCATAGTATGGGAGAGGCCTCTCTGCAGAGCTGAAGAAGATAAATTTAAGCTGGAAGGAGGCATCTTCATCTACCGCGGAGGGCAGGAGCAGTTGTTACAGAGGTTCCCAAGCTTGGATTCAGTCCAGAATAACAGAAAAAAAAAAAAAAAAAAGCAACGCTTAAATCACACCAAGATCAACTGAGTCAGGATCTCCTGTGAACCAAGGTACCATCGTCTTTCAAAGTATTTGGTAATTCCTGTGTGTGTGCGTGACACTACTGTTTCAGAGCGGAAGATAGACTTCAGCTCAGTTTGAGTTTTATGAATAATAGTGACTTGAGTACCAGAAGTCAGGAAATTGACATCAGCAGTTCTGAATATCAGAGTCTTATTTGAGAAGTTGGAGAACAGGAAGAATATTTGTATATTAGATATGCAAAACACAGAGACAATGAAGAGTGTTGGTTTATAAAAATTAAAAGTCAGTCCTGGGGCTGGTGAGATGGCTCAATGGTCAAATGATGTTTTCTGCTGAGCTTGACAACCTGAGTTTGATCCCTGAGATCCACATGGTAGGAAAAAAAACTGACTCCCCAAAGTTGTCCTCTGACCAGTATATATATATACTGGTTTCATGTATATATATATATATATATATATATATATATATATATATATATATATATATATATTCATATATATATATAGTGGCTCGTGAGTGTGTGCATGCACACACACACACACACACACACACACACACACACACACACCTAAATGTCAAGTCAATCCCAGAGATCTTGGTTGTAAAGGGAGACAAGGGCTCACAGTGGAGAAAAAAAATACAGGGCTGAGCCCCTGGAGATGTAAGTGTCGATGAAGATGTTCCCCAAGAAAGGAAAGGATAGCTGGGAAGAGGCTGGGATGGGAAGAGGACTCACGGAGACATGTGTGCCTCTAGGGTGGGCTTTGTTCTATAGATACCTGGAAGCAGACATTGTCCTGTTGAAGAACCAAAGAAGTGGTTGATGCTACACACATTGCCTTAAGCACTATATGGGAGAGTCTGCATTTTCTGTACTACTGATGTTCCTTCCTCTTGGAGGTTTTGCTGACCTGGAGAATGCAATTTTTTTTTTTTTTTTTTTAGAATTAGCCAATACCCAGAGAGAATAAACTGTTGTCCTGTAAGTTTAATGTTAGTATACAAACCACTCAATCCAGAGTCACATCCACCGCAAGCTTCCTTTCTCTAATGTTCACATATCAAGCCAGCATTTCTTCTGTCCCTGGCTGAGGTGCTTAGCAGCTATGTATAGCCTAGAGCCCATTAAAATGATTAAAACTACCCAAAGCGTACTTGTTCAAGCTTCCTGTTTCTCTTTGCATTTCTCCACGTGAACACCATCACTGAGCCTCCAGGCCACGCTTTACTTCCTTCTTCTGTTCCTGACTCATCCAGGTTTCCTCATCCTTTAGCCTTACATGACTTGGGCTGCTGTTTCTGTGTCTGTCACCTTCAGTATCTGGTTAAGACTAATCCCAGGTACACATGTTAAAACTGTTAAATATTTCAGCACTTGCAATGAAAGCCAATGCTGCATCTTACCCTGGCAGCTGATTAAACAGGGATTGAGCTGGCTCTTCTGGTTTTATCAGCACTGGCTGGGTCTAGAGTCGTTGTTTTGTCTCTGGAAGGACAGCTTTTCTGGATGTGAGCTTCGTTCCCTGCATAGTGGCATCTGTGTATAGGCTGCTGAGATTTGCACAGGCAAATTTGGTGCTTTTTGGGGGACCTCTAAAGCCTTCTCTAGCTTCAGAGCCACAACTTCCTACAAATAACAGTGCTATTTGGAATGGCTGTTAACTCCTCAAAATTCTTTTAGTTTCCATGACACCACAATATCTTGGATTTTTCTCCTCCATAGTGACTGCTCTTTTAAAATACCTGCTTTATATATTACATTTCCAGTGTTTTCACTTTCAAAAGCATTTATTGAACAAGCACAACGCACATATGAGCACACACACCCACATGCACAAACACACATATGGAGGGTATTCAAAGAAAGTATATGTGCATACAACTGTTACCCAGTTCCAGAATTTTATTACATTTATGTACTCTGTCTGTCTGTCTCCCTTTCTGTTTTTCTGTGCCCATCCTCATGTTTGTATTGCCATGTTAGTCATGATGAGACCAGAAGAGTACCTTAGGGAGTTGGTTATCTCTTTCCAACTGTGGGTCTCTGGGATCCAACTCAGGTTATCAGGTTTGGAAGTAAGTGTTATTACCTGCTGAGCCATCTCACATGGGCCTCAGTCCCAGGATTTTACTTTGGCAAAAATGTGTGAATGGACACATATAAAGAACACAAAATATGAACAGTCATATCACATGCATTTTATTTATAAACATTAGAGTCCTATTAACACATATTGGTTCATTTCTTCCTTCAGCAACTTACAGAAAAGGTGCTCCTGCTCAGACACTCTAAAGGAACTGGAAATAGTGTGGAGATTATGCAGAGCACATTTCACTGAGTTTCATTGAGTTTACATGGTGTTGTGAAGAACAATTACAAAGTAAAACAGAAAAGTGAAGATGGTATCTGATAATGAAAGGTAGTTATAAATTGATTGATGATCACTTGAGAGAGGAAGGCAAAGTGACACAATGTGGTTTGGGTAATGAAGGGCTTTTCCAGGAGTCAGTACTCAAGCTGAAATAGCCAGTGAGCAGTTGGAAGGTAGCTTGGGAAGTTGGACAGGAAGAGCAGTCCAGAGATTCCGCCAGGGTCGTTAAGGAAAGAATGGAGTCAAGGATGATTACTTCAGTGTGTTGTCATGGACCTTGTATAGGGCCTTGTTTCATGCTTCTTAAGGTAAAATTGCTGCATTCTATTTGGCTGTTGCATGGGCTTACAAAACAAGGATGAGCCAGAATGTATTAAATTCATTATATCTTAGTAATGGAAGGAATTAAACAGTAGGTAAAGCATGCATTGATAGAGTCCTGACATTCCATGGCGTGTTGAGGTGAATAGTGCCAATAATAATGTAGTATATATTTCAAAATAAGTAGAAAATGTTTGATGGCTTACTATGGAGAAGTGGTAAGAAATGCGGTGATGGACATAGAAATTGTTCTGGTTTTATCACTGTATAAACATGTATCAAAGTTTTATGTGTGTACACATGTATACATATATGAATTCTTTACATCATAGTCCATGCATTTCTATGTAAAAATAATTTTCCATTTGGGGATGTAGTTTATTGGGAGAAAGAACTGGGCTAGTATACCAGAGGCCTTGGGTTTAAGCCACAGTACCAGCTGAAATAGAAAGTAGATATATGCTTCCAGTTTCCTATTAATTCAAATTATACTGACATGAATATATTTCAGTATAAACTTTTTTGTCCCAAGGCAAATAAATATTTAAGCTATAACCACTGAAATAAAATTATTGAAACAAAGTATACATAACATTATTAATTAATCTTTCCCAATAGCACTCTTGGCAGCTATGTAAATACATACTCTCATCAGCATGCATCAGAATGGGTATTTTATATTTCTGGACTTGTACTAGTTATCTTAAAGTATTATACATTTCACAGTCTCAAATACTATAGTGTAATTTTCCTTTGGAATTCTCTTCTGAATGTGACTGACATGTTTTATAGGTATAAAAATCTATTTGCATTTCCTTTTCTATAAATAATCTATGAAGTGCCCATTTTTCTTCAAGACTATTAATCATTTTTGTTGAAATTTTTTATTTTATTTTATTAATGAAATGAGTCCCTTTCACAACTTTAGTACAGTCTCTTAACAAACCTACACAGCATCCCTTTGCCCCATAACTGCCAACAAGAAAAGGTCATGTTGACTAATTTCTAGAGTTCCCCATACTGGCTGGTTTTGTGTGTCAATTTGATACAAACTGGAGTTATCACAGAGAAAGGAGCCTCCCTTGAGGAAATTCCTCCATGAGATCCAGCTGTAAGACATTTTCTCAATTAAAGATGGAGGGAGGGAGGGCCCTTTGTGGGTGGTGCCATCCCTGGGCTGGTTAGTCCTGGGTTCTATAAAAAAACAAGCTGAGCAAGCCAGGGAAATCAATCGAGTAAGCAGAACCGCTCCATGGCCTCAGCATTAGCTCCTCCCTCCAAGTTTCTGCCCTGTGTGAGTTCCTGTCCCAACTTCTTTTGGTGATGAACAGCAATGTGGAAGTGTAAGCTGAATAAACTCTTTCCTCTCCAACTTGCTTCTCGGTCATGATGTTTTGTGTAGGAAACAAACCCTGACTAAGACACCATGGAATGTTTGGCCCTGGAGCTTATATGTGCTGTTCCCTCTACCTGGGCTTATCAGCTTGTCTCTGGCTCTCCCTTTTGGCTTTAGGTCTTACACATTATTTATAAGATAAGTTATTATAACCTAAGGCTTGTACCACTCAAAGTCTAGCTGTTTTTCCTACAGAATCTTGTATTTTCTACTCACTGTAGTGTAAATACAGTTTGCAATGGCTTTTTTTTTTATTTGCCAAATAGTGTAGATTTCAAATTCTCTATAAACCCAAATTTTATTTCTGTATGGTCTGGACAGGTGTTGGGGTACATTAATATTTTGATTGCTGTTGAATCCACAGTTGTTCAGTTTTTGGCATGGGACACCATAAACAGTTACGGGTTGCATATTTGGGTGGATAAAAACATTGTGGTATTCTCTAGGCTGCATATACTTAAGTTTGTGTCCATCTTTGTTCTTTGACATATTAGGACACACTGAAAGCAATATATAGAGATAGTCATATCAAGGGACTTTATTTTCGCTAGTCATCTGTCTTAAAGCAATGCAGACTATAATTTTTCATTCTCGTATTGTTGTCTTTATTAATGACGGTGATATTTCCTTCAAATTGCTGGCTGATACAAATACTCATACCACATGAATACAGCTTTTCATCTGTGTCTGGACCACTATACCCTTCCTGTTAGAGCTGGCACCAGGCTCTCTTCTTATTATTATAGGACTGTTGGTGAAGACTATGCATGCATGTGTGCACACTCACATGTGTATTTATGTTTGTGCATGCATAATTAAGTATGCACAATTATTATGGGAAATTTGATAGACAGTAAAGAATAAAAATAGCCCATAGGGAAACAATTATTACCTTGCTGTTAAAGAGATTTGACAAAAAACAAAATCAAATGAAACAAAAAGCCCACAAATATACAAACACGCAAACAAACAAACCCCATTGAGTTCCTGTTGTGTTGGCCAACTATTCTCTGGGTTGGGACCCTGCCTTGGAGTGGGGTGACCTATTCAATGATACCCCATTGGAGACCCAGCAGGTATCAATTGTAAATATCTTCATGGAAAGAGGGTACTTTGTATCCACTTCCCCTTTTCAATTCTGGGATTTGGGGGGAATTTTGTCTGCTTTGAACTTGTGCAGATCTTGGTTTTTGTATGTCTTTTTTCTTTTGTGAGAGAGAAAGAGAAAGAGAGGAAGAGGGAGAGAGGGGGAGAGAGAGAGGGAGAGAGAGAGAGAGAGAGAGAGAGAGAGAGAGAGAGAGAGA
>NW_022196903.1:37558888-37578975 GCF_008632895.1 Mastomys coucha
TCAGTAAGTAAAGAGATGGGAAGGGTCTGGGAAAGATCAAAATATATTATATATTTTTTCAATAAATAAAAATGTTGTCTTAAAGAAATAAATGTTTCAGAGATAGCAACATCAATAATTAATTAACATGCTGGTTCAGCTCAACTTGCTACTAATAAATCTCAAATATGACCTAGTAAAATATTATACATGGGAAATTACATTAATGATAATGAATGGATAATTTTAAATGAATTAAAGCCAAAAAACCCCTATTTTATTAACTGACAAGTATTAGGAACAGACAATATTTTAGCTTTTCTTGATGATCTGAACATAACAATGAGTACTGGCATGCAAACATTCCAAGGAATTTTTGATGTCTTTCTCTCAATCTCTCCCTTCTTTCCAGTCTCTCTTGTTTTAGGGTTTTGTTCCTGTGAAGTGACACCATGACTATGGGAACTCTTATAAGAAAAACAAAACAAAACATGTAAAGCTTACAGCTTCAGAGGTTTAGTCCATTATCATCATGGTGGGAAGCATGGCAGCCTGCAGACAGACATGGTGCTGGAGAAGGAGCTGAGAGTTCTACAACTTGATCTACAGGCAGCAAAAGAGACTGAATTCCACACTGGGTAGAGCTTTAGCATAACAGACTTCAAAGCCCATCCCTACTGTGACACACTTCCTCCAACAAAGTCACACCCACTCCAACAAGGCCACACTCCTAACAGTGCTACTCCTATGGGCCAAGCATTCGAACACTTATTATGTATACCACCACATTCCACTCCCTAGTTCCCATAGGCTTGTAGCCATAACATAATGCAAAAATGCATTTAGTCTGACTTCAAAAGTCCCCATAGTCTATCACAGTCTCAACAATGTTTAGCAGTCTGAAGTTGGAAGTATCTTCTGAGATTTGTGCAATCACTTTACTGTAATCCCCTATAAAATCAAATAAATGCAGATCACATACTTCTCACATATCGTAGCACAGGATATACATTACCATTCCAAAAGGTAGGAAAGAGTGCATAATGAGGAAATACTGGACCAAAGCAAGATCAAAAATCAGCTGGGCAAACTACAAACTCTGGGTCTCCATGTCTGATGTCAAAATGCGTTTCAAATCTCTAGCTCCTTTCAGCTTTGTTGATTGCAACATACTTCTTTCTTTTGGGTTGCTAACAGAATTCCTCAGCAGGTTTACCATCACTCTGGCATTTCTAACATCTTGGGGTCTCCAAGGCTATCTGGACTTCACCTTGACAGCTTCATGTCATGGCCTTCCTAGGCCTCCATTCAGGGACACCAATGACACATGCCTAGCCTCAGCAGCTTTCATTAATCATAGAGAGAGATTCTATACTCCTTTCTCCCAACCTTAATTCTAAGGCCAGAACCATGTGGCCAAAGCTGCCTAGTTCTCCTACTTGCTGAGCCTGGAACATAGCACCATAACTCAATTACATTACCAGCTTTCTGTTTTTTATCGTTTCCTTACTGCCTAAACTTGGCTGTCCTGGAACTTGCTCTATAGACTAGGCTGATTTTGATCTCAGAGATCTGCATGTCTCTGTCTCTTGAGTGCTGGGATTAAAGGTAAGTACTAGGTGGGATCTTGCCCTGAGGTGACCACTCCCTTAATTCTATTTAATATCTTTAATCTGTTTATATTCATAAACACAGGATTTAGCTCCATACTAGTTCCTGGTGGTGTCCCTTTAATCTTTGAACCATAAATTTTGTATTTTTTGTTTTACAGCTTGCTGCATTTCATCAAAATGTTCTTTATAAAAGTGATCAATAGGACAGAGTATACACTAGGTTGTTTTAAGATTTCCTTTGTCAATGAAACTAATATAAATCTCTTCACCTTAGCTTACTCTTACCTTAGCAGACTCTTTGTACAAGGGTACAAAGCAGCCACATTTTTCATCAAAATATCACAAGAATAATCTCTAGGAATATAAAAGTTCTCTTCTGAAACCTCTTGATCCAGGCTTCCACAGTTCAAGTCATCCTTACCACCATTGTCTTCTAAGTTGTTACTAGAATGGCTAATTATGCCCCACTTAATGCTTTCAACTGCTTTTCTAATTCATAGTCTCAAACTCCACTTTCCTCCAAACAAAACATATTCAAGTCCATCACAACAATACCCCAGTACTAATACCAACTTCTATCTTAGTTAGGGCTTTCTTAGCGTGAAGGAACACCATGATCAAGGCAACTCTTAAAAATAATTAATTGGGACTGTCTTTCAATTTCAGAGGTTTAGTCCATTATCATTATGGTGAAAAGCATGGCAGAGTGTAGGCAGACATGGGGTGGGAGGAGTTCTACATTTGATCCACAGGCCACAAAAGGAGATTGAATTCCACACTAGGCATAGCTTTAGCATAGGAGATCTCAAGGCCTGCCCCCACAGTGACATGCTTCTTCCAACAAGGCCATGCCTAATCCAATAAAACCAACACCTCCTAATAGTGCCACTCCCTATGAGCCAAGCATTCAAACTCATGAGTCTATGGGGGGCATACCAATACAAACCACCACATCTTGCTTTCTCTATAATTGTTGAAACATCATCAAATCCTCCAAAAAATAAGGTTAAATATAACCAAGATGGCTCAATACATCTTTATACTAGCTGATTGAATAACTGACAGATATCATGGCTAGAGTCTAAACTGTATTCTTAGTCTTAGAAGAAATAAAAGATATAGGTAGCATCTTTATTAGTGTCTGAATAAAGTCTTAAACATTCACAAAGTCAGTCATTCCATAATGAGAATGATTTTGTAAGTCATCTGCTTGTGGATTACACTTGTGCAACATTTTGTGAGGTGTTGGTTCTTTTTTTCTGTTTGCCAGTAATTCTTTGATAATAACAGCAAACACTCTTCTAAGTGTATCACAAATACTGAATCATTTAATAATCATGGCAAACATCTGTACTATTTCTCCTTCTTCAACTTACATGTAAGAGATAAATATCTGCTTTATCATACTTTGCTTTCCTTAAAATGGATTATTTCATTTCAGTCTTTGAATAAAAAAATATTTTAAAATGTGAAGACCTAGGGTAGAACCAAACTCAACTGGAAAAAAGTCAATGAAATAATTCCTAATAATATTCTGCTGTTCTCATAGATTGGTGCCTTATCCAGTCTTATAGAGGCTTCCTCCAGCAGCAGTTGGGCATGAGTATAGAGACCTACATTTGGACTTTATGCAGAGAGAGAGAGAGACTCTAAATTGGAGGTCATCACTGGGTCCTTCACCTAGGAGATTGGAAAACACAGTGGAAGAGGGTGTGAAAAGATTGTATAAATCAGAGAAGATACAGAACATGGCCCACTGAATCAATTAGCAAGGTGCATGTGGGCTCATAGAGACTGAAGAGGCAAGCATGGGGCCCGATGGATCTGCACCAGGTCCTCTATGTATGTTATGCCTGTTAGCTATTTTGGTGTGTGTGTGTGTGTGTGTGTGTGTGTGTGTGTGTGTGTGTGTGTGTGTTTGCCTGCTCTTTTCCTCCTATTGGGTTGCTTTATCTAGCCTGATGGCAAAACGCCTTTTGCCTTGTCTTAATTGTAACTTGTTCTTTCCTGTTTTTCTGTAGTTCCTTAGAGGTTTGCTCTTTTTTAAAGAGGAAGCAGAGGGGAAGTGGAGGGAGGAGAAACTATGGTTGGGATGTATTGTATGAAAGATGGATCTATTTTCAATATTTTTAAAAAAGAACTAAAATTAGTGGGTCAAAGAAGAGAAATATTGCCAAAAACCAGGATGTAGGAGGCAAAATACACTGAGATAGAATTGCTGAAGGAAACATTTGAGAGTAGTCAAGTGGTATTTAATTGTTCAAAAGTTTTAGTTGCTAGTAAAGTTGAAGTTTAAGAAAAAATATTTTCACAAAGTAACCTTCTGAATTGGGCGTTTGTCTTTATTTCTTATTTGTGGGGGTAGGAATCAATGCTGACGGTAAGAATTATTGTTACCTATTTATTTGTTGAAATTCCATATTTTTATCATTTGCTTTACATTTACATATGCATAAGTATACATATATACACATTATATCAAATTATTTTTAAATAAACACAGAGTTTAATACGTGGACTCTGAACTCTATTTGTCCTTTTCTTTTTGTTGGACAAGCTTTGTTCGCTCGTCTATTGGCTGAACGCAGAGCTTCACACATGCCAGAGAAGTGTTCTTCCACTGAGTTTTGTCTTCAATCTTCTTTTTCCTTATTAACTTTTAGGGGGCATTGGTCTCACTAAGTTGCTCAGGCTGGCTTTGAGTTCACTTGAGAGTTTAGAAAGACACTGGAGGTTTTTTTTGTTTGTTTGTTTTTTGTTTTTTGTTTTTGTTTTTTGTTTTTTTTATCTTTTTGCCTCAACAACCTGAGTAGCTGGTATTTTTGTTTTTGTTGTAATTTTCTACATATTTTATGATTGTGTATTTCATATTTAGATCTTTAACCTCTCTTCTCTTAGTGTGTACTTGAATGTGTAAACCTAAGGCTGCTTATTGTACCTAGCTATTTTCTCCTTTCCAAGTGGTGTATGCCGTCTTCACCACGTTTTACCTCATCTCTGTCTGTCTCTCCACATCCCCACTGCATTTCCAGTTCATACCCTTCTGTCCTCTTCTGCAGATTATTGCTACACCCCCTTTTCTTTTCTTGTACTATTGCTATCACTTCCTTAATGTGCACGTGTGCTTATACCATATACGTATCCCCACAAACTCAGAAGTGAAAGCTAAATGTGTCATTGAGAACCTTATGCTAGTTTCCTTCCAAAACCTGGGATGAGGGTTACCACAACAAACACCCTGATTGAGATAACAATCAGTCATTCTGACAACAAGTCTATACATTCAGGAGCATTAGAAACCATCAGCAACATCTTCAGACTCTGGCTGCTTATGGGAGAGATGGTCTGTAACAGCATGTTTTTTCCTTCTACTACTCTCTTCTGCTTCCATGGGCATTCACCGTGAAGTTAAGGAGGATCAGGTTAATGAGTAGGGCATGTGCATTTGACAGTGGACTTCCAGATGACTCAACCACTTCTCCAAAAGCTATTTTAAAGAACTTAGTCTCCATCAGGCAGCTTCCCCATGCATGTTCTCCTGTGTCTAATCATATGGATCACTTAGACTTTGCCCTGACGGCCATTGAGAGAACTGGGTCTGGAAAGGTGGAGGGCACAGGCCCAGGGAGCAGCCCTCAAGCCTCTTGACTGCTCCTTACCTCTATCTCCACGCATGAGCCTCTGGGTGCTGGCTCAACCTCTTCTTTTACATTTGTCTATGTTCCCTGGCTAATCCCTGCCACACCCATGGCCTCAGCAGCTACCTATAATCCCCAGTTGATTCATCCTCTTGAGCCTGCACCCTGAACCTTGGGTTTGTGTCTTTTATGCTCTATCATGCTCTTCATTGTTTGTCCCAGCCATATATCAAAACAGAGTGACAAGCCCTTTCCTCCATGGCTTTTGCTCCTGGGCTCTCCATTTTAGCAATAGCACTACCATTTACCAAATAACCTGGGTTAGAAATGGTCCCCAAAACTACTTCTGCCTGGCTCAACGTCCAGTCAAGGTTTTACACGTTGTATTTCTTCATCTCTGACTTTTCTAGCAACATCTAATTTTCCGTGCAGGGACCCTGCACCAGTTTCCATTGCCTCCCACACAGGAGGTGGACAATGTTTCCCAATTATATCTGTCACACAGCGTCCAAGCTATTACACAAAGGCCAAGGGAGTACAGCAGCTCACAGGACAGATCCTCCAGCCATTGCTGAGATTCTTTTCGGTGTGCTTCAGCCTTTGCTACCCAGTTTTGCTTGGTGCCTTCTCCATCTTTCTCTTCTGGCTAACACCTACTAATCTTCTAATATTGCAAGCAGCCACTATTGTCCCAAGAAACCATGTGTAACGACTCCACTCAGCTTGGACAAGTTTAGCATCATTACATGGTCTCCAAGCTACTCTCTCCATATGCTATCACTGTTCACATCTGCCCTTCCAACCACAGGCATCATACAAGCCAGCCACACTGGCTTGCATATACCTGGGAACTATGGGGAAAACTTGGCAGGGATCAAAGGAAGCACTCAATGTAGGTCCAGGTTTCTCCACTTCTTGATATATTCCTCCAGGAAGGAATGAAGGACACAGCCATCCCCCGTGTCGTGTCTCTCTTCCCTTGCAGTTTTCAAGTTCTCCTTCCAGAATCTCACCCGCGAATTCCCAGGAGCCTTTCCAGATGCCAACACTAAACACTAGGGGACAATTCAGCAAATGGGAACTCCCCACTCTGTCTTGGCCTCTGCCAGTTATCAGGGCTCACACAGAACCTGATCCACGGAGCCCCAGGACCCTGTGAATGGCAGAAGTGATCTCACGGTTGCGCAGGCTGTAGATGAGAGGGTATAGAAGTGGTGTGACGTTGGTATAAACCAGAGCTAGTGTGCGATCCAGTCGCGGGGAGTAAGTGGACTTTGGCCGCACGTACATGAAGGTGGCACAGCCATAATGCAGGAAGGTGACAGCCAGGTGCGAGGCGCAGGTGGAGGCTGCTTTGCGTCTGCCTCCACCACCGTGCAGGCGGCGCAGGGCAGAGGCAATGGCCCCATAGGAGGTCAGAATGAGCATTGAGGGTAGCAACAGCAGCACCAGGCAGGCGCCTAGCAGGGGCAGCTCATCCACGTAGCTCCGTGTGCAGGCCAAGTGCAGCAGTGCGGTGATGTCGCAGAAGAAATGTACCAGCAGGCGGGAGCCACAGAAAGGCAGGTGGAACACTGCCACCGTTAGCCCTACTGATACAGCTAGTCCCCCAAGACAGCAGGCCAGAGCCAGGCGTGCACATAGACCTGGGGTCACTATAGATGCATAGCGCAGTGGGTGGCAGATGGCTACATAGCGGTCATAGGCCATGGCTGCTAACAAGAAGCACTCAGCCCCACCCAGTGCCACAAACATCTGCATCTGAACAGCGCAGCCCAGGAAAGAGATGGGGCTGCCCCTGCCATGGCCAGGCATGCTCAGGTCGGCTAGAGAACGGGGTACCACCACTAGTGTGTAACAGAGTTCAATGGCTGACAACTGGCAAAGGAAGAGCAGCATGGGTGGCCTGCTGGGCACGGAGACCACAGCCACCAGGATGAGCAGGTTACCACTCAGAGTGGCCAGGTGCACTGCCAGCAGCACCAGGAAGAGAAGGGGCCTCAGATGCGGAAACTCAAAAAAGCCTTGAAGGAGAAAGCCCCGGGGTATGGTACTATTACTGGGGCTATCCATGCACTGGAGTCAGGCAGCACCTGTGGGAGAGAAGCAGAGGAAGGGTGAGCTTGTGGCAGTGACCTTTCTGATGACTGAGAAAGGATTACTTGGGAGTTAGAACAGAATAGAGAGGGGTGGCTGCAAAAATGGTCCACGATTCATTATTGGTCTCTCTTCCCTACCACATCTCCAGAGGGATACCTTATCAAGTAGTACCCTTTTCCTGCCTTCCACGCTAAAATCTAAGTAGCTGCTTTCTCAAATTTCAGTTTCCAGAGAAGTCCTGATTTCCAGAGGACCCTTTGGTCTTACATCAATCACACCATTCCTCTACATAAACAGTCAAGCAGTGGCCACACTTGAGTCATTTTATGGGTTTTATATGACCATAGGTCTTAGACTTCAAGGTCCCTCAAAGCGGGAAATGTGTCCCTCCTCTCTGCTTCTCCATCCTCTTCCTTAGCTAACTCTGCCACTCTGATCTGCCTTCTGAGGTATGTCATGGAGTCACAGAGTACAACATATATACGGGTCTTCTAGACTAGCTCATACAACTTCTTATTTTTAAAGAGAAAGATATAAGTGAGCTGGGAATGGGGCTGGAAATACAGGCTTTACTTTTCAGAGAAATTAATAAAAAGAAAGAAAGAGAGAAAGAAAGAAAGAAAGAGAGAAAAAGAAAGAAAGGATGAAAGAAAAAAAGAGAAAAAAAGAAAATAAACTCCCAAGACTGAATCTGGAAGTCCCCACAGCCCATATAATGTTCTGGAATGAGGTCACTGCACAATCAGACAATATATATCCTGGGTCTTCAGTAGAGACCCAGCTTTATGGTACACACTGGGACAGACACTTAGGCAGCAAGGATGCTCTGTGGGAGGGCTCTGTTGGATTTGTCAAGATCCAAATTCACCAAACATTGTGACTGATACTCTAGGAAAAGTGGTGCATGTCTATGCTGGCTCAGCTCTCGAAGTGAACAGTACCTTCCACAGTTGTCATCAGACCCTAGTTTTTCTCTATCTGTGACTCATCTGTAAGTAACGGTTGGGAAGCATTGTCACTGTGAAGGTCTATTATGCTGCTCAGAGTCTTTTGAACAGATATGGATGAAACGAAAGCTGTGTGGCCTGCAGGAGGATGTTTGACCTTCTAACAGATGTTGAAAAAAAATCTATTTTTAAAATTTCGTTATGTCTTTTAAACATTTAATTCCAGGCTCAGCCATTCAATGTTCTAATCAATAGGGACTGTGTAATTTGTTCATAGTCCTCATGCCAGGGTGCAAAAGTGAAGTCAGATGGAAAAGGCCACACATATTTGAGTGAAAGAGCTGCAAGGAGAATGGCTTTTGCTATTGAGTGCACCTTTTAGAGAGGTTTGACTTATTGACATCATGCTATGCTCTTTCATGTAGCATTTGAAGGGAGTATTTGGTAACACATTCTATTCTAATGGAGGAAGAGGTGGGTGGGGCAGGAATGTGCTTGAGAGAGGTAGATTCACTTCTAGTGAGGTTTAAACCTTTCCCTCCTTTTTTATGGGGGGGGGGGTGGATTTTCCCATCTATTGAACTCACGTAGCCAACCTGAGTCCTGTGCCCCCGTTCTCAGCCAGATGTTGTAGCATTAGGAATGAAGTTCAGAGAGACAGAATTCGTGTCTTGAGGTTTCAGGCAGATAAACTTTCTGGAGTGCCTACGACAGAGACAGCTCTTGAGCTGCCTCTGCTTGCCGCCTTACCACTTCCTTTTCATCTCTGTAGAGAAGCTAGTGGGGTGGGTTCTAGAAGGAGAGACAGACACAATCTGTTTTAATTTCTTCCCTTTTCATGATGTAAACCAGGCAGATGATTAGAAACATTGAGTGATGGATCAAGCACCTGAATCGAGTTGCTCAAGAAGAATCATGTTTCAAAGAGAGGCTGCCTAAAACAATCCAGATGGGTCAACTAATTGAACATGACCAAGGGGTTATTTCTGCTTTGCTTAGCTCTTCAGGAGGGATGGATATAAACTCCAGGAATGTAAGCTAGCTGTAGCAGGCTAAGAAGGATCAGCTGGGCATGGTGGTTCTCAGCTTTAGTCCCAGCATGGAGAGCCAGAGGCAGGTAGCTCCAAACTTCCAAAGCTTCAGTGATTCAAACCTGCAGAGAGAGAGAGAAAGAGAGAGAGAGAGAGAGAGAGAGAGAGAGAGAGAGAGGTAAAACCATGATGCCTGAACCACCTTCCTCTCTCATAAAGAGGGTGGAAATTTTCACTTTTCTGGGGGATTAATAACACACAAAAAAAATGAACACTTAAGAGAGTTGTAGGAAAGTAATCATGAGGACTTGAAGCATAACCCATTTAACCCAATAACAACACAGTGAAGTAAATGGATTCTTCCCACACTCACTTTAGAGGGGAGGAAATGGAATGTCTTATAGCTAATTAGCTAATGCTAGAGCCAAATTTGCAGGCAAGAATCATAGCACCTGATAACCTTTGGTTTTACACATTATTTCTGCATGGTCCAGACAATGGTTTGTGATGGTTATACTTTCAGTTTTGCATTACTTGATTAAGAATATAGCAAGGCAAAGGAAAAGAATAAGTAACAAAACAGCCAACAAAACACCACCAAATTAGATGCTCAAAATATCCAGCAGAAGAAGCTGGGGAGAAGGGTCAATTGTTAAGAAAACCATCTGTTTTTGCAAAGGCCACAGTGCTTGGCTCCCAGCATGCATATGGTGATTCATAACTGTCTGTAACTCCAGTTCTAAGGGATCTAATGTTCTCTTCAGTCCTCTGTAGGCACTAGGCATGCACGAGATACACATACATACATTAAGAGAAAAACTCATATGCATAAAATAAATCTTTAAAAATTTCATAAAACAAACAGCATCAATAATAAAAAACCAATCAGTAGAAATGGACTGAAGTAGCTCTTTTGAGGCAGTCAGCCTGTGTTCTGAATAGAGGTTTGGGTAGTGCAGCATCTCTTTGAATGAGGTTTTTACATAAAAGAGCAAATAATGGCAGAAATACAACATAACCAAGTTAGGGGCTTGGACACAGAAAGCAAAAACTGACTGCAGTAGTCCCTGTGAAGCAGCCAGATGCAATCCCCCAGATTCCAGGTAGAGCAGAATGCCCTGTCTGCAGAGGCTTCCAAGACAAAGGAAAACCAACCCCAGATATAGACAAGGTCAACAAATCAGCCACTCAAAACACCCAACAGAAACCAACTGGGGAAGCTGAGCCAGTCAGCTGGCACTCCTGAAGGCTGAGGTTCCCATGGCTGGCGTTTTGGCTTCTCTTCTACCCCTATAGGCACTTTTATATCATGTGATAAACAATGGCAACTTCTGTTCATCTTCTAGCTATTTTCCATCTCTCAGAGTTAGGAGACATAGCCCATCCCCAGACAAGGGACCTTAGAGGACACGCTGAAACAAGTAAGCTTGTGGATCTGAAATAGGATATGGGGCAGTTCTGCTCCATGAGCCAGCTTCTCAGTGAACTGAAATAATGCAATTTACATATGTAATGCACACCATAACTCTCTGTGGCCCTCCTCATTTAAATGCTCCCTCAGATCGCCTCCACACAGGAGGTATATGCTATCCCCTTTCTATGGTTTCCTGCAGACTAGAAATGACTCCCAGACTCTCAGACATTTCTGTCCTTAGATTTGCCTTCACTGACATTTCTCCTGAGGACAGTGGATGTGAACAGTAATGCAGATTATTTAAGATAGCAAACCTAAAAAAAATTCCTCTTTAGTTTTGACATTCATCACTGATCTTGTTATTGTTCTAGCAGATTCTTGTTTCTAATTGTGTGAGGCTTCACAAAACACCCACGGAGTCATGGCTGGCTGGTGGCCCAGGACATCTGGATGTGGTTGGAAGGATTTCTGGGTTAGGGATTCTGACCTTGGATTCAATTTTTGCTGTGTGGGGTAATAAAAACTATCTGTTACAATAATATTTCTCATTGGTCATTTCAACAGCCAATCAAAGAACTGCTAAATACAGTTACACAATGGATAGAAGAGGAGATATGAGAGACAGACAGGTCAGACTCCTTCAGCTTTTGAGAGTTCCATACATGCTAAGATGGAGGTTTAGGGTCAAATGGTCAAGGTAGACTCAACACCATAGTAAACCCATGTAAGACTCAGAGAGGCAGCTACCCAGTCTGGAGCTGCAATCATGTCTGTAGGCAGAACTGGACTGGTCTCACTACTGGAATAGTTCTCTCTCTCTCTCTCTCTTTCTCTCTCTCTCTCTCTCTCTCTCTCTCTCTCTCTCTCTCTCTCTCTCTCTGTGTGTGTGTGTGTAATAATTTCCTTAAAGTTTAGACTGATGCTCACTGGTGTAGCTTTTTTTATTTTCTGTAAGCTAGCATCACAATTTAACAAAAGTACCAATAAGAAAGGCCACAGCAGAAGTCATTTTCCTAAAACAAGTCAAGTTTCAAAAGTTATGAATAAATCAGGATATCCTGACTGAACTGGGCCTCTGGTCTATGACTTTCTATAAATGATGGTGAAATAATTTATTTAGTGTTGTTAAAAAGAAATAACATATACTTAAAAAAATGCTGCTTCAATTCCCCCTACCCCTTAACTTTTGCTGAAAAACAGAGGGCACTCACAGTTTAAAGGTCCTTCGCTGTTTTCTGGATGCTTGAATTGGAGAGGAGAGGGCAAATGAACTAACCTTTACAGGCTTGGTGCCTCACTGTGGAATGTGGACAACGAAAGAGAAAGTTGATGAGGACTCCATAGAGAATGTGGAGCATCTTCTATAACAGATCTGACACACAGTTGGCACACAAGAACACTGGGGGTAGTCTTACTTTTATGTTTTCTTACTTGGAAGGCTTAGGTTGATTAGCCTCTTAATATTCATCTTTCTTTCTTGGAAAATCCAGCCCTTGACTGGTCCAACACTTAAAGTTCTTTGGCCTGTGTGCTTGCTATCTTCCTGAGGTCCTGGTGTACATTGAGTTCAAGGTGGGTATGAATAGATATAGCTACAGATCACTTTATTTATCCCTAATCTATAGATCTCTATTATCTATCTATCTATCTATCTATCTATCTATCTATCTATCTACCTACCTACCTACCTACCTATCATCTGTCTATCTCTCTGTCTGTCTACATTTTCTGTCTCTATTATCCATGCATCTATAATCTATATCTGACTTCCTCTCCTTTCCTCCCCTCCCTTCTACCTGTCATCACTCCTTTCCTTTCTCTATCCACCCCCTCCTTTTCCCTCCATCTCTCCCTCTTTCTTCTTTCTTTTTAGCTTGCATCTACCTATCACAATATCTTCATGTTACTATTTTTCTCCTGGGTTTGTAATTATCTTTATACCACTGCACTGGCTATATATATTTCTGGGTTGAAATCTCAGCAGTACTAATTTTGGATGAGGTCCTCAATTTCTCTGATGCTTCATCTCTTTACATAAATGGAGGTGATGACACTAGATACTTAGCGTCATTAGAAAGATTAGGAACAGTATAAGGAAAAGCCACAGCACAATGGCAGCCACAAAGAAAGTAACTCAATCATATTGAGATGTAACTTTCACTTCTACATTGACATGCCAACCTTTGGGCTCCACTTGCATAGTGACTGCAGTAGCTCCTTTTCCTAGTCACATAGGCCTTCACCTTGATTTATGTCAGGTATCTTGAAGTGCATTAATTTTATATGTTTGCATTATTATACATTTCAATTAAACATTGTGAAAAAAAGTCCCTTGAATTAAAGCTCATCGTATTGGTACTTTCTGATCACATGAATATTTTTTTTTGTGGTGCTTTTCCATCAGTCTGACAGTTTGTTTACTTGGGGCTGCTGAATCACTTCTGGATTTAGTGATTACATTGTGTACCCTTTTTTTCCCCAGCTCTTTATGATCTCAGCTTTGATTCCTGGGAGATGTGTTATTTGCCTGTGTGGCATTTCTATCCACGGGCTCTGTTTCTTTTACAAGATAAAGTAGCTTGCCAAATCCTTCCTGAGTGTGACATGATATCTTGTCAAAGGCTTTTTGTGAGTCTGAGTGTGCGAACTCTTGTTAGCTTCTCGGTGTTGTGTTTATCCCCTAAGAGCAGCTAAGTGAATTAACAGAGACATTTTTGTTTTACATAGACATTCTTGCTTTTCCCCCATTATTGCATTTTGTGAAGTATTTAAGGATCCTGCACTTAGTGCAGATGAGGTGATCTTGACAGTTTCTATGGATACTCATGAGCCCTTTTTAAAATGGTAGCCACGTGGTCGACCTTTGTCCAGCTCTGGGTCAGCATGCTACCATGAACTTCCCAGACTTCATGTTTCCCAATGACTCAGGGGAACAGATCTAGCATTACTGAGTGTGTTTGTTCAGAGGCTACAGTATTGAGTGGGTCTGTTTAAAGCACCCTGGACACTTGCCATGCTTTGTTCTCCTTTCTCCAAAAATCAATTGTGTGGGATTAGGACTCTCGGAAGAGGATGTTTTCCAGGCATCCTGCTTTCTCTTACTTTCAATTGGATAGGAACTTTGAACCATGAAAATCTAGGAGTCCTACTGATTGTGGAGCTGGCTTGCTGCCTTTGATGTGTTGAAAGAGATTCTCTCCCTGAATGAAACAGCAGCCATTTTAATGAATGTCTTTAACACAGGCTTCCTCCAGAGGCAGATAGATAAGCTTCAAAACGGAGCACTTTAATGTTCCACATAAAAACTGTCTGGTGCAGAGACTGCCCCAGTTCTGACACTGTGAAGGTCAACTCTATCACAGGAAATGAGTGATCACTGTGTTGTTAAATTTTGAAAAGTGTCTTAGGTCCAGGGATCACTTACTTTACTTGAAAAGTATCAATATCTTTGCTTTGTAAGAAAACTGGTTTGTTTCCAAAATTTATTTTTAAGTCAATTATTGTTTTCTATAAAGGTGATTTTAACAGGCTTGGAAATACTCCTGATTTAGAAACTACACCTCATGCTAAAAGATAGCTACCTTGTAAAATTGAAAGGCTCTCCTTCTAAAAAGATGGTTTCTTGTTCCTTGCTGGCCATAGAGTTAGAGGTAAATGGTGGGTAACATAGATGCATGCAGAGAGAAACCAAACTATTGCCAGGACATGTTTATGATTCACTGAGATGAAAACAGACAAATGAAAATGGTCAGCCCTTGTAAGGAAAGAAAAGTGCTTATTTCTGTGATGAGCATTTTTCTGAGGGAAGTGTTTTACTGTCCCTGAGAACCTAGGCTCCCTGGAATCACCTGGCTGTTTTGTGACCATTGATGCAACAGATTTTTCTTCCCTACTTTCCAGTTACCTACTTCCTTTTGGTCTGACTTTGACCCCAAATTTTCTGAGAAGACAGCTAATTATTAGATTAAATGAGATCAATGTAGGGTGCTCAGCCTGCTGGAGACCAGCCTTGGACAGGGACCTACATTCTCTGCAATGGAAAGGTCTATGGTTGATGTGGTCCAAGGCCTGAGGATTTCGTTCCAAAACAACTGTCTTTCCTGTTTTGCTCTTGTCAGTGGTAAAGTTTTGACTTCCATAAAGCTGAACAATGACCTTAGACCTGGTCATCCTGAATACTCTCTATTCTGCCTCTTTAAACTGATGCATGATTCCTTCTTTGTCTTCTTACAAATTATCTTGTGGGATCCATGCATTGCTGGATTCCTCTCTTCATGAAAGCCTCTGTTCACACAGGAACACAAAAAAATCTCCTAATTGTGAATGGGGAAACAGAGACAAAAGGCAGCACATAATCAAAGTAGCTAAATAAAATGGAAGCATACCAGACAGTCCTGCATCTGTAGTTTCCTCATACTATACCTCAATGTACCCAGAATGGAGGAGCTCTGCAGGTGAGAACACACTGAACAAGTGTGCTGTGTAACATCCTGAGAAAGAGGCATCAGATCTGACAGAGAGAAGATGAAGTAATGGAATGGACACCTGCCTCATCAGTGCTAGCCCCTTAGTGCATACCCAGCCAGAACATATTTTACTTTGTTATCTCTATTCTCTCTCTCAATATTTCTTTATCTTTGTTTGCTTTTGGAATCCATCACCAGCCTCCTTACCTGAGTTCAGAGAGGGATGGCTTGGGAATGTTGGAGAAGTGACTCAGGTCATGACCTCTAGAGGTTAGCAAGATCCCAGGTAAAATGGCAAGCAGAGGTTGAAGTGAGTAGTTATGGAAGAGAAAGGGAGAGATAGAAGGAGATAAACAAGAGATGGCAATGCTGATGGAGATGAAGAAATGAGAACAGGGGAGACAGCAAACCCAGATGGGGGATTGTCACAGGCGTTTCTGATGAATTGTGTTTGATTGGAGCAGTAATCTTAGCTTGCCTTATGCCCCTGGAGAGGTGAGGTGATGGGGGAAGAAAGGAGTACACTAGTCCATTCCAATGGGAAGGCAAGAGCAAAAATATCCTGTGATTAATTATCCCCACAAAGTCCCTTCTCAAGGTTGGAGACCAGGGTGGAGCTTGGCAAAGGTACAACTCCGTAGTTGTCCAGAGAGAAATGACTTCCTATTTTGAGCTGCCCATCTGCCCAGAGCATGGTCCTCCCCTTTGGCATCACACATTCCCTAGAGTGTTTCTTTCTTCTCTGTCATCATGGCAATTCCCATCTGTACATGCTAGTCCAGGCAGCAGCTCAGACTGCACTGCAGAACGGCAGATACTGGGCTGGTCTAAGATGTTTTAATGTTCTAGTAGCTTCAGCAAAGGGAACTAGGATATCTGAATGAATTCCCTCGCTCCCACACATGTGCAAGGGGCTCAGAAAATAGCCATAAGAATCCTAATATGTGCAGTTCTTCTAACCCTGCTTATGTTAGTAAGACAGTTTGGGTAGGACACCCTAAAAAAAAATGGAACTGAATACACACTCTTGATGGCTTGGTCATTATCTTGCATGGCCATATGTGCACCAGAATCATAGGTCTTAAGAGTTGACTGGTTGTAATAAATTTTCTCAATTTCTAACTCATTAGACTAGCAAGTGTTTATTGAATGGTAGTATGTGTTTCCACGTACTGACCTAAGAACTAGGTGATGGTGATCAGATAGCAAAATAGTTAAACATTCTTCTCTGCATACAACTTTTTGTTTTTGCTTTTGTTTGTTTGTTTCTGAGACAGGGTTTCTCTGTGTAGCCCTGGCTGTCCTGGAATTCACTCTGTAGACTAGGTTGGCCTCAGAAATTCACCCGCCTCTGCCTCCCAAGTGCTAGGATTAAAGGTGTGCACCCCCACTGCCTGGATTGCATTCAACTTATATTCTAGGGAAAAGAAATAGACAATAATTATGTCAAGGTAATTATAAACTATATTCAAAACTGATAAAGCTAACAGGAAAAAGTAGAAGAGGAAAGAAAATGTGGGGCTAGTATGAAACTTTAAAAGGGCTTAGGTGAAAAGTTATTTGATGTGGAGAAATGAACCATATAGGCATGGGGGACACGTGAGAATCTGAAGAAAGTCCTCTGCAGAGGCCATGAAGTGAGGGACAGGCCTGCCTGGCATGCTTATGGCACTGTGATGAAACCAGCATTTCAGAAGAGTGACATAAGGGCAAGAGGGTGGTGAGTGGCTAGTAGGAAGTACCTTGTAAGAGACTGGGGACTAGGTTTCTGTGTGAAGGCAGAGGGCTAGAATAATATTCAAGTTTCCTTTCCACTGCTGTATTGAGAGTAGCGAAGACCTTAAGGGACTAGGGGAGAATTCAGGGGGAGAAAGGTTAGGAAATTCTATTACAGCTCTCTGGGTAGGAAAATGACTTGGATCCGATTAACAGTAGATTCATGAAAAATGTTGGATTAGGATGTATTTTACATTCAGAGCAATTAGAATTTCCTAATGGGCTGGATGTAGGGTGGGGAAAAGGGGAGATGTGGTTACCTGAGAGTAGGAAGCTTCACATGAACAAAGGTTTAGAAACTCAATTAGAAATTTTAGTCAGGATATACTAAGCTTCAAATCCCTGCCAGACAGCTAGTACACTAGTCTCTGTGCAGTTTGCTATATACTATGCACCTTGTGACAGAGGTGTAAGTGTGGTCAGCAGTTATTCTCATTAAACTGATGGGGATTACTCTGGGAATTTGAGCACTGGTATACTCAAATGTTCGTTTACCAAGTCAAGAAGAGACTAGAATTGAAGACTGAGTGAGACTCTATGGGCTGGGTTTTATTTGAGACCATTTGTTTGTTTGTCTTCTACCTCCCAGCTTTCACATTTACATAGCTATAAAATACAGACTAGTCTATGCTACATTAGTATGACTTCCTCTGTGGGCAATAAACAATGGCATCGGTCGCTACCCAGTTAGTATGGAAAGGTCATGTGTCAGACTGGATGAGAGTGTATGAGCGCATCTCCCACTTCCACTCAGTGGAAGTGAGGGCACACCAAAAGACCCTGCATGGAGAAACATTTGAAAACAAAAGTGGTGGCTTCTGAAGTTCTTGGTTCTTATCCCAAAATTTGCCAATGTTTTGGTTACATGCACTCTATGTGTTGCTTCTTTTGGACATGCATGTATTTGCATGTGGCTATGTTTTCATGTGGAAGAGGTTGGCATTAAGTATCTTTCCTTAATTGCTCACTTAGTTTTTCGTTTTTGTTTTTGTTTTTGTTTTTGTTTTTGTTTTTGAGACAGGAACTCTCACATAGCCTGTAGTTCACCAACTAGCTAGACAGGCTGGCCAGTGAACTCTAGGGAACTCTGTGGGAAGCCGCAGCTGCCACCCTATATACATATATTTTGAACACCTGGTCTCAGGCCAGAGCAGAGAGCATTGAGATAAACAAGCCCTTAGTTGGAAAAGCTGAGTGCCTCTAGTTTGTGATGCAAGCTGGCACGAATTCCCGCAGCCTATTATGCTTTGCTACGTAGCTGATGCTGATTGGGACCAGGAAAAGTATTTAACCCACAAGGGCTGGGGGCTGAATATAGAGTAAGTATGAGAAGGAGAGAGTAAGTATGTGGAGATAGGAGTAAGTATGTAGAATTAGGGCTGGTGATGGGTTAGAGAGGTAAGATGTAGATTTAGAAGAGTAAGTATGTAGAGATAGTAAGTAAGTATGTAGAATTAGGGCTGGTGATGGGATAGGAGAGAAGATGTAGATATAGAAGTAAGATGTAAGGATAGATGTAAGATATAGAATTAGGAATAAGTATGTAAGAAGCAAGATGTAACTAAATAAAATGTAAGTAGAAATAAGTAAAATGTAACAAGCAAGATGACAAGGATCCTAATAAAACTGCATGGGGAAGACCTCGGTGTTTGCCTCCTTACTTCCACTGGGCGGGTAAGGCGGCTTGCAGAACTCCTTGCCTCTCTCTGTTCCTCCAACTTTGGGACTATCAGCAGCACCTGTCTTCTTATGTTGCAGTGGATCTGAACTCAGGTCGTCATGTTTGCACAGCTGACATTTTTGTAGCTGAGCCATCACCCGGGGCCCTATATGTAATTTTTAGGCCCTGATTCGAATGACTAAAACAAGTGAATAATGATTTGTGTCTAATGCTTTTAGATTTGTAAATAAGATTTATATGAACGCTTTATAAAGTCTAAAATGCACATAAATCGCACAATTACTGTCGTAGTGCACAGATACCACCGGTGTATTTTCTAGTTTTCCACCCACTCCTTCTAGACATTAAATTTTGAGAAGTTGGCATGCCCTTATTCTCATTCTTTCTCCACATAGTTTCCTGTAAGGTGAGAAGCCACTGGGTTAGCACATTGTCTGGACAAGGTTCCCTTGTAGTTAGAAGTCATAGATGTAATGATTTCATTCACAAACAGCAACATAATTATGCTTCAGAATTTTAGAAACAAAGCCAGGAGAATCTTGGACATAATTTTTGAGATGTATGAAGTCTTGAGCTAAAGCAAAGTTTACTAGTGACAGGAGTTTGGGATTTTCTACACAATGTTTTCTTTGACTGCAGGATGACTTCTTTTTGAAGACTTAGTGTCAACAAATGCAGTTCCCTTCTTGGGCCCTGGCATTCCTTGGACTGGTGGTGCTGTTATCCTGCTTTAGGGGACTGCTGTGAGTTTTCTCAGACAAGTGTTTCTGTGAGATCTGTGTTTAAACAGAGGCCGGGATCCTGACTGACATCATCCCCACATTCACTAGCCATTTGTCACCAGATAGCTTGATGGGGCTCTGCTTGTGGGGAAGAAGGGGTATGCTTTCTGATGAGCTGGATGAGCTAAGATGTTCCTTTACATATGTATGTATGTATGTATGTATGTATGTATGTATGTATGTATATGTTAAAAATTATAGGAATGTAGGTGTTAGGAGAAAAGCCTAGGTTATTAAAAATAAATTAAATAAGCTAATCAATGACATAGAGACATATCACATGGAGACTCCTGTTAAAACTTTAAGGGATTGTCATGGTTTGAATGAGAAATATCCTCCATAGTTATTGAACACCCAGTTGGTGGTACCCTTTGTTTAGGTGGTGCAGCCTTGCTGTTGGAGAAAGTATATCACTGGGGTGGGCTTTGAGATTAAAGGCCTGGCAACACTTCCCATTCATGTTCTCCACCTTGTGCTTGTGGTAGTGGATGTGAGCTCTCAGCTTCCTGCTCTTGGCATCATGCTGCAGCTTGCTGCCATCTCCTTTACTACGATGAACTCTTATTCATCTGGAATTATAAGAGGAAATAAGTTCTTTCTCTTCCTTCCTTCCTTCCTTCCTTCCTTCCTTCCTTCCTTCCTTTCTTTTTTTTTTTTGAG
>NW_022196903.1:37579342-37627556 GCF_008632895.1 Mastomys coucha
CTCCCCCCTCCCCATGCCTGCCACCCCGCCCTCTCCCACTTTCTGGCCCTGGCATTCCCCTACACTGATCATGAGGTTTTATTACAGAATAGAAAAGTGACTAATGTTAGAATTCTCTAAAAATTCTACAAAAAATGATTCATTTCAGTATTTCACAAGCAGGAAAAACTATATAAACAAACAAATACAGAATTAAAATAGGCATAGCAGAGATTAAAAAAAAATTAAAATCTATTTAAAAGTTAATAAAAACTGATTTGCCGAAAAAAGTAGAGGAGTTGAACATTAGCATCTAGAAGGCCATCCTTTGTCCTGACTGCTTTCAATTTAAATGGAAAAAAAATTACTCAACACACTATAATGCATGCATTTTACATAATTTAGATTTAAGGCATACTTTCAAGTTTACTATAATTGTCTACTTTTTGGAATCTCATTTGTATTATTTGGGGATGATGTGTCCTTTCAAATGAAGATAAAAATCTACCTGTAAAATTCATTTATATTGGAAACAGTGAGGACAAAAGATGACCTTTTCAATGTTAAAGTCATTCATGGTCATTACTGTATTCAAACTCCTTTATTTCTTTTTAGAAAAATCAGCATTTATTTTCAGATGTTTTTACTGTATCTACAAATACTTTTAAATAATTTCTTACATTTAATAATAAAAATTAATGACATTAAGCAAATTCAGTGCTTTTAATTTTCAATTTAAAAACATTTATTTATTCATTTTAGTATATGAGTATTTTGTCTGCTTGTATGTCTATGCACCACATGTGTGCCTGGTATATGTAAAGGCCTGAAGAGATCATTGGTCCTTTGGAACTGGAGTTAGAGAAGGTTATGATCTGCCATGTGTGTGAGGAACACAAAGGTCCTTGCATTCAAAAATAGCACTAGGACAACCAGGAATGTTAAGCATGCATGGTTTTCTTTTCAAAGAAACAGATGTACCCTGGAACATGGGGAGGAAGAACTGTAGGAGCCAGAGAGGTTGAGGACATGACAAGAACACAACCCACACTTTCAGCTAAGTAGGGCTCATAGGGGCTCACAGAGACTGAAGTGACAACCATGAAGCCTGTTAGAGTGTCTCTAATTCTTTCATTTGTTTTTGGGACCCTTTTTCTCTTACTGGAATGACTTGTCTAGCCTTATATGAGGGTTTGTGCCTAGTCTTATTGTAACTTATTATGAAGTGTCCCATTGAAATCCTTGGAAGGGCTGCTCTACTCTAAAGGAAAATGAGGGAGTGGATCCAAGCGAGAGGGGAGGTGGGATGGGTGAATAGAGGTGGGGGTATGACTGGGAGGAGTGGGGAGAGTGGAAATTGTTCTCAGGATGTATTGAAAACAATGACAACAAAAACAACAAAAACAAAAAAGAAGAAGAAAGAAAGAAAGGAAAAAAGAAAGAAAGAAAGAAAGAAAATGAAAAAAATATGTAAATCTGGTTTTCAACCCCAAAGGCTGGGAATGGAAGTGATTAATAATCTGGTGATCTGAATTATCTGCAGGGCCAGGCCATAACAAGCTCTCGAAACCAGGACTAGAGGGAGCTAATAGTGTAGGTGACCTTTGTGTTATCTGTATGGTCAGGATCTTCCAAGCTCCCACTTCTAGGACTGGAGGTGGCTTATAGACTGGATGGCCTCTGCCTTATCTGAATGAGCAAGAGCACACCAGATTCTCCCCTAAGCCCTTAAGATACACATGCAGCCTAGTTATAGAGCCCATCTTCATGGAAGAAGCAACATGTACTCTGAGGAGTGTTTTGATGTAATTTTGCCTTCTTGTGCATGGGAGATTGTATTAGACAAGAAAACATTTTTCCAAATTACACAGTATTTAAATGTTGCCTAAAATAAACTGACCAGGGTACCTCTAGAAATTTGAACCAAGATTGGCTAAATCATGTTGAATTTGATGTTCATCTCGCTTCACATGGATTGTTACTCTACCAGCTGGTGGAGTTTGGAGATACTCCCACATGGATGTTGGACATTGAACCTGGGTTCTCTGCAAATGCAGCGAGTGCTCTTAACTGCTGAGCCATCTCTCTATCCTCCAGTGTTTGGTAGACAAAAAATTTTAAAACACTCATCACTTTCCTAGGAATATAGGCATGGTTCAACCTCAGAAAATTTAGTTTGTGAGAGACATGATGATGTACACGAGAGAAATGATGAGAAAGACAGACACGGGACTTTTTAATCTTGTAGAACAACATGCATAATTCCACAACAAATGTCATATTTAATGGGTAAATCTGGGGCACCCTTGTGAAGATATGAAGTGAACATGTGAATAAATCTGCATAAATGATGCTTATTGGTGAAGTACTTGTGACCCTTGCCGACATAATAGCAAAAGAAAGAATTGACATGGAAAATACATTGAAGTTTCTTGATGATGACTTAATTTATACTTGAATGCAGTGGGATGAATGACAGATTTGTTTCACAGGGGTTACCCACACTTAGGGTTAGACCCTATGCTCATCATTTGATGGTCAACACAAAATGAACTCAATGTGGCATCTCTCCCATGCTTCTACCAGTACCCACATATGACAGGTAAGGGGCAGCCAGGTCTACTGAGCTCCCATGTGCTGTGGTGCTGTACTTCCAAGTCCTGCAGCCAGTGAGGAGTAGGGCCAGTTCTCTTACTCTTATGCCCTTTGGGCCAGCTCACCCACCTCCTGCAGGTGGCCAAGATGGGGGGAAAAAGAGGGAAAGACATGGAGTGGGGCCAGCTCAGAATGAGGGTCAGACATCAACATGGCTTCAGACAACAACTCAAACGAAGGATATCTGCATGGCCTTTGGTGGTAACGCAGGCTTCAGAGATCAGCACAGACCCTGACTGGGATGGGACTATGGGCCCAGACATTGCCCCCAGGAGCATCATGGTCCAGGATGTCAACATGGCCTCAGCTGGCAGCAGAAACCTCTGATATCTGGCTGGCCTTCAGTTGCAACAAGTGCCATGGGCCTCAGCACAGACCCCAGCTGCGATAGGGCCATAGACCTAGGCATGGCCCTTGGTGGCAGCCCAGAACTGGATATCACCATGGCCTCAGGTGGCTGTGCAGGCTCCTCATATCTGTCTGTTTTTCACTGTTCTTAAGTTTCTGGTTCTACCTCTCTCTACAGTACAGGAACAACTTGGCTTTGAGTTGCTCTACTATCAGTCCACTGTGTTCTCCATCTTTCCCATCTCTTCATGACTTACTTGCTCATCATAGTGATGCCCATCATGAGGCTAGGTCAAGCACTTTCCTCCTGCTACCCAGGGGCTGCCAGAATTGTTTTTTCTTTAAAGAACTTTTTTTACAGATGGAGAAAGGGAGAGAGAGAGGGGGGGAAGGAGTTGGGGATGGAGAGCAAGAGAAGAGCTGATAAGAATTGCATAAGGATATAGTTTATGAAAAAACTTTTTAATAATAAGAAAACTTCAAACTGAGTTTCATAGTGGCTGGGCTATCAACTGTGTGTAAGACTTCCCTTTGTTTGTAATCTTATCAGCTTTTGCAGTTATTTCTTTTCTTAGGACAACTATCCTGACTTGAGTAAGATGGAATCCTGGTTCAGTTTTGATTTACATTTCTCCAATAGCTTATGAGGCAAACCTTGTCTTTTGTGTTTATCTTCACTTAAATTTATCTTTTGTATGTTCATTTCATTAGTCAATTTGTTGATTGGGTTGCTGGCTTTTTTATTCTTTAGTTGTTTAAGTCCTTTGTCTGTTCTAGATATTAATCCCATGTCAGATTTATATTTTTTGTTGCAGAGTTTTGAAGGAATTCCCCTAAAGCCATCTTATTTAACCCACAAGTAATTTAGCATACCTGCTTGTTTTATATCAAGGTACTGTCTGTGTTGTCTTAATTAGTAGTCTGTTGTTGTGAAAAGACACCATGACCAAGATGACAATTTAAGAGAAAGTATTTAACTGGGGTCTTGCTTATAGTTTCAGAGGCTTAGTCCATCATATCATGTAGGAAGTATGGCAGCATGCTGGCAGATGTGAGAGAAATGATGAGAGATACAATGTGATCCCCAGACAGCAGGAAGAGCAAAAACCTAGTGTGGGCTTTTGAAACTTCAAAGTTAAACCCACAGTGGCACACTTCTTCCAACAAGACCATACTTCCTAATTCTTCCAGTCCTTCTCAATAATGCCCCTCTTTGGTGACTAATCTTTGAAATATATGAGCCTATGAAGGCATTCTCATTCAATTTCCATAGGTGGACTTGTCATCAGCCTTTGTACTGATTATTCAAGTAGTACTTTAAGTGTGACTTTCAAGTATTAGGTAGATTTTAAGAAAGAATGGTAAACACCCAGAAGATTAAGATTCTATAGAAGTGTGAAATAAAGACTGCTGTAATTATTTTGGTTCCTGTCTGGCTTTTTGGTACTGAGATGCTCCCTTAAGCATAGAGCTTATTGTTTAGATAGAGATAGAATGCCTACTCCTTAGGCAGCAAGTATGATCTCTACAGCTAAATTTTAATTTTGATGAATAAAATTTGAGTATTTGAAAGTTTCTGAAAAATTGTGAGGTAGCTTTGGAATTGTTGTTATATTCAGTGGCAGTTGGTAAGACATACACTCAAAGATAAATAAGTAATGAGATAAATGGAGACTAGCCTAGCAGAAGAAATGCAGAATAGAAAACATAATAATGCAGTACTGTACATAGTACCTCAAATCAGCAGTACAGAAGAAACTATACATGACTTCTGAAAAATGACAGTAAGCTAACTAGGCTATCAAGTAATCAAGATGCACAATTTAGTATAACTGTACTTTTGGCTATTTTATTGGGTTCTTTGACCTACCACCCTTCTCCACCCTTCCAACCTTCCAACACTAGCTAGGAAAGAAACAAGGATAGAGGGGAATGGAGGCATTGATTTCATTAGACTACTTCCTGTTGGTTGAAGGCATTGAGTTCCTTGGAGCAAGTTTGATCTTAATTGTTAGGATATCTCCAACCAGCAACTAGCCACCCAGCAACCAGTAATAGCAGCAGGGGCCACAGCAGCTGGGACAACATCAGTCACCTTTCTCAGGACACTGGCATTTACATATGCTCCAAAAAGTCCCCAGAATTCCAAATGTACACTATTTTTAGCTGGCAAAATCATGCCCATGACAGAGCATGAGACAAATCATAATCAGTTGCTGTGGCCAATCTGAAGCAGTCCCATAACCCACATCTGGTATTAGAATGAGAACATAGTCACATAACATTTCTGTGTTTTTAAAGAAACCAAAATTCTTACTATAATGTAATAAGGAATTTTTTTAATGTGTGAGTTGACTTATATAAAAGTATGATGTATTTCTCAGCTTGATTGTAGTAGTTATTTTAATGTGTAAGTATGGTGAATCATCTTACATGTACCTTGAATATACTTTCATAACTTGCACTTATCAAATATTAAAAATTAATCCAATGAAAATATATATCCCACCAAAATATCTACTTTTTGTGATACTTTTGAGTCATTTTTATTAATAAGAATGAGGAACATAGAGCTAAGACCATGTGGTAAATCTAGGGCGGGCCTACATCCCAGTGAGCTGAATTCTGAATTATTCACTAGGCTACAGGTAGTCAGAGAAGGATGGTGTCAAATTCAATGGTAGGACTTGGTTTGATTCCCTTAGGAGTCAGCTGAGCAAGATAGATGTGCATAAATGTAGCAATGGAAGGTGAGTTTAAAAAGGGTCATGAATGGAGAGGTAGTGAATGTCTCAAATCTTTAAGCAGATCATTAATTTCAAACAAGTGGTTTCTAAATTTTCTTTGACAAGGGTATTTTATGATTCAATACACTTAAAATGATCACTTAAACATTTTAAAATCTTGTTCACGTATTCTTTTTGAGTGCTAGTGTATATAAATAGATGGATGTGATTTGTAGTAGTTATAGCATATAGTGTGTCCCACCAAAAGGCTCGTGGAGTGGAGATTTAGTTTCCAGCTAATGAGTATATTTGGGAGGAGAGATCTAAATGGAGAAAGTTAATCACTGAGGGTGGGCTCTTGTTTCTGAGACCTTCCTGATCATCTATGCTTTGCCTTGGGATAAGAACCTCTTTCACCATAGACTTTGCATACTACGATGCTCTGCCAATGTAAGGATACTCAAGGGTCCCTCTAAAGCCACAAACTAAAATACACAGTTCCCCACTTTAAGTTATTCTTCACTATTTTTGTAATAAAAGCTAGAAAACAGTGATTTTAGATTATATTATATTATAGTTTTTATTTATTTTACTTGTGAGTTTCTAAATAAAGTATCTACTAGCATCTAAAGAGGGCTAGCATTTCCTAGCACAAAGGAATCATGTGAAGGAATTTAGGTCTTATATTAAGAATATGAAAAAAATGTAGAAAGGTTTTCAGCAAGGAAAGAAGTGTTTGTTACCCAGATTCACCCAATATAGTTTTAAGATGAATGAAAAGGGAAAAATGAAATCAAGGAGAGCATTGATAGAGATAGTTCAAAATGATTAGTAGTGTGGATTTAGTGGAATGTCAATAACACAAATGAATAGAAAAACAAAAAAAAAATCTTCTGTTTCAATGGATAATAGAATGTTATGGCAGAAGGTGGGGAAGAAGTCAATCAGAAGTCAGGTTTTGGACCTTGGGAAAAAATTGAGGCAAGTAACAGAGTGGAATTATGTATAGCAAGGCCAGAGTGACCTAGAAAGAATGCTGTTTGCAGATATGAGCCCCACTTTCCATGGGCTGCTCAGGAGCTCATACACAAAAGTTGCTGTTGAGCTGGAGAGATGGCTCAGTGGTTAAGAGCACTGACTGCTCTTCCAGAGGTCCTGAGTTCAATTCCCAGCAACTGCATGGTGACTCACAAACATCTGTAATGGGATCTGATGCCCTCTTCTGGTGTTCTGAAGAGAGCAATGGTGTTCTCATATATATAAAATAGATAAATAAATAAATAAATAAATAAATCTTTTTTTCAAAAAAAGAGTGGCTATTGGGGATACAGAGATAGAGGAAATGTCTGGGCTGAATGCAATATCTTTGGCAATTTTCTAGCTAAATACCAGGTAGAAGGAGGCCACTATAGAGTCTGTGCAGACCTTATAGGCAGGGTGTTCTAAAGAGTGTCTGGAAACAGAAAACCCCCTAACTCTTTGCCATTGTTCCTTTAAAATTTTTGTCAAATTAATCATTGACTGAATCTCAAACATTTAGGGGCAGTAAAATGCTAGACAGAAATACTTTTACACAGGTTAAATTAGATATTTGTTGTAAGGTTGCTTTGTAAATTGTAACAGTTCTGTTATAGGAGATCTGCCTCCCTCCTCTGGCTTCTGCATGCTCTAGGCATGCATGAGGTACACCTACATACATGTAGGCAAAGCATTTATAAAAGTAAATGTTTTAAAATGTTAAAGGATGGAACCAGCTTTGGCTCTGATGTGAACTATGATTTGATGGAGATGGAAATATAAAATGTAAACTCCAGGTTCAGAAGTCAGCCCTAGCACAAGCTGGCGGAGAGTACAGGTCACTGTAGTTCACATCTGTGTACACACCAGGATCTGCAGGATTGACTGCTGTTACAGGAGAAGCAAGAATTTGAATGAGTCCTGGGAGTAATAATTAGGGCCCCACTCATTAGGAATTTGAGGCCTGAATGGACATACCACAGGAAATTAGGTAAGATACTCATAAGTAGATTTGTCATAAGAAGACAAGAGCATCCATTCCTAAAGTTTGTAATATCCAGAGCGGAGGCAAAAAGTAATCTTGATGATATTGGTCAGGTGACCTAATGAGAAGACTTTGTTTTAGAGTTAGGGTGTCCTTAAATCCTTAAATAATAAAAATACAATAATTACAATCAATGTTAACACTCTATGCCAATAACTATTTGTCATTATTTAATTATACTAAGGAAATAATTTAGTCTCCAAATGATCTCATTGTTATTATTAGCCACTCCATTTTGATTTTTTGAGACAAAGTCTAACTCTTGTAGCCCAGTGCACTGGCTGGTTTTGTGTGTAAACTGGACACAGGTTAGAGTCATTAGAGAGGAAGTAGCCTTGCTGAGAAAATGCCTCCAAGAGATCCAACTGTAAGCCATTTCTTCAATTAGTAATCAGTGGGAGTGGGCTCAGACCATTGTGGGTAGTACCATGCCTAGGCTGGTCATCCTAGGTTTTATAGCCTGCCTTAGGCTTAATAAGCCGGGTGACCAAGACAGTAAGCAGCACCTCTCCATGACCTCTGCATCAGCTTCTGCTTCCAGGATCCTGCCCTTCTTGAGTTCCTATCCTGGCTTCCTTTGCTGATGAACAGAAATGTGGAAGTATATGCTGAATAATCTTTCTTCCCCTGCTTGCCTTTTGGTCATAGTGCTTTGTTCTAGCAATAGAAACCCTAAGACACCTAGCCTTGTCCCAATTCCCTAGCAATTTTGCTCCAGTCTTCCATGTGCTTGAAGTACAGACATGCCTGGGTTTTCATTAGCATTTTACACATGGTGAAACCAAGGCCTGAGAAGCTCAACTAGTAAGCAATAGAGCTAGACTTCTATAAACCATGGAAATGACTTCAGAATCAAGATGCTGCAACTGTGTGCTACTGCTGTGAGTAGAGGAAGGGGCAGGCACACCCACCGCCCTCAATATCCCAAGTCTTGGAGGTTCATTCTTGCTAAAGTCTGTACTCTGCATTTCTCTGTGTCCCTTATCCCTTTATACCACTGATCAATGTACTTGCCAAGATGGTAGTCCCAAGACAAAGGGCATCTTGCTTTTTAATGTACTGGATTTCTGACATGAAGGTGGTATAATCCAGTGAAAGACAATATTTAGGTTCAGAGAAGATATGACTTTAGTACTGGCTCCCCTCACACGTAACTTTGTAGCCTTAGGTATGTTATTTAAGTTCTACTACATTTTAATTTTGTCGCTTGCTGTTAGTGTTGTGGGCAATGTCTCCATGAGCAGGTTTTGGAATTAGACCTTTGAGTCCTGGCTTGTCCATTTATGATAAGTGAGAGTCCTGGCAAATTATAAGCTTTTCTATTTTGAGTTTCCCTTTAAAAAAAATAGAAATGATATCAAGTGTACACCACCAGAGAGTTTTAAGGAAGATATAATGGAGTGTTGGCATGATGCCTGAGAATTGGTGAGTGCTGGGTAGGCGTTCTCTGTATTTACAGAGCCATAAAATTTTAACCTGGTTTGTAGAGCTATTTATAGTTTATAATGAGAAGGACACAAAGTGAAAACTCTGTGTAGTACATATACTGCGCAAGGCACCAAGGAGGCCCTCACTGTGCTTCAAGTGTTATTACTGTTCACCTTAATGAACTTACCCAGAGCAGTTACCAACCAAGCTCATCTTCCTCCCCTAGAGACCTCACACTCTTAAGTTCTCTGCATATGTCTCTTAAATGCAGAAGACATTTAGAGGCAGTGAACTTAGAATTCAAATCTTTTAAAAACACTAATTAGTTTTCACGTGTATGGGTGTTTGGCTTCCAGGTTTATCTGTGCAGGACATACATGCCTGGTGCCTGTGGAGGCCAGGAAAGGGCACCGAATCTCCTGGCAAAGGTGTTACAGGTGGTTGTGAACCACCATGTGGGTGCTAGGAACTGAACCCATATCCTCTGGAAGAGCATCCAGTGTTCTTAATTACTGAACCATCTCTGCAACCCTAAAATTCAATCTTGTTGCTGATTCTAGGATAATGTAAAGAAGCTACATCACAGTGAAATGGGCAGCTGGGCTGTTTTCTCCAGGATCCTTCCAAGGGCTGTATCTGGGTATTCTCTTAGCACCTTAGCAGGTGACTCTGTCCCTCTGAGTTATCGGGGATACCTCTCCTTGCTTATGCTTGAATGGAGGCCTCTCTCATGGCTGCCCCATTACTTCTTACAAAAGTTCCTGTTAGGAAAATAAAATTGGTTTAGCTGCCTTCTTATCATGATTAAAATGGAAGTTCCATAAGTTATGGAAGGCTGAGTTGGTGTTTTCAGTTTCTGTTCCATTAGCTGTGGCTTCTGACACTTAGAAATATTTTTCTCCTATTTTATTAAGATTTTTTTTTTTTTAGAATTTCCACAATGCTCATGAACATATTCACCTCTGCCCCCATTTGCAGATAGGGCTAAATAGGGTAGGGGAAGGAATCTGTGGAGGAGTAACTACCGTTAAAGACATTTTAAAACATTATATGACATTTTTAGAAATATAATTTTTTCATTTGTGTGCTTGTATGTATATATGTGTGTGCTTATTCATGTGTGAACAGGTGCTAGTGCATGTGTGTGCACCTGTGGAGGCCAGAACAACACTAGTTGTTCCTAAAGTGCCATCCACATTTTTTCTTTCTTTTTTAATGTTTATACTACCATAATATTATTTAGTATTGTTCATCATTCTTGAAGGTGTCTCATTGTCCTGAAGTGTACCAAATACGATGACTGTCTAGCTAGTGAACTCCTGGAATTAGAAGTGAGCATGTTATACTAGCACCACCCTTCCCCCTGCTTTTGTTAAATGTGGGTTCTTGTAGAAGAAGATGAAATTCAGGTCCTTATTCTGCAAGGCAAGCATTTAGCAACGGCCACTGTATTTTTAAATCTTTACTTACATGTGTTTTTTTATTTTCAATTTTGCTTACTATTTCTAAGCTTACTGCTGTGGAAGTGAGACCTTGGCTTTCCTATCCCCCTTTCCAAAATAAACATGTAACAGAGAAACACACACATACTTCCGTTGCTGGCATAACACATACTTCCTTTGATGACATCATGACTTGGGTATTGAACAATACTCACTGTGAACAAATATGTTCACCTTAATTATGGCTGGGTTATAGCTATTTTATCACCACTAATTATTATGTCTTCTTCCTCGTAAATTTTTGACTTCCCCTGGTATTAATAATTACCTCATTGACTGTTTGCATAGCACTCTCTGTGGATATCAATACTTTCTCTGAACACTGAGACAATAGTATAAGTCTTTGAGTTTATTTACCATAATAGGCTGTGTGTTTATTCTATCCAGTCATGGAGACATTTTTTTTCCACAGCCCTGCTTTTTTTTTTTTTTTTTTTTTTTTTTTTTTGAGACAGGGTTTCTCTGTGTAGTCGTGGCTGTCCTGGAACTCACTCTGTAGACCAGGCTGGCCTCGAACTCAGAAGTCTGCCTGCCTCTGCCTCCCAAGTGCTGGGATTAAAGGTGTGTGCCACCACTGCCCAGGCACTTATTCTTATGTTGGTATTTCTTGGTTCTTTGTTCTTATTTGTAAGTGGTTCAGTTTAAAACATAGACTCTCATTTGGTAGGCTTTGGGAACTGGTTGGTACCTCAGTGATTTCAGGGGGAGATCTCTAAATGACAGCTCTAGCTGTCTTCCATGGACATGCCAGCATACTTAGAAAGGGATCTATTGACTGTTGCCTGTTAGGCATAAGCCTAGCTGCTCACAATCTGGAAGTCTCTAGGGAAAGAGACTAGAGGGTAGAATGTTGAATCTTTGTCAGTGGTCCTCTTCTGAGCATAGGACCTACTTTGCACCGTGTATGGTGTCTTTAAATACAGAGTTCACTCACTCAGCCTTTCTGCTTTCTGCTGGGAAGAGCACGGCAGCTATTGTCGACAGCTTCTGAAAAGACTTTGAAACTTGTCTATATTTTATGCCTTAGTGTCATTTCATTCTTCCTGGGTTCTGGATACTGTCTGGTGAACTTCTATATGCCTCTGCACTTTCAGACTACTTCCAGTTTAGATCTCTGGTTTCCGCCATCTGCCACATTGATTTTTTCTACCCACCTGTTCATCAAGCTTTAAACTTCTTGACTCTCCCCACAGCTTTCATTTCTTTGATTCTTGAAGATGTATGTCTTTTTGAAGCTTTTGCTTATGGTTTTAGTGACATTTGCTAAAAGCAGGTGTAAATGCATATAAGACTTACTCACAAATGCGCTGATTGAAGAGGGTCTCCACCATGTGCTGCTTGGCAGTATGGAAGGTGAGTCTTCTCTTCCTTACATGTGTTTCTTCCTGTCAGCAGCTAGGTCCTTGCTCTTTGTACCCCTCTCTCATTCCTTCTTCTCTTCCTTCCCTCCCTTTCCTTCCTCTCTTCTCCTCATTCCCACTCTTTCTTTCTACCTACATTTTTACTAGTTGGATGAAACTAAGCAGAGGTATTGCTTTCTCCTATTCAGTAGACACCAATGCATCCCACATTAAACAAGCTAACTTTTCCTTCTTCATGTGATAATGTTACAATGTGTCCCTAGATTCTTCCCATGGCATCTCCACCAGAATCCTTCATATTCCAGCATTCTTAATTTTGCAGCCTTCTAGATTCCAGAAGACCTTTGGTGCCTATTGTTATTAAATATCATTCTTCAGTTTCTAGTCAATTCTATTCATTCCTTATAAGGTTTATTGACTTCTCTTTTGTTGAAATTGTCATGAATTTGTGCAACCAAAGAACTGTAAGTGATACAAGGTATTAGGTAGTCTTTATGATAATTTCTTTGCTTTTGTAGTCTGAAAAACCAACTGAATTGAGAGATTTTTCTCTCCAAGATACTGAATTAATTCATAAAATAGAATTCATATTTCTATGAAATTCTTTTTGGTATAGAGATAAGTTAAGGAATGGGGCTTTGTTTCAGTCATCTGTACCTACATAACAAAACACAATGACAGCATGTCAGCAACAAGCAGTGAACATTTAGTTTTTGTTTCTGTGTTTGTGTGTTGACTTAGGTACCTTCTTTGCACTTTTGGTTTTTAGGTAAACTGTTGCTCTTCTCCATGTTTCTTGCTCTGGGGACATTTCTCTAGTGGCAGAGGCTACCACGGTTATATTCTCAGGAGGATGGCAAGAATGCTAAAACAAAAGCCAACCACACATGCTCATTTCAAACCTCTGTTCATATCACATTTAACATACCCTCTCAACATGCCACCGGCAAAGTAAGCCACTTAAAAAGTGAAGACTGGAAACTATTTCTACAAGTCCACAGCAAAAGCATGAATGTTGAGTACTGTTATAAGAAAGTGAATACTTGCTGTAATATTTCATTCTATCAGAGTCTGCCCCTCTGTTGTAGTTACTTGTATTTCCCAAATTTCTTTCACCTTCATCCAATAAAATCACATCCTAAAGCCTTTTGATCTATATCTGTGAAATACATTGTCTGGAGATATATATATGTGTGTGTGTGTGTGTGTGTGTGTGTGTGTGTGTATGTACGTATATATATGTATATACACATATGTATATACATATATATGTATATATATATATATATATATATATATATATATATTCTGATTTTACAGAGTAAGAATTCAGTAACAGAAATAAACACTTTCACCAGAAACTGGGAAAAAAAGTGTTAGATAGAATTTCTGAAGTCCTACTGGGCAAAGAAATATTTCTATGTCCCTAGATTTAAACCTGGTTATTTCTATAGGAATTGCACCCTGCTCTGTTGTTTAAATCTGTTTTAGACCCTGTAGAGACCTTTCCTTGTCAGTCATTACCCAGTTTCTTCCAGAGAGTTGAAGACATAGCATTGATTTTTGTATTTCATATACTCTCAGCTTCTTTAAGCTGAAGCTGGTAACAACTTGGACCTCTCAAAACAATATCATCCTCTCAAAAACTTTGAGTTTTCTATGGGTTTCATTCTATGTAAATACATGGTAAAACATGACCTATTCTTTATGCAACATACCTTCTCTCTAGAGTGACTGAAATGAGTAATTGAGAGGCACCAAGCTCCTTTAGGGCATCTCCTGAAAGCTTTTTACTCAGCTGTAAAAAGGAGAAAAGATGACGCCCCAGCCTCCTACAAGGTGATATCGAATGTTACAACTTCACCCTTGTGTTGGTTTTTATTCTGAGGCTGTTTAATAACCATCATATGTTTTATCTGAGTCCATCTTTCACTCTGCAAATTCTTACATTAAATCCCGCTCCCCTGAGTTTTTGCAAACTGACCATTTATTTCCTCAATTCTACCATTTTAGGCAATTTCATAATACTGCAGCTACTAGAAATTAACTCACCTTTCTAAATTCTTCTTCAAAAGTCCTTTGCATGATGTCATAATTTATTAAACATATTTTATGTTAGCTATCCCCGAAAATTACTTTATCATCTTTGGCAGTATATGATATCCGTTACCATTTTTCAGCTTTTACTATCAGTTTTCTTGCTGCTTACAGCCAACATTACATCCGTAAAGTTTTAGCAGTATGAAATCTGTGGTAGCAATGTGTGTTCTAGTCAGGTGTTCTTATAACAAACAACCTTCGCAGCAATCCTTATGGTATGTGCTTATTTTTACCACATATACACTTGTGGTTCAACTGGTTCAAGCAGTTCTGTTCAAGCTGAAAAGGGTGTGCTGCTTATTCTGGGTTCCAAACTGGAAGGAAGCCATTACCTGGAGTGTGTTCTTTTCAAGATAACAGAGTAAGAAAGCAAGTTCAACCACAAAAGTAATATCTTAAATATTTGCTTATGTCAGAGAGATTTTTCTAATATTGTTGATCTGATATGCAGTTAGATGCTGCTGTCTCAGTCATGGGGAAGATGAGTGAATTCCATTCACATGACACCATGAGAGCGGATATACTGTAATATTCTTATGTGGGAGATGAATTGGTACCATAATTAAATTCTCCATGAGACAAGCTAGAAATATGGAAAAATTAAATGGATCTGAGAAAGGAAAAGATTTTTCTTAACTCTACTCCACTCCCAGGGTCTGGTTTACATTCCTTGGGAGCTGAGTCAAGAATTTCTGCCCAAATAGAAAACGCAAAACTGCTGTGAAGACTTCCTGCATAGAGATGATAACCTCCTTTCCTGAGAAATTTCCTAGTTACGATGATTGCAACAGCTGATCTATCAGCTTTGGTCAAGGCTAGGTCTTGTGACTTACATCTTTATGGCCTTTGACTCTAACCTGCCATCTGTAGAATTGAACAATTCAACTGCAACCACTTTACAATTTTATCTAATAAAAGAAGTTAAGATAAATAAGTAGACACATTTCAAATTTGCTTTTAAAAAGCTTTACTTAATCTTGGAAACTGTAAATTACATCCCTTGTACAACGAGCCCTCAAAAGTGGTGACATCACATACATAGCTATCAACAGGTAAACACGTTCTTAACATAATGCTCACATTCTGATCCTGTTTCTATCTAGTGTGTACTTGTGTGTGTGTTTTTTTAATAACTCTGATTTTATTTCAAACAGATTGTCCTAATTTTTTTTTCTTCAGGTTAGATCAAAATCCCCTCAACTGCAGGTCCTCAAGTTATTCAGCTGGCTAGGTCAGCCTGCATCTCTCACTACCATGGGTGTTATGATCTCTCAGAAGTACATCCTTGACCTAAGAGCCTTCCTTTCTACAGGAAATATTTGTTTCTCCTCTGAAGCAATTGTCCCATTTTATTTAAAATGATCTTGTTTCTTCCATTGCTGAGTATATCTTTTGTTAGGGGGACAAAAAATAATTCTTTCATGCCCCACTTCTCTGAGGAAGCAAACGCTCAAAGTAAACAAAAAATCACACACACTAAAAGAACTAATTTATGTTGGCAGAGATCTTAGGAATGTTTCTGACAATGTGTTGAATGCACATGGCTTGATGGAAGAAAGCAGGCATAATTTAAACTTTCACTGGATTTAGTGAGTTTAGGTTCATGGTACCAGTTATAATGTATCTGAGGGTCTAACATTTTGCTGTACTGGTGAATGCCAACATCCACAGCTTTCTGGGGATAGTAGGTCTTGTGAGATCTACTGGAAAATAGGTTAGGCAACTGGGTGATAGAACTCATGACACATATCTATCCAGTCCATGCTAGGTTTTATGTTCTCTAAAACCTATGGGCTTAGAACATGGGTTCTTAAACCTTTCATCATCAGCATTTAATACATAATGCATAAGAATGTTGAGAGAAAACAGTAAGTCTTTATTTGCATGATTAAACAAGTATAATTGTGTAGGACAAGAAATATTTGTGTGTACAGGAAAGACACTGTAGTTCATAATCCAAGAGTCATGCATCTAGACCAAGGGGTTTCTAGGTAACCTGCACTGATTGGCAGTGGGTGACATGTTGACACGCACAGTGCAAAGTGCACATATCCTGTGTTCAGATATGAAGCTACAGTGAAATCCCATGATGCAACATGCCTGAGCACCACCCAAATACCTTGGATCCACTAAGCTCTTGAGTTTGAATCGACTTCTGCTCATTTGACATCAAGAAATCATTTCCTGTTGTCAAGGGTTTCAGAATTCCCACATTCATTACTGCACATAAGACTGCAACTCCAGTGTTAGAGGCTGTGGCTTAGGGGATTGTGGTCTTACCAAAAACTATAGTATGGGACATAGTAGTATGTATTGTCTCTGTATACTATATGTTCTTCAGAACATGATAGGTGGAGAGAACCAGGACATTCTCAATGAAATTCTGATTGATATTAATAGAGTCCCTGTTCACTTCACATAGTGAGTATAATCATTGAGCTTTGTCTTAAGGTATTTAAAATTTTAAGAACCATATTAGCAAGCAAGTTAGAGATGACATAGCATTCCAGTGCCTCATATCCTTACAGAAGCTTTCCTGAGACTAAGTGGTTAAACCAGTCCATTCTTAGTGGGTGAGGACTCTACCATGTTGTTAGATAAAAATCCCTATTGTTTCTTCTTCTTCTTGTTCTTCTTCTTGTTCTTCTTGTTCTTCTTGTTCTTCTTGTTCTTCTTGTTCTTCTTGTTCTTCTTGTTCTTCTTGTTCTTCTTGTTCTTCTTCTTCTTCTTCTTCTTCTTCTTCTTCTTCTTCTTCTCCTTCTCCTTCTCCTTCTCCTTCTCCTTCTCCTTCTCCTTCTTCCTCTTCCTCTTCCTCTTCCTCTTCCTCTTCCTCTTCTTCTTCTTCTTCTTCTTCTTCTTCTTCTTCTTCTTCTTCTTCTTCTTCTTCTTGTTATTATTGTTATTATTATTATTATTATTATTATTATTATTAATTTGCCACTAGAGGAAGGAAGGGGTCACATCAGCCCTCAGAAGTTCACAGTTTTTTTTCTCAGTTTTCAAATGTATATCTGACAAAGAAATTCTTAACAATTGATAGAATTCCAATTCTCTGATATCCTATGAGGGACAAAAAAAATCACATTTTGTTAAATGCCAACCTCACAAGTGAAAACTTTCTCTATTTTTTGTTTGGTGATGGTCCTTTAGATTTCTATTGATAATTTGCCTTCTTCACCCTGCTCTAAGTGTGCCTGACACGTTTATCATTCGTGTTGAGCAGGTGGTAAGGACAGCAAGGCTTGAACCAGAGCATGGGAAAGATGCATTATCAATATGGGTTTGGAAACTGAGTTTAAAAATACATCACATTGACCATTATTAATTTGTTGTCAATCAAAAGTACTGGAATATTTTTTACCCCGTTTATAAACAAGACATTTTCTCATTATGTTCCTGTGAAATTTTTTTTAAGCTATAGATTTTTCTAGGTTAAAAGGTGATACATGCTCACAGGATAAAGCCTTAAAATTCAAAGAAACTAAAAAGCAGAAAAAAACTGTTATCTATAAAGCATGATGTATTGTTTTACTGATGATTATTTAACAATATAGACATGTTTATAAAGTGTACACATTAATATTAAAATTTCTTAGTACTTATAAAACAATAGAGGAACATTCCTCCATTGCTAGTGGGATTGCAAACTGGTAAAACAATATATAGTATTCTTAATAGTGGAGAAGGATTAGATCTTGGGAAGTAGGAAAAAGACCAAAATGGTCCTAATTGTCTTTGCTTGTATTGCTGGAGTTCCAGATGGTTGTGAGTTGTCCATCATGCATGCTAGGAACTAAACTTTGATTCTCTGTAAAAGCCCTGCAAGCTCTTAACCACTGGGCCATTTTTCCAGCTCCCCAAAGCACAAAGATTTTAAATTTTGATGAACTATGACTTTTCAATTTTTTTCTTCATGGTTTGGGATCTGCTGTCTAATAAGTTTTGGCTCAACTTATGATATTTACTATTTTGTCCTATTTTTTTCCAGAATTTTTTTTTTAACATTTGACATATTTTTATACTGTTTATCAAGATTTGCATTTAGTTTTTGTACATGGTGTGAAAGTATCAATCTAGTTATTTTTTTAACATGGACTTTCAAATCTATAAGAACCATTTGATGAAAGATTATATTTTACTGATTTTTTTGTATTTTTATAAAAAATGTACAATATATATATATATATATATGTGACAATATGTATAGTTACATATATGTGAGTGCATCTGTAGACTGGATTTGATTCACTGAAGTGTGCGTTTGCCCTTTCCGCAGCACCACACTGACATAGCTTTGTGTATTAATCTTGATTTTTACATCTTGATTAATCAAAGTCTAAAAATGATGCTTCTTCATTCTCCTACTTTACCTGTTTCACAATTGTCTCAGCTCTTCTAGCTTCTTTGATTTTTCCATATAAAGTCTAGTATTAGCTTGTCAAGTTCTAAAAAAAGAGTCTTGCTAGGAATTTTTTATTAAATTGTGTTAAATCTTTGGGGAAATTTATATAACATTTTAAAGCTCAGTCTTAGTATTCACGAGGTTGGGGAAGAGAAGTAATGTATTTGAACCAGCCCAGGCTAGATGGTGAATCATGGGGCCAGCCCAGGCTAGCCAGTGAATCACAGGCCAACTGGGGTTATGACCTTACCTCTAAACAAACAACAAAATATTGCCACCTTCAGTTTATAGAGAATGTTACCAATTTGAGTCAGTAGGCCTTTGGGCCCTTTTTTTTGTTGGTTTGGAATTTTAGTATACAAGTCATAAATATATTTTGTTAAGTTCTTCGCAAAGTTTCTCAGTTTTAGACACAATTCTTATCTCTGAGTAGATCTATTAGTGATGCTTTCTACGGTGTGTCTGGTTGGTTGGTTGGTTGGTTTTAGTTCAGCTTTGTTTTTTGGTTATTTATTTTCTGTTTTGTGAGACAGAATCCTACTCCACAGCTCCGAGTGGACTGAACTCATTATGTAACGCAGGGTGGACTAATACAGCTCTCTTCCCTGTCTCTCTCTCTCTTCAGGCTTGATTACAGGAATGAGCTTTCATGAGGAGATCCACTATGCTTCCTAAAACATTAAGCATTTAGTTTCCAAAGTTCCCATTTTTCAAAATCTAATTTCCTTTTTTACTTTTCTGACTTTTTTTTTAATCCACACTGAGAATTTTTTCCTATATGTCACTGGCTTTCCTCTCTAGGTTATGAATTATTTCCTTATTTTATTAGTCTTCCTGTTAAGAAAGGAAATTCTGATCATGCCAAAATCAAGTTGGACACATTAAATTTACATTCATGATTAAATATGTACAGTAATGTAATAGAAAAAATTTCCTGCAAGAAATAGTATGTCCACTGTTAGAGACCTCCTGCAAGAATTATACTCATCATTAAAATATCATAAGCGCTTATGTTAAACTCAAGAAAAATAAAATATCCACTCAGTCCTACCTTCAGAAAATCCCTAGACATGCTTAACAATGCATTAAGCGAAGGAAAGAAAAATGGAAATAAAGGCACAAAACATTTATGCTCTTTAGAAAGTGTGATCCTCTATGCTTGTGAGATGGGACAAATATCCCTGGATGATGAATGGAATGTGACTGGGAGCTGGAAATAGAGACCAAGGATGAAATGGGTTTTGTTTGTTTGTTTGTTTTTGATACTTAATTTAATTTATTTATTTACTATTCATATGTTATCCCTTTCCTAGTTTCCCTTCCAGAAACTCCTATCCCATCCTCTCTACTCCTGCTTCTATGAGAGTGCTCACCCACCTACCCACCCACTCCTGCCTCTCCTACAATGGGGCATCGATCCTTCACAGGATCAAGGGCCTCTCCTACCATTGGTGTCTGACAAGGCCATTCTCTGCTACATATGCCAATGAAACCATGGGTCCCTCCATGTGTACTCTTTGTTTGGTGGTTTAGTCCCTGGGAGCTCTGGGAGCTCTGGTTAGTTAATATTGTTGTTCTTCCTGTGGGTTGCAAACCCCTTCAGTTCCTTCAGTCCCTTCTTTAACTCCTCCATTGGGGACCCTGTGCTCAGTCCAATGGTTGGCTGTAAGCATCTGCCTCTGTATTTGTCAGGGTCTGGCAGAGCTTCTCAGGAGGCACCTATTTCAGGCTCCTGTCAGCAAGAACTTCTTGGCATCCCCTGTAATATCTGGGTTTGGTGTCTGTATATGGGATGGATCCCCAGGTGGGACAGTCTCTAGATGGCCTTTCCTTCAGGCTCTGATCCACACTTTGTCCCCATATTTCCTCCCTTGAGTATTTTGTTCCCTCTTCTAAGAAGGACTGAAGCATCCACACTTTGGTCTTCTTCTTGAGCTTCATGTGGTCTGTGACTTGTATCTTGGATATTCTGCTATCACTGGTATTCACTGGTATTCAAATGAGGTAATGGTACATATTAATATAAAAATGAAGAAAAATATCAAAATTTTAATATATGAGTCTAGATTTTTATCTGAGGAAAAGGCCATGAGGAGATGTTAGATATCTTGGATAGGAATCATAATAGGTGCCTATCTAGACCTCAGTGCAGAGGTTAGGACTAAAAATACAAGTTCAGGAGTTATCAGAATATATATGACACTCAAAAATTTGGGCCAAATGGAGTTATTTAAGAAGAAAATGCTACAGGCTACTTCTTTAAGGCAAATTGAGGACACTGGGAAAGACTAGACCACATAGATAAGACAAAAGCCTGAACTTATTATAGTGTCACTGAACTGTGGGAAAGAAGTACTTTTCCAAAGGTCATCAGGAAATAGATCAATAGACAAATGTTACTGAATGTTAAATAGAAAGTTATGGTTAATGAAGGCAGTGGAAGCTATTGGTAAGGTGGGAAGACAGTGACCTAGAACTCAGCCAGATGGGTTCAGGGAGGTGAGGAATCTGAGACATCAAAGTCAAAATGTCCTTGATACACTGAGAAGTGGGGAGAAGCGGGAACTGTCAAGGGTAGAGCACCAAGGGGAGAGCTTGCTTGCTAAAGCAATAAGATAGCTATATAGAGTTGTAAGGAATCCAGTATGAAGGAGCTAGAGAGATGGCTCAGCGGTCAGAACACATACTCCCCTGACAAAGGATCCAGCATTCATATGGGACAGCTTCTAGGTGGTCTTTAACTTCAACTCCAGGGGACTCTGACTCATATGCATGTACCTACACACAGGTAAACACAGATACACACACACATACACACACACACACACACACACACACACACATGCACATGCACACACACACACACACACATGGACGCAGGGACACACACACACAAGATAAAAATCTTTAAAACTAATTAATCCAGTGCATCAAGAGAAATTGTGATGTGGGTCAAAAGGAGAAAAATGTCAGTTAAATTTATTTTCTCTGAAATTATAAAGTTTGTGGAGAGGAAGAATGAGACAGAATATTAATAAGGCAAAGTGATATAATTAGCTCAGAGATCACTTTCATAATATAGACTACCTTTTTTTCCCCTCTCAGTTCACTCTGTTTAACTTTAACCAAACACAAGAAGAGGAATATCCTCCTTCCTTCTCCACTCCTTCCCCATATCTCCTCCCCCCTCCCAGTCTGTCTCTGCCCCTCTGTCTTTCTATACATCTTTTATCTCCTCTCTCCCACTCATCATTTGGGCCTGATTTAGTTTAAGGTACCCTTAATGAGTGGAAAATAATGTCTTTACAGTTCAATAGCTAAAAATCTCTACATCTTTTCCTGTAACTCTTACAGCTAAAGCTCAGCCAGTCAGCCCAGGGCCATCAGGATGTTGAATCTGTAACAGATGAAACAGAGATAGCTTAAAGAATGATTCATCCTGTTAGTGACCTCAAGTGGCCAATGTCTACAGACCTAGAATTATAACCCAACTCTCCTCATAGCATTTTTCCTCCCTGTGGTTTTGAACTTGTAGATACTGGATCCTAACATGTTCAAACCCAGGTCTCCACATGTTCTATCAGCAATGGCTGCCTTAGTCACATCTCATCATTATGACCAAAAAAAAAAAAAAAAAAAAAAAAATTGGCAGAAAAAAAGTCAACAAATATTTATCTTTGGTTTATGATTTGATGGTTTTAATCCATTTGGTGAGGAATGCATGAGATCAGTGATTCTCGGTGGTTGGGGATATGGGGCAGAGAATAGACAGCTGTTCACATCCTGCTGTGGTACAATGTGAAGTGTGGCAGAAGCTACGAGCAGAGCTACAACAGTTACCCCAAGTGACCTGCTTCTCTCTGCTAGGCACTACCTCCTAAAGATGTACAATATCCAAAAATGTAGCTACCCACTGGGAACTAGCACTTTAAAAAAGAGCCCCTGTGAGGGGCGGCAGTTCAAGCACAGTACAGTTCTTCAAATGTTTTCTAACATTTGCCTTCCCTGTGAAGCATACCAAGGATTTCTTTTCTGTTGCTTACTAACCAAGAAGCTGGAGCAAAGCAGTACAGTGCATATATTCCTGTCATAACCTTGGCAAAATATCACAGCAACATTACAACTCCTTCCTACAAGAATTCTCTCCATTTGTTAGAATTTTTGGAAATCTAAGGAAGGGTTAAATCTCCTTTGTGTTAGCTCTATTTGGTTCATGAAGCTCTAACTCTTGGCCAGCTAATGTTTTAGAATCAGACACAGAAGCAAACACATACTCATATCCAGGATATACATGTTAAGAAAGTAGAAATCATTCTTGTTTCACCTTGGGTATAGCCTTTTCTAATGGCCAACCTGTGTATTACATAAGCAGAATTCAATGTATATCGGTTAAATAAATGAAGCCACTAGTGGTCTAGGTAGAGTTGGGATAGGGACCATTAGGTAAAGCAACCTACTTTTTGTCACGTAGAGGCATTTTCTGTGTTGTTCTTATTTATAAAAATGAAGACACAAAATAAGTTTAAGCAACTTTTAGCTCAGGAGTTCTTAGATTACGGAACACATATACTTAAGATTGAGTACTGGAATTTCTGAATAATCTTGAATGAGGTAAAAATATTAGTTCCGTCTTAGAGTAAAAGGTGGGGTTAAAGCTTTGTTTCTCCCAGCAATAAATGTTAGACGTTGTGGATTGGTAAAGATGGCAGTTGCAATGAGCTCACGTTGGCACACTCAAGCAGGAGTCCCCATAGGAAGGTGCTGTTGTCTGCTGTGATGTGTACTTCAATGTCTATAGTAAATGCCACCTGGGAGAGAGGATCAAGCCCACTCCAGGCAGCCCTTCCTAAGGCTACTCTTTTCCTTCACAGGGTGGAACTCACTGATGCAAATTGCTCAGCTGGGTTTTAATTAAAAGTCTGTTCCCTGGGGTTTCCTGATGTGTCTACTTCTCTTCCTTCTCTCTCCTTTAGTCACTTCTCTTTTCCCACAACACCCTGCACATAGGCCCTTGGTGGAGAACACCGACAATAATGAGGCCCCAGGAACAGTTCAAAGGCTGCTGTAAAACTTTGAAAATTAAGCCCTGGAGGTTTCAAGAGCTGTAATTAGAATCCATGGTTAGAAGTGACCTAAGATAACCCTGCCATCTAGCTGGAAATTTCCTATGATGCTATGAAGCCCACAGGTCTGCTAGAGCCTGGGTGGGAGTCAGTGGCCTTCTGGACCCAAGAGTGAATAGAGTCCTCCTGGAGCTATGCCCCAAATTTTCTCTACCACAACAGTTAGGGTGCATTTAGTTCTTTGCTATTAAAATGAAGTGTTTTAATGAACAGCTACAGTGACAAACATTTGCAGTTGTTCAGTTTTTCTCAAAATAAATTTCCAAAAGTGGAAGTACAGTTTGGAAAAGCAGGAGTAGTTTGAAGATTTGTTAGAAATATCAACTCCCTTCCTTTCACTCATTTATGCAAACATTTATTTAACATTCAATGTACACACACACAAAGTATTCATGAGGTTCTGGATTCCAGCAGTGAACAAGACTGACAAAGTTTCTAATTGCCTAGTGGCCAAGGAACACAATTAAAAAATTAAAGAAAAACCAGGCCTAAATTGGACATCTTTATTCCACTTTCAAGGTTCAAGGAACATTGTGGAAGAGGGAGTAGAAGACTTCAAAAGCCAGAAGATTGGGAGATGGGGAGGAATGCCGGGAAACTGTTATCTGGATATGGCAGGGCGGTTGCACTCACAAGGCCAGGTCCCTGTGGTTGTCTGCACAAGAGCTGCATGAGATCCAGCCTCTCAACATTTCAGCAAACACAGAGATGGGGCACCTCCTGAGGCTCTACCCCGTCCTGTGCAGCTACTGGCAAGTAAATGTTCCTGGGGATTGAGAAAAAAAATTTTTCAGTGATAAATTGTTCATGTTCCAGTTAATAACTTTACAACCTGCCTAACTCGAACAACTCCAATTAAATTTAGTAGGTCACTAAAATACTACTACTACTACTACTACTAATAATAATAATAATAATAATAATGACATGAAAGTAGGAGGGACATCTTGAAAAGAAGGGTCTAGAACTAGTTGGGAGTAGGAGAGGATAATGAGGGAATGTGTATGATCAAACTATATTATATACTTGTTAGAATTGTCAAAGAATAAATTAAAAAGCAACTTCATCTACATAAAAGGCACTGGCTTTTGATGTTGTAAAATATAATACTTTGTTTATACTTATGTTCCTTCAGGCTTCTACCACACAGATTATTGTTATTGTTATTATTATTATTTTGTTACAAAGTAACAAAAAATAGTTACTTTGAATTGTATAAAAATATTTAAAAATTAAACTCAATGGCTATTAAATTGCTTATGATTTCTTATGAAAAATTAAATAATATATATATATATATAAAATAAAATACAGTCACATAAATACTTGAAATTCAGAGAATACAGAGTCAGGATGGCTTTATTCTTTCTCTCATGCTGTCTAACATGTTTTGCAAAACTCAATCTTTTCTGCTGTCTCCCTAACGAAGACCATCACCAGGTTTGTTTTGGATTTTGATATAGCCCCTTTTTGGTCTCACTTCATTCCTCTACTTCCTCTCTAAGGGGGAATTCTCTACTCTTTCTTCAGCAGTTGAGTGATTAAAGTCAGATCTTGTAATTAAACTGTCAGTACACCAATAGTTTCTTCTTCCTATCAGAATAAACTCCAGCCGTTCCCATAGTGTTCAAAGAATGGATGGTTTGGTTTTTTAAGATTTATTTACTTATTTTTTTATATATAAGTACACTGTAGTTGTCTGCAGACACACCAGAAGACAGCATCAGATCTCATTACAGATGGTTAAGAGCCACCATGTGGTTGCTGGGATTTGAACTCAGGACCTCTGGAAGAGCAATCAGTGTTCTTAACCGCTGAGCCATCTCTCCAGCGCAAGAATGGAAATGGTAATGACGTCAATTCTCACTGCTCTGGTAGCATTGAAATTCTACTGAGTACAATAAAAAAAGAAATAGAAAAGTATAACAGGGACACACAGGAAAAGGAAAGAATTTTTACCTTTGAAGATGACATGATTATATATTTAGAAAACATGAAAGAATCTATCAGAATGGTATAATACTAAAAAGTAAGATTAGTGAGGCAAATGAATAGGCAGTTAATTAAGTCCAATATGAAAAACCAACTTTAGTATACCTGCGTTCTGTATGCCAAGAAACACTGTTATCTGGCTATAGCAAGGGCAGTTACACCCGTGAACTATCTGCACAAAATCTGCACGAGACCCAGCTTCTCAACATTTCAGCAAGCATGAGGCTTCCTGAGTCCCTCTCCTGTCCTGTGCAGTAGAAATGGAAATGGAAGTTTTAGACACTGCAACATCCTACCAATCTTTTAGAGAACCATTAACATTAGCATTCCTCAAACTCTTCCATAAAACAGCACTAATAAGCAGATTCTACAGAGCAAGAATCACCCTCAGGTCAAAATCACATACGGACAAAACAGAACAAGAAGTCTACAGACTGGTGTCCTTGTTGAACATACACACATAGATTCTTAATAATATATTTGCAAACTGAATTCAAGAATACCATCACCAAGTTGGTTTCATTCCAAGGAAGATCAATGGAATAGAGTAAAGTATTCACACACACACACACACACACACACACACACACTCACACACACAAATCGATAAATATATAACATACATTTAGGGACAAAAATATTTTCTTCCTCTCAGTAGGTGCAAAAGAGGCCTTTGACAAAGTTCAACTTTCCTTAAGAATAAAACCCTTGAGAAATCAGAAAAGAAAGAACAAACGTGAACACAACAAAACTATGTAGGAAAACATGCAGCAAACAACATTCATAAATGGAAAAACCTGGAAACATTTCCTGTAAAGTCAAGAATGGGTCAAGCATGCCCACTCTCTCTGCTCCTCCTCAGCATACAGTCTGATGTCTAGCCTTCAGTAGGTTAGACATCCAGGTTCCTGGAGGAGGAAGTAAATGGCATCTAAGTAGGAAAAGGTGAAGTTGAAGCGCTATCTGAAGATGAGATGATCCTATAATTAAATGACTGTGCCTGAGGGCTCCAACAGAAAACTTTTAGAATTGATAAACCTAGAAAAGTAGTAGTGCACAAAATCAAGTACGTTAACTTTTCTATAAGCCACTAATGATCCTACTGAGAACGAAAGCAGAAAAAACAATAGCAAACAAAAAACCACTCCTACTCACTGTATCTTTAAAAAAAAAAAGTCTAAGAATCATCCCACTTGAGGAGATGAAACATCTCTATAAGGAAGAAAAATTTTAAAACATTAAAGAAAGAAATTGAAGAAGATAATAGAAGATGGAAAAAAACCCCATGCTCATGAACTGACAGAAATAGTATTGTGAAAAGTCTCTATGTTCCAGAAGTGGTCCACAGATTCAAAGCAGTCTCCGTCAAAATCCCAATTAAATTCTCCACAGAAGTTGAAGTCAGATGGAAGGAAAAAGGACACAGAATAGGCAGAGTACTGCCGGGGGCATCAAAATACCTAACTTTAAATTACATTACAGAGCCTAGTGACAAAGACAGTGTGCCACAGACACAAAAACTGACATGTAGATCAATGGAAGAGAATAAAGTATCCTGAAATAACTCTCCACAGAGACAGCTTTAACAGTGGTGTCAGAACATTTATTAGAAGAAAGCCTGTCTGACAAACGGTGCTGAGAATGCCATGCTTACATAGACTCAGACACATGCACACGCATGCATACACACACACACACACACACACACACACACACACACACACACATACACACATAGAAAGAGTAAAACTTGATCTACATCTTTCTCCTGCAGAAAAATTAACTCAAAGTGCAACAAAGACTTTAACATAAAATCTGAAAATCACTAAACTACAGACATATGAAAGGTGTTGTTCTGTGTATAATACAGAAAATATGGTAAAGATCAAATGGGATTGCATGACATTGAGAAACTTCTGCATGGCAAAGAAAACAGCATATTGGAGAGACAGTTTTTGGAATGGGAGAAAACCTTTTCCAACAATATATCTGATTAGAGATTAATATCTAGAATTTATAAAGAGCACCAACAATTACATACTACTCTAAATCAGCCGATCAGTAAGTGGGCTAATGAATTCAGTGGACAGTTCTAGAAGAATGAAAGACAAACGGCCAATAACTATGTGAACAAATGTTCGGCATATCTAGGCACCAGTGTAACACAAATTAAAACTATCTCATGTCAGTCACGATGGCTATGGATAAGAAAATCAATGTCAACCAATGCAGATAAAGAGATAGGGTAAAAGAAACCTTATATGCCACAGAGGAAAATAGGATTTGGTTCCTCCCCTTGCAGAAATCATTATGGAAGTTTCTCAAAAAATTAAATATAGAATTAGAATATGACCAGCTATGCTATTCTTTGGGTACCTACCTATGATGGTTATTGTTAATTGTTAACCTGACAGAATATAGAATCATCTGGGAGATGGGGCTCTCAACATACCTGTGAGGATTGTCTTAATTACATTACATGAAGTGGAAAGATCCACCCACTGTGGGTGGCACTCATTCCCTAAGACTGGGATTCTAGGCTGTATAAAGTGAAGAAGGCCACTTGAGCTCCAGCATGCTCTCTGCTTTTGACTGCAGATGTGATGTGGCCAGCCCCTCCAAGCACCTCTCGCCACAGTTCCACATCATGATGGACTATAACCTGGAAATGCATGTCAAAGTAAACCTTGTCTACCTTATGTTGCTTTTATCTCTATGCTTTCATTATAGCAACAAGAAACCAAGACAATACCCTAAGGATTCCCAGTGAGAACACCACAGTTACTTGCACATTAATGCTGAACTGTTTGTTCAGAATAGGCAAGATTTGGAACCAGTCTAGATGTCCATCAACAGACAGATGAATAAAGAAAATGTGACATATATACATAATGGAACTTTACTCAGCTGTAAAGAAAAACAAACTGATCACAACCACAGGAACAAATGTATTCATCTGAAAGATCATTAAAAGAAAAAAAACCCATGTGTTTTCTCTAAGTGTGTGTGTGTGTGTGTGTGTGTGTGTGTGAGTTAGGGGGAGCAGTTAGGCTATGAAAAGAGGAAGGGAATTTTTAAAGGGTGTGAAGAGGGAGAGGTGATGGAGGTAAAAGAGGTAATGAAATGTACACATCAAGAAAATAGAAGCAGGAACCACCTAGAAGGAGGAAGGGGATCAGTAAAAGTGGGAGAGAAAAGATAGAGGATATTGGCAAGGGAATGAATAAATACAAAATATCTGATAATTTTGTAGGAAAAATGTCATTATGAAACACCGAATTTAACAAAAAATGAATAGAATGTTTTTCTTGTAATCTGTAAATTCTGTGACTCTAGATGCATTAAAATGGTTTCATACTCACATTTTAAGACCTCCTGTTTCTCCAACCCAGTTTCTCTGAATTTTTAATATTAAATTTTACTTTTAGTCACACCCACACACACACACACACACACACATATGTGTATATATATATATATATATATATATATATATATATATATATATATACTGTATCATGAGTATATAAAATTTTCCCTCTCCAGCTTCCTCCAGGGTACACATCTCCCTCCCAGCTTTATGTCCTCCTTTTATAGTTTTTAATATGTTAATAGATGTTTTTCACCCACTGAGTTTCTCTAGTCTTTCTCTTTCTTATGTTCCTGGACATGGAGTCATCTATTGTGAAATGGAGAACTTACCAGTGACCACACTTCTCCCTCAGAAAAGTGATTCTCCCTCCCTCAGAAGCTGATTCAACTTCCTCCCTCCCTCACCTTCCAATAGTTTTTCAGCTAGTAGTAACTTTTAGCTGGGTTTGATCCCGTGTGAGTCTTGTGTAGGTAGCCACAGCTGCTTTGAGTTTATGAGAGCAACAGCCGTGCCATGTCCAGAGGACAGCATTTCCCAACATTCCTGCCTATCTCTGGCTCTTGAATTCTTTCAACAGCACATTCCATGATGTTCCCTGAGCCTTGGCCTGGAAGGGTTGATTCAAGCATCCTATTTATAGCTAAACATGAAGAATCACTTAGTCTCAGCACCCTGAACAACAGTAATGCGTACGGCCACGCTCCACTAAAATGAGAAACTCCTCTGAGCAAGATTCGGAGCAGCGCGAATCTATAAATGAAAACATAAATCTTTGGAAGGCAGTTTGACAACATGACCGTTTAGAAAAGCATCATTGGACATCAATGGGAGACAGGGGACTCTCATGGTTGTCCTGTGAGAGACTCTACTAGCTGCTGACTGAAACAGATGCACACACAGCCAACCATTGTACTGAGGTCTGGGATCCCTATGGAAGAATTAGGAGATGGATTGAAAGTGCTGAAGTGGATGACAACCCCATAGGTTAACCAACAGTGTCAAATAATCTGGACTCCTGTGAACTCTCAGATACTGAGCCACCAACTATAGAGCATGCAGGGGCTAGTTGGAAGCCCCTGGCACATATGTAGCAGAGGCCTTCCTCAATGGGAAAGATACACCTAATCCTATAGAGACTTGATGCTCAAGGGTGGGTGAATACCAGGAGGGTACCCTTTCAGGGGAAGGAAGAACTCTGTGAGGGGAATCCAGGAGGGGGAGATATCTGGGATATAAGTAAACAAAATAATTAATAAAAAAGAAAAGAAAGAAAAAAAAAAAGAAAAGCATCATTGGGTTCTCCCTTAGGACCTATGAATTCCATAGCCATTGGTTTTGATGGACCATGTTTAAACTACCAGGGAGGAGCACTCCTATGCAGCTGGCCTCAGATCCAATCAAAAGAGTGTTTATTTACTGCTACTACTGGATAAATAGGCACGTCTTGCCTGCCAGGTCAGGGTCGTAGCATGCAGTGTCTAGCTCTTGACGTGACCACCGATATCTTTTTTTCCTCAGCACACTGAAACTTACTTTTTTTCTGTGCTTCACAGACCTTTCACGGCTATTCCTGTTCTTTGTAACTTATTTGGAGCAGGCTTTTGGTGTCTTGGCTCTTTTCCTTCTGTTTTTCAAACACTATGATAGAATTTGGTAAAAGATCTCATTTTATTTCTTCAATCTGAGGCCGGGGCCACGGCGGGGCGGGGGATGGGAGTGGGGTAGAGGTACACAGGTCCAGACTCTGCTGAAGTTTCAGCCTGGACTTAGGGCGCCATCTGGAGGAGAGACAAGAAAGAGCCCAAGTTATTTAGCTGACAGAAATTTGGGGACTCCTCCTAGCCTATAGGAATGTTCTTGGACTATACACAGTAGGAAGGGGTTGGTCATAATATCTAGTTAAAAAAGGAGCGTCTTCAAAGTTAATGTTTGGTTGGATACAAGCGGACACGGAGAAGAAAAGGGGCTAGCAAGAAGGAGACAGAGGCCCAGAAGTGGAAGATTGGGGAATGCTCCCATGCTCTAAAGACATTTAAAACTTGATCGTTTTCCTTAAAAGTTTCTGTTTTCATCTCCTACAAAGTGTTGCTGAAGCTATTCTTCTAAGAACTAACTCTTGCGTGTAGAAAACGGGAAACGATAGATCACTTCTTGGTCACCCAATCTGACCATCAACGTGGTCAGATTTTATGCTGCCTATTATTAGTTAGAAGAGAATAGGAGAAAGATTAAAATTTCATTGTGACTATCCTGTAAAGACTGTTTTGAATTTCATCAAATAGAATAGTTTTCTATAAGGACATAAGTTAGGGATCCTTGATCATTCTACAATCTAACACAAGCCACATGTACCTATGGAAAGCTATTTTTTTTTATTTTTATGTGTTTGGCGTCGTGTTTTATGTTGCAGATAGAACTTTGAGAAGTACAGGTGTCACCCTTGACTTAATGAAATGGACAGTCTAGTGGAGGAGAACACTACGTACACAGCTGTAAGAGTGATGAGATTTTACAGTTGTGAGGTGTGAGAAGCAGTAGATAAGCAATATACTTAGTCATGACACATTGCTGGACATATATTCTCTTCTAAGAGAGAATCTTGGGATGTAGCTCAGTAGTGTTCAGTTGTCTAACATGCTGAAGGCCCTTGGTTTGATCCCAAGCATCCCCTGGATCCTTTTATGTTAAGGAAGTGAGTACCGTTGGGCCACTCCCATGCTCTAAAGATATGGATAGACAGATGTACTCAACCTAGGCTGATGGTCCGGTTTCTGGGAGGATGTAGAACTTTTGGATCTACCTTAAAGTCATAGACTACTGGGGTTTGGGTGGGCCTTGAAAGCTATAGTCTATTTCTGTTCTCTCTGTTTCCGACTAGCTGAGATACAAACAAAGGAGATAGTTAGCTCCTACAACTCCAGGCATCACCATACCTTTCCTGACACAATGCATTTTATTTTCTAAAATCATGAACATAAAGAGACTTCTCATCCTTTGAGTCACTTCTGTTTGATATTTGGTTACAACAATGAGAAGAATAAATGATACTCTTGGTGACCCCTGGCCAACATTCCCATCAGAAGGAAACTATCTTATTTTTAACTGTCCTCACATGCTGGAACCCAGGTTGTAGTAGCAAAAGAAAGACATGGAACCAGGAACACATATTCCAGAGAAGGTTCTCTGGGAAATGAGGCAGGTGCCATACTTCCCAAGCAGCAGGCAGAGGAGTTCCTGAAGAAAGGGACAATAGTTTACTTGTAGGTAAAAGAAACACAAATCAATAGAAGCAAAGACAACACTTTATTGATTTAGTAAATAAGACAGTCTGAGCCCAGTCATGGAGCTTGAGTCATTACTACATCAAGGTTCTTGAAAAATGTCCTAGGAGACATTGTTCTTTATTTTTTTTTATATCTCGTCAACTTGTATTTACAAAGTCCCATGTGTATGAAGACAATGCTAACACAAAACAATTTTAGGCTCATATGATTCATAGACACCATGATTTTAAAAAGAAACTCTTCCCCAATTATGTTTTTGTGATGCATTTAGAAAAGTGCAGTGATTGGCAGGTTTACTTAAATTGTTAAACATATGTAGTAAAGTCACTGGATCCAGCAAGTCAAAGGCTGTGGTTGACCATTCGTGGATTCATGCTTAAATTTGTGATGGGAGTATCAGGATCTCTTGACTGACAGCCCACTTCAGCCACGTAGAGATGAAAGTTAGTTCTCAGTAGAAAAATTTACAAAACAGATAAAAACATAAAGGATTCATATATTCAGATAAGGGCAGTGAAGCTAGCACCCAATGATCTATCTTATTGATTTAGTATTTTTTTCATTGTTATGTGTATGTACATAAGGTGCACACACACACACACACACACACACACATATAAAATGCATATGTATGTCCCATGTGTTTATGTGTGTGTGTGTGTGTGTGTGTGTGTGTGTGTGTGTGCATGTGTATGTATGCACATGGATGTGGAGGGTAGAGGTTGATGTCAGAAAACTTCCTCATTTCTCTTCCACCTTTATTCTTTAAGGTGGAGTTTCCCCAATCAAAGCCAAAGCTTGCCTGAAAAGGTTAGTTTGCTGTCTAACTTGGTCTGAGGATCCCTTCCCTCTGCCTGCTAAGGCTGAGATTACAGATAGGCCATTATACCCACTCAACACTTCTGTGGACTCTGGGCATCCTACTCTGGTCCTCTTGCTTGTGTGGTAAGTGCTTTACCTGCTGAACCATCTTCTTAGCCCTTAGCTGATGATCTATTTTAAATTATTGCTCTAATCCCGGTTGGTCACTTTGAAATTTAGGCTTCCTCACTTGGAGGCTCTATTTGTATACGTTGTTTAGCAATGTTTACACATCATGGAGTTGCAGGCGTTTATCCTGCAACACAGAAATCTAGCATAAGTGTCTGACCTCAAACTGCAGCATATCTTACTTACATAGATTTCAAAGTTTGTATGGCACAGGCCAATCCAACATTTGCTTTGTTGGCCTTAGTCTATCTGACATTAATAAATATGTCTTTTAAGGACAACAGATATAACTTTTAGTGAATCATTCAGTTATTTCCCAAAGGAAAAATGTCTGATATTTCATAGGCTGTGTGGCCACTGTGTGGCAGAGGTGAGGTGTCTATTTGTGGTAAAAGCTACATGCTAAGGGAAAAATTTCATGCTAAGAGAATAATTCTCAGAAATATTATAAAGACATATATACATATACATTTGTATATATGAATACATATCACCCACTGCCTTCATGGGATATATATATACCCATGAAGTTCACCCTGTTATATAAATCCTTTAACTTGCAGCAACATACTAACTTGAGACAGGACACACCTGTGATGATTCATAAGTGGTAGTTTTGCTCTAGCACAAAAGTTAACTTGAGTTAAGTAAGTTCTCAATCACAATATTACTCATATTGACAAAGCATATGTTGATCACCTACTCTATTCAAACCACTCAGACAAATGATATTTGTGCATTAATTTTAGGAATAGCAAAAAAAAATATTATAAGTGGAGCAAATAAAAGATAGTTCTTCAACTAAGTCTCTGGATTTGGGCAGCTTTTGTAAACAAACTGAGAATATAAAAAATGCTAAACAAGAAGGTCAAGAGACAAATCTCACAGCTTAAGATTAATCTATAGGCAATAGATTGAGTCATTTATTGCAAAAATATAGATTTGAAAAGCTGCTGTGTAATTTCGTCTCTACCTTGCAAAAGAATTCTAACAATGGGGGGAGGTGGTCCCTAAAATTGAATTTTGTGGAATCATGAGGGCTTTTCTCTTGCATCACATAAATATTCTTCTCTCAGAGAGAACAGCTAGTGTGTGTTCACTCTCTACATTCTGTACCTTCAGCTGTATACATTTTCATGGGATTTTCCTGCCATTCTGGCAAAGAGGCTAGGCTTTTAGCCACAGTGTATTTGACAGGCCAGCCCCAGGCTTTAAAGAAAGGGGCCAAATTCTTATGCACAACCTCAGAGAACTTCTTCACCCACAAATTCATCTTGTCTTCATTGTTTTGAGGAAGGCCAGAGAGAGTTTGGTAGTCGGCAAAGAGCTGGATGAACGGCTCCCACCCAAAGCCCTCCTGGAGCTGGAAAGAGAAGGAAATAGGAGAGTGATATATACAACCTGCAAGTCAACTCCTGAACACATGCATAAAATCTCATGGTGGGTTTTAGTTCTAAACTATCCTGTTAGGTTGATTTAATCTGTCAGTGGGTCTCTTCTTTCTTCTCCTCCAGAAGCCTATCCCTGTGATAGGTGCCCTATCTCAAGCTTCCTCAGTCCAATCTCAGGGAGATTTTGTGTTGTTACTCATTTGATTCATATCAAGGTCTCAGCAAATGGTAATTAATTTCAGCACTGTTATTACTGTTGCCGCTAAGCTTAATCATGAAGACCTTAATCTTCCTGAGGAGAGTTATACCCTTTCATCTTCTGCAGCTAAACTCTGGAAATGGATGGCTGAGATTGTTCCACTTTAGATGTCCTGGTTCATCGTTTGAGAATCTGTGAACTTTGGGGAATAACAGCCTTGAGCAATCCATTTCCACCTGGTTCTTTCATTCTTACTCAACTGTAACCATAGCCTGAGCCATTAGGAGATGCTTTACACTAGCTGTAACCAATTATCATTGGAGATCTGTGTGGATTTGGGAGCTGTGCTAAGCACCAGAATCAGAGGCACGTGCTTAGACAATCAACAAATGCACATACACGCTACATTAGAATGCAGGGTAGGGAATAAATATTGCAAAGGAAAATAATATGGGAAAGATTCCCGGAGGCTTTAGAGAAACTGATGTTAAAAACTAAATAGGTGATTCTTGATATTTATAGGACACAAAACTGTTTTAGGTAGAAAAGGCATCATTAGTAAATGTCAGCAGTATGAGCCATAGTAAGCCATTCTGAAGGTTTGTAGCTGTAGCAGATTGTGTAACAGGTGAGAACCAGAACTGGATGCTGGCAGTGTGGTGTTCTACATGAAGGAGCAGGGAACTACTGATGGGTTTCAGGTTTATGGCATTTTCTGGCAGCACTCTGCAAGACTAGTCCAGTTGAGAAATAGGGAGACTATGAAAAGAGGACTGGAGAACCAGATTGAAAGGTGCTGAAGAACTGAATTTTAATTGTGATGTTGGAATAGGGAACACCAATAATGGAGGAGATGGCCACCTGGCGAGAAATTCAGTCTCAAACCCCAGAACAGCAGTTTGTCTCCAAAGGCTTTGAATTGATCATGAATGTCAAGGTTTTAACACCATGACTTGGTCCTATACATTTTAAGACAAATTCCCTATTAACAAGGAGGCTGATGTGATCCAGAAGTTATCTCAGACTCACTGAAATCACAGAGATGGTGAAAACCCAGAGACAGAATGCTATAATGACTAAAGTCCTAAAACTAGCCTCTAGGTTTGTCTTTACTCATTATTTAGGCCAACAGCATTTTCATCTCTCTTGCCCTGGAAATTTGAGCACATAGTATGGCTATGTGAATATTTTTTTTCAATATATTTTCCACAGGTAGTAAGGACATGGAAGAGAGGAAGTGGAAGGGAAGGGTTTTGAAATGCTTTAAAGCCTGACCTTCATTCATCTGTGACATTTGTTAAGACGATGGCATTTTGAATAATTTATTATCATATTACTGTTCCTACAATCTATCTTCAAGAATACATTGTTGGAGTAGGGTGACACTGATTCCTCCTAAGTTATCAAGGTTGGTCAGGAGAAACTATTTGCATTTGGTTAATCTGGGTTTCACCATAGATTTTCTGAGCACAACTATGTAATTATGCTGTTTTCCCTAATGATCCCATTTTATTTATTTCCACATAATTATGTGGTAGAGAAGAGGAAACACATTTAGTTATTTACATCATATGTGTTATGCCTGACCTACAAGAAGATACCTCCATCTGCCCATCTCCCTATACAGTGTAGGGATCTTGAAACTACCAGGGAGTCTGGTGGTTTCCACCTCCCTGAATATATACACAGTACCTGGAGATAGGTTTCTAGAGCTGTCCATACAATCCAGTTACTCAGAGGTGCTCCCTTGTTCAGGTGGTCTTTGATCCTCTGCTTCCTAAGCTCAGGATTCAGAGAAGGATGGGCTTGCTCTCTGGGGATGTGTAAAACCGTCTCGTGCACATAAATACTCCAGAGATTACACAAAGCTTCAGTAGTGTGAGGTGGAAAAGTCCATCCAGGTTTCTGACGGTTGTGGCCCAGTTCATGTATCACACCCCAAATACCACGTGATCTTATTTTGTACTCGCTAATGATGCCTTCCACTATACTAATTAGGCCCATGATGGGGTATCCAGAATGAAGAAAACCTGAGGAAAATACCAGGAAGTGAGAGGCAAAGTGACACATGTGATAACTTCTTGTAGTCTGCATCCCAGAAGACCTAGAGTGTGAGTAAGTTCACAAAGGCTCTACCCACTACCTAGGTTTATTGGCAGCCCATAAGGCTTTCTTCTCTTTTTCTTGGACAGACTTTGACACCCATCTGCATTTCCCTGTGAGTGGTAGGTATATGTGGAACACACTGCTGACTGGCACCACTCATTCTTTTCTGTATTTTCAGATGGGTGATGCATGCATGTCATGAGGCCTTGTGTCTAGATGAGGAAAAATAGCAATAGTCTTCTTCAGGCTAGTCTTAATCTTAAGGAATTATTTTTGAAAGTCTGCCGATGGCAATTAGTTTTTATCATTGTTCCTTCCATACCTATTAGTTCTCCTGTTTTATTCAGCATTAACAACTCCTCTTGGCTCTGCTGAAAGCTACCAAGTACCCATCTCTTGTCTTTTCTCTTCCCAGTAGGAATACTGTTTTGTACATTGTGCAAAGATTATCCTTGTATTATTCAAATGCTGATTTCTCTGTCCCCGCATCTGGCTGCAATCCAGACAGGGCACTGTAATGCTTGCTCTAAGTATTTCCTGCCTCAATGTTGTGCAAACATTGCTTCTCATTTATTCTCTTTATTCGTCAATAAAAGCTTGTCAGCCAATGGCTGGGCAGAAGAGAAAATAGGGCTGGACTTCTGACTCCAGACAGGGGAGCAAGAAAAGAGAGAGAGAAAGAGAGAGAGAGAGAAGAAGAAGAAGAAGAAGAAGGAGGAGGAGGAGGAGGAGGAGGAGGAGGAGGAGGAGGAGGAGGAGGGAGGGAGGAAGGGAGGGAGAGAGACAGAGAGACAGAGAGAGACAGAGAGAGGCAGAGAGAACCACCATGAGGAGAGGGTTCAAAAGACATCATGGAAAAACACCTGGGTTAAAGAGAGACAAGTCAATACTAAAATGCAAGTGTCTTGGTGATTTGACTGGGAGATAGCCAGATTATCTTTGAGGATTAGAATAATTAATAACTGCCCAGTTATTGTGCTGTAAAGCTTATCAAATAAATCCTATAGTTTCTGTATTGTCTGTTTGGAAACTAGCTAGGATGGAGAAAAGATTATGACTTTTGGAAATGCGTTTTTACTTCCCCAACTTTGACCCTGTTTAATTATCTTCCTTGATGGTATGTGTAAAAAAAACTTACAGATTTTTGCTTTTCAGTCTTACTATCCTGTAACTCTTTGTATATTTGAGATTTAAATGATGTGGACTATGTCCCCTTCCCCTGCTGATCTCCATCAAATTATGTCAGTTCAATTGAAAGGCAACACTTAGAGCATTCCCATGAAGTACCTACCAAATGAAATCTGCTTGTCAAGTACGACTCTCTCAGCTCTTTGAAAAGGGAATGGCCGGGCTGCCAGCTTGGCTACAGCCTTTACCATCTTGTCCCAGAGTTGGAGCAGTGGGTAGGGGTCCTGAAGGACTTTGAGATTTACTGTTGGAATTGTCAGGATGATATTGTCTGTGGCTAGTTCTCCCCATGGAGCTTTGCTGTATTTGATAAGATTTGTCCATTCCTCCTGGGTCGTCTTACCTGGAAATAAAAATTACGTAGCTAGGCCCATACCATTTTTTTCCCTGGATTTCAATTGTAGACCTTTAACTATAGACCACATGGAGAGATGCTTGGTAATAAATCTCCTTGGTCTTTCCTTGTCTCCTTTCAGACCTCCCAGAAGAGAGTGTATAGATTTCTTAGTCCACTTTCTGTCTTGTGACTTACCTTTCCCCCAATCACTCATTGCCTTCTCTCAAGCCAGATCCCTTCTCTCCCTCTAGGTTTTCCCCCAGCTTTATGTCCCATTATGAAACTGGGTCTCCTACTCACCCAGCCTGAAGTATGGAGCAGACACAGCCCCACTGATGGTGACAGATACATTATCCTGATTGTATTTGTCGGGTACCATGATGTAGAGAAGGCCCCCATAGAGCCAGGAGATGGATGTCTGGGGTGAAGTTAAGTGGTACACATAGGTCATCACAGGGGGACGGATATAAGTTTTTGCTTGGCTTATGTTGTCCGTGTGGCAGCCAATGAGGACCTATCATAGTAAGCATAAGTCTTCATGAGAATGACAAGTCCATTGTCTCTTATATATAATTAAATGTTGTCAAAGTTGGAGAACTAAAAATACATTTCTAAAAGTGATAATCTTTCACTATCCCAGCTAGTTCCCAAGTAAATAAGACAGAAACTATAGGATTTGTGTGTGTGTGTGTGTGTGTGTGTGTGTGTGTGTGTGTGTGTGTAAGAGGCCTGGTAGATGTAGAAAGAAGATAACCTCAGAATGATAAGTGTCTCATTTCATACATAAATAAAATATAAGTACCATTTATCCATTTTCTTTAGGTCTCCCTTATCTGTTCATAAGCACTTGGGGCTTAAAAAAAGTAAAATGAATTCCAAGGTAAATATTGACTCAGAAAACACACTGCCTATGTCTATGCCATTTTCCTTGGGTCTCAGGAAAAGGGGACTATGGAAATGGTTTATGGAGTTGAAGCTTGGAAAATATTTGGATAGCATTTCAGATATCCCCCAGAGAGAAAAACAGTGGGAGAAGCTTTGATAGTAAGTACAAGATGGAGAGGTAATAAATGAAGTACATTTCTTAAGCATCTATTTTGTGCCACAATTTAGCTTTTTAGCTACTGTAGTGATCTTTGTCTATAAGATAAGTGTGTTTCTGACTTATACCTGGTGAAGCTGTTGGAAAAATCTAAAATATTCCTGAAGCAAGGCAGGAGGATCTACACAGCAACTTTCATGACAGCCAGAGCTATATAGAGAAGCTCTGTCTCAAATAAGAAAATAAAGTGACTAGAAGAGGCTGTAAAGCTGCTACAGACATGTCAGAAGTCCAATACAAACGTTTTACCTTCAGCTTGGCATGAGTGGCTTCCCTGGGAAGTATTACTTGTGCAACCTGCCCTTCAGGTAGGTAGAGTCCAGTGCTCACCCAGGAGTTGTCATTGTCTGATGAGAGTCATAAGAAAGGTTGTAGTTTTTCCTTCTATGATTCTACCTTCTTCCAGAATTCCCCAAGTTCCCCCATCCCAGATCTTCCAGACCATCCTCAAACCACCCCAGCTGCCTGTGTTCCTAGACTTACCTTCACAAAAGACTATAGAGAAGAAAGAAGACGGACTTTAGGGGAAGAGCCCCATGAAGCGATGCTGAAGCTAACCAGCTTTCTTTCTCTAGTCCTGCGTGCCTAGGGCCCTCTCTCCATTTCTTACCCGTGCTTATTTTAATGGTCATTGGAGATTCCGTAGGAGGTAGTAAGGCGGGAGGAGGGAGTAGCTGCGATCTGTCCACTCCAGACTTGAATAATTCATAAGCCAGGGATAGCAGAAAAGCTTGAGAGCTGCCCCTTGTGATCGGGTGTTGTTCAGTCACACTTGGGAAGCCCTTGCTTTGGATCATTTTCAGGGCATGTTTCTTCACAGAGTCGTAGATGGAAATCCTCTGATGCGTCATTTGAAACATATAAAAACAATCTTGTGAGAGCTTATTCAGCCAGCTCTCGTGTAAGCTACTCCCCTGACTATAGATGACGGACTCAATTTGGGACAGAGCTCTACGGATGTGATAGTTTATCACCTCAGGATTGGGGACTGGGAATCTGCCTCGTTGGGCCGCGTGGCTAATGATACCAAGGCCAAAGCGTTTAAGGACGATGTTATTTGGGTATTGAGTCATACAGTTCAAGCCTGGGTTCTTGCGTCCCCACAACCAGGCCTCTGCACCAACTAGCAAGCCTCCACCTTCTGCAACAAATTCCTCTACCTTTTCGGAATCTATATTGGCGAATGAGCAGCAGCAAAACACACTCAAGTCGTTGGTTAGAAGTTCTGTTTCACTCCACTGGAAACTGCTGTTTGGTAACATAGACTTCAGTGCTTTCATATCAGAAGCTAACCCAATTCTGCCTGTCTGGTTCCCCATCAGCCAGCGTAAAGCATTGAGCACAAATGGCAGCATAGTTTGATTAAGTATCAAACTCTCATGGCCCCCCAGCACTACCCGACCACGGCCATAGCGGGCAGCTGCAAGAAAGCAATTGAATGAATTGTCTACTCCCAAGGGAAATGCCCGCTGTCCATGCACAAGCAGCTGGGAGGGGACTGCCCCTGTCTCAATGTCCATCTCAGACATCCCTTTCAGGAGCTGCCGCTGGTCATACTTGAGCTCATCCTCGCACCTGAAAAGAGACAGTTCTCACATCAGTGTCTGCAAAAGAAGTGAGTTTGATATTGGTAGGTCAGCAGAGATCTCCCTGGACCTCAGCTCTCTTGGTCCAAAACCTTCAAGAGTGAACAGAAGAGAGTGATACTTTTACCGCACCATGATGCACCTTCAAATCATTTTTAACTGGGAGGAAAGGGAAGGTAAGATGAGAGGAAAGGAAGAAAGGAAAGAAAATTGAAAAAATTGATCACAGCAGGTATGTGTGCATATGAATAATTACCAAAACAAAAGACTAAAAAACCATAACCAAATAGACAAAGCCAAAATACTGAGCAAAAGGTAAGAGGAAATAGTTACAACATGTAAAAAAAGTCAAAGAAGTAGTATCTATAATAAAGTAAGAGCACTTAATAATCAAAGGAAAAGAGGAAAATAGAAAAAAATGAAAAACAAGCACTTCAAGAAAGAAGTGAGAATTTCTATACATTGGCAGTCAGAAAACGCAAATGAATAGTGACAATAATATCAATAATATCAAGCAAAAATTCATACTATTTAGTACTAGTATTAGCATAAGCTATATTTTGTTATAAGTTAATATGGCATTTTAAAATGGCAATTTTCAATTTCAATAAACATTTCATAAACAAATATTTTTGAATCCAGAATTCACCTCCTTAGACTAGGTGTGAAAACTTGAGTGTGATTTGAGGCAGATAGATACTCATGTGGAAACTTTAACAACAAATACTGATAATAACTTATACCTCTGCTGTCCTCCATCATGTGGTAGTTACTTCTTTTTGTTTGGTTTGGTTCTTGTTTTTCAATACAGGGTTTCTTTGCATATCTCTGTCTGTTTTAAAATCTGCTTTGTAGATCAGGCTAGCCTCAGAGATCTGCCTGTCTCTGCTTTCAAGTGCTGGGTTGGACCACCACCACTCAGCACTGTAGTTACTTTTTGGGGGGTCAAATGCATTGGGCAGTTAGTTGATCCAATCCTTCAGTCAAGGGAAATCCACTATTTTTCAAATTTATATCTAATCTTTATGAAGAATCCTGCTCTATTATGGAAGAAGATGTTGCAGGCTGGCTCTAGCGATCTCACCACACTTTGTCACTCAGACACTACCTTCTCCTGATGGTTCTACTCTCTGCTCCAGGAGAGAGAATTTCCTGAATGTAAAGCTACACAGTTTATTCATGTCACATTTTCCTTGCTATCTCTGGGATAGTTTACATTGTACTTGTTTGACTGACTGACTGATTGATTCATTCATTGATTGATTGATTGATTGATTGATTGATTGATTCATTCATTCATTCATTCATGTTTAGTCCCTATTTACAATGCCAGCTCCTGCACGATGTTCGAATAATACAATGGTAAGTAAAATAGACAAAATTCCTTTTTAAAATCTCTCTGTGTGAGAGGTTATGTATATATGCTTGTTTACTAGTATGTATGTATCCATTTCTGTATGTAGACACAGACTTAAGAGTGTGAGTGCACATACATGGTTGACTGAAACTGATGTTTAGAAGTCTTCCTTGATCACTCTCCATGTTATTTATTAAGGCTGGATCTCTCAGTTGAATTCAGATCTTACCTGTTTATGTAGCCCAGTAGAAAACTTCCTCCAGGGATCCCATATCTCTACCTCCTTCATACTGGGATTGTTGGATGGCCCCCATGATAACCTAGCATTTATGTGGTTGCTTGGGATTTAATTGTGGTCCTCACACTTGCTTGGGAAGCACTTTTTTTTTGGAGCCATCTCCCCAGACATAAACAAACACAATTTGTATTTTATATATTTTGTAGACCTTTTTATAACTTACCTTTCAAGTTGTAGCCACTCATCTTCAACTACTTATGATGAGTAAGTAATTGAAATTGTAAATACAACAAAATACCCTTACCTCAAGGTAGTTAGTAACCAGTCTATACTAGAGAACGTAAGATATTGTTGCTTAACTACTCTGGTAGTTTGTATAAATATGGCCCCTATAAACTCAAGTATGGAATGACATTAGGGAATAGCACTCCTTGTTGGAGAAAGTATGTCACTGGAGTGGGCTTTGAAGTTTCAGAAGCTCAAGCCAGGCCCAGAGTCTTCCCTGTCCTGCTATCGGTCAATGTAGATGTAGAACTCTCAGCTTGTTCTCCAGCACCATCTCTGCCTGTGTGCTCCCATATACATTGTGACAATAATGGATTAAACCTCTGAATGTGTTAACCAGCCCCCAATTAAATGTTTTCCTTTATAAAAGTTTCTGTTGTCATGGTGTCTCTTCATGCAATAAAACATTAACTAAGAAAACTACCATATGTGAAAATTGCATTAGTAGTTACAATTATTTCACTTTGTGATAGCCAATTTATCCATTGTTAGGCTGAAATCTCCTTTTAAAATAGGGTAATTGAACCATTATTTAACAAGAATGAGATTCCCATGAGGAAAGCATCACTTACTGGACATAGAGTCTGAGATTGGGTATCTCCTTAGAAACCTTGAACCAGTCTCTATTCCCACAGACATCTGTGAAATACACTCCAGCCACACTTGTCACCTGGTTTCCAGGAAAAATGGACAGCACTTTATCATGGCCATGGTGAGCAGCCCAGTTCACAGCCTGGCCTCCAATTAGCAAGCCTCCTCCATTCTTCAGGAACTGGATCAGCTTCTCAGTCAAGGTGTCGTTGTAGGCATCAATGCAATAAACTCCCAGAGCCTCTTTAGGTTCAGGCTGAACCAGTGCATTTATCCCAGAGTCACCTAGGATGTTAACTAATGATGCTAAGGAAGAATGCACTGCAATGGGAGCTCCTGGGCAGGGGCAGAGCCAGCTCACCACATTGAGAAGAAATGGAACCAAGCCAGCATGCAGCAGGTAGCTCTCATGGGATACGACCACCAGGCGGCCTTGGCCATAGAAAGAGGCAGCAATGAGCACCTGGCCCTTGTCATTCACCATCACTGGGAAGGCAGCCTCACCAGTAAGGAGAAGTTCACTGGGAATGAGTTCTTTGGGAAGATCCCAACTGGTCACTCCATTTATGAGGGCTTCAAATGCAGCATCAGGAGTTGTTGCCATTGTTCTGCAGAGGAAGCATAGACTCAGGATGAATGAACAAATGCTAAATAAATGAAAGTAAGAAGTGTTTTCACAGAGTCTTACACAATAAAGCCTGTACTCAAGCTTGAGAAGCTAGAATACTTACCTCTCCTTTGCTTTCATCTGAGGAGCTTCATCCTCAGGAAGTATTTTCGCTACTCAGTTATTTCTTGCTATTTCTTTCCTTACTTCCACCCAGATGTTCACTATGGCTTTCTACCATTGTCTTAGTTCTCCTCTCTTCTGGCCCCACGCTGCCCACCAGACACTTGTAGTTACAGCTACTCTTCATGTATAAGAGCTGTAATGATCTCCATGGCTGATCTCAGCCCAGACTTCTCTGGTACACACAAATACTTTGTTTTCATAAGCATATCAGTTCCAACTGCTATTTGTGAGGAATTGAGCTCATCTTTACCTTCTTAAAGGAACAAACATTTGAACTTATTTCTTTCTTTGTAAAGAAGATACTATCAATCTTGAGAGGTTTGATGTAAAGGTTGATTTGTTTAGAGACTGTTGTAGGCATCTGTCAAAAGCTAACTCCTGCATGTTTATTAATCTCCCCAGTTGTTCAGAATAATGGGGAGCAGCATGATTTTAGAATCACATTTGCTCCCATCCTCTCTCCAACTTTAAACACCCCATCATCAAACTTTGCAAATTATCAATTACATCTCTTTTCACTACTGATGTCTCTAACATGTTCCAGGATCTTTAGATTTCAGGCACCTCCAGAATCACACAATCACGCAATGATCACGCAGACTCCTCCTCTGGTAAGAGATTTTCTGTGCTAGTTAGTTTTTACTGTCCAGTTGACACAACCTAGATCCACCTGGGAAAAGAATCACAATCAGGAATTATACGGATCAAGCTGGTCTGTGCATGTGTCTTGCGAGTGGTTGTCTTGATTGTTAATTGAAGTGGAAAGACCCAATTTGACTTCGAGAAGCACCATTTTGCATGATGGGTCCTGGACTATGTAAGAGTAGAGAAATCTACCTAGTTCTACAGCAAGCCAGTAGTAGACATGATGCACATATCTCCCTGTGTTCATGACTGTGGATGTGGTGTGACATCCTTAAGCCCCACCTCTGTGACATCCCTGACATGATGGACCGGAACCTGGAATTGTGAACTCAAATAAAACCTGCCTCCCCTATGTTGCTTTTTGTCAGGGTATTTGTTAGTCCAAAAGACATATAACTAGAGATGGCTCCTCACTCCTGGGAAATAGGAACACTACTTTCAGCCCAGGGATGAAAGTCTGGGATTCTCTTTGCATGACTTTACAGCTTTATATTCCATTCTATTCTCAATAAAGACTCTGCTTAATAAATGAGGATTTGACTTGTGATTTTTTTTAAGTCTACAGAGATCATTTCCTGTAAAATGCCATTCTCACCCCCCCCTTTTTGCTTTCTTACAATACTCATTTACTAACAAAGCCAGATAACAAAATTTCTGAGAATAGAGACTTGTTCTTAGAAAGTGTAGGGTATAGGATCTTTAGACTCAAAACATGGCTTTGATTCATTTTGAAGTCAGATTGTGAACAGGCCTTGCCTTCCCAGTGAGAGATAACTCTGCACACTTAGATATGAAGAAAAAGCTCTTTGCTAAAGCCTAGCTGGCTGGGGCTAATGTCCCAATAAGAATTAGGATTGAGCAAAAGGTTGTAACTTACATACACTAGGCTTATGCATTCTCTAAACACTGTCATCTTTAAATCTTCTTTGTCCTGGCCCCAGGTCATACTCTGAACAATTTAAACAGGAACAGGAGACTGCAAGTCTGGCTGCTTAGATAGGAGATTTACACAGCAAAGTTGTTGCCAAAATTATTTCTTACGGTCATCTTGTCCATCTGGTAGAATTATATTTTTCCTGATAAGAGCACAGGGGACTTAATAACTAGGACTTAATGATGATTGTGACCTAGTGCTGCCCTCCTTGAGCTACCCTTACAGGTATGACATTGGGGATGGTCATAATGGCTGCTTTTAAGTCAGGTCAGTCTTCTTTGTTATGGGAATAAACATGTAAATTCCAGCACCTTATATTGGGTTTATCTCTAACAGGGCTGGTTGGCATTCTTTGGGCTGTTTGGAGGCAGTGCTCCTTAAGCTAAATTCCACTTGTGTGACCTACTAATGTCTCCTAAGCAAATTTTTAGTAAATCCTTTAGAGTAGTGGTTCTCAACCTGTGGGTTGTGACACCTTTGTCAAACACCTCTCTTTAAAAGTATTTACACTATAATTCATAACAGTAGCAAAATTACACTTATAAGGTAGCAACACCAAAAATAATTTTATGGCTGGGGGGTCACCACAACATGAGGAACTGTTTTAAAGGGTCACAGCATTAAGAAGGTTGAGAATCACTGCTTTTCTTTGAGTTTCTTCTACATCAGTATAGTACTGAGCAGCTTCCCAAAGACAAGTGAGCGAAGGGAGAGCTTTGTTCACTTTGAGAGGCAAGAAGGTCAGGCAAGACACTTCAGTTTCTGCACTAGCTCAACCTGTTAGCTATAGTTGATGACTGGTTTTCAGACAGTTAAAAGAGCTGCTTACCCCATGCAAGTTTCAGAAAGAACAGGCCTAAGACACTACCCCCTGCCATGCTCTTTCCATAGCTGTAGATTTGCCAGTATTCTACCTAGCACTTGGGTTCTTTGGACTGTTATTGAGGTAACCAGAGACATATGTAAAGAAACCTTTACTTGAACAAAGAAATGGGTAATGTCAATCAACAAATTCCAGGAGTAATACTGCTCATATTCAGCATCATTTCAGAAGGAAGTGTAAGTATTAGAGAAAGGTTTAAAAACTCATCTACTGTCTTTGCTTGAAGGTGGAAGGGTGTTTGGTTCCTCACATCTTAGGAAATCTTATCATAAATTCTAGATATGGCAGATCCAGTACAGAACTGGGGGAGAGGAACATACAGTCACCCACCTAATAATAGGAGATGGGAGGCCGTGCATAGGGTAGATAGATGTTCTACAAAAGCTGCTGACTTCAGCATTTGTAAGTGAGGGATGAAGAGAAGGCATCTTGGATGAAAGAGCATGGGTGGAGATTTGTGTTAGGGACATGGTACACATTCCTATTCAAAATCATTTAACAGGGTGGGTTAGATGGCTCAGTGAATTAAGGTGCTTGCCATTAAACCTGACAACCTGAGTATGCTATCTAAAATCTACATGGTGGAATGAGAGAAATGACTTTCAAGAACTGTCCTCTGACTTCCATATGGGTATCACATCTCTCTCTCTCTGTCTCTGTCTTTCTGTCTCTCTCTCCTCTTTTCTTTCTTTTTTTTTTACATCAATAAAAACGTGGTTTTAATAAGAGTGGTTTAATTGTGGAAGCCAGCTGCTGAACAGAAGGGGTCCGCATAAAACGTTCGCCCTTGTGTAAGCCTGAGACATTTTATAGTAAAAACTATGACCACATGCTCCACTCAAGTGCTAAGATCCCAACACTTCATGGCGTCCTGCTGCAGGTCACAGTAGCAGAACAGAAAGTAATGGGAACACCACAGACTACCTGGGAGACACAGATGACTCAGCGCAAAACGCCAGGGGATTTACAGTGAAAAAACCCATGCATATACATATAAAAAATATGAACCTCCAAAGTAGTACACAATACACCATTCAAATGCTTTAAAGCCATGTTTTATGCATATAGAGAAAATACTCATTTAAAAAGTGGGCTTTGCCAAGGGTGGAGAGTGTTCTTGCAAATTGTGTGAGGAGGCAGCTACGGGAAAAGATATGCACAAGCATTAAATTAGTATAGGACATCCACTAATAAGCCATTAGTTAATATCAACACATCTTTGGGAATTGAAGATTTCACTTTTTTTGTATGTGG